>NC_132992.1:4845000-5168125 GCF_048564905.1 Vicugna pacos
AATAAACTGCAACCTAAACCTCACACTCTGTATAAGAATCAACTCAGAATAGATCACAGGGTTAAGTATAAAACATTAAACTATAAAACTTTTAGAAGAAACATAGGAGAAAATCTTCAGGATCTAGGGCTAGGCAAAGATTCTTAGGACTTGACAACAAAAGCATGATCTATAATACATGTAGATTATATTGTTCATAGCAGCAATATTTACAATAGCCAAGACATGGAAGCAACCTAAATACCCATCAACAGATGATGGGATAAAGAAGTTGTGATACACATACACACATACCCACACACAATGGAATACTACTCAGCCATGAAAAATGCCATTTGCAGCAACAGATGGACCTGAAGCCAGAAAGAGAAAGAAAAATAATGTATGATATCACTTATTTGTGGAATCTTAAAAAACAAACAAACAAACAAACAAACAGAGACAGACTCACAAACATAGAAAACAAACTTATGCTTACCAGTGGGGAGAGGGGGTGGGGAGGGATAAATTGGGAATTAGGGATTTATAGATACTAACTACTATATAGAAAATAGATAAACAACAAGGTCCTACTGCATAGCACAGAGAACTATATTCAGTACCTTGTAATGTTGACACAACATTGTAAACTGACTATACTTCAATAAATATATATATATATACATATACAGAAAAAACACAAATTCGTTATTGCCTATAATGAAAAAGAATATGAAAAGGAATATATACGTAAGTACAAATGAGTCACTATTAGGCTGTACACTAGAAATTAATACAACAGTGTAAATTGACTATACTTTATTAAAAAAATTAGAATTTCCTTAAAACACACATGATCTATAAAAAGAAAAATTGATAAGTGGACCTCACCAAAACTAAAAATATTTGCTCTGTGAAAGCTCATATAGAGAGTATTAAAAAGATAAGCTACAGACTGAGAGAAAATATTTGCAATCATATATCTCACAAAAGACTGGATCTAAAATATATAAAGAACTCTAAAAACAACAGTAAACAAACAATTATAAAATGGGCAAAAGACATACAGAGACATTTCACTAAAGAGGATATACTGATGACAAATACATGAGAAAAGTCAACACTTAGGCAGTAGGGAAATGTAAATCAAAACCACAACAAAATATCACAAACTAACAGAATGGCTAAAGTAAAAATAGTGATAATACTAAATACTGGCAAAGATGGGGGAAAAAAAGAATCTCCCCTTCACTGCTGGTAAGAATGTAAAATGGTACTTCCAATCTGGAAAAAAAAAATTGGCAGTTTCTTAAAACACTAAATACACAATTATTATATGATCCAGCAATTGCACTCTTGGGCATTTCGCCCAGAGAAATGAAAACTTATGTTTACAGAAAAGCCTGTATATGAATGTTCATAGCAACTTTTTTCATAATAGCCCAAAACTGAAAACAGTCCAAATGTCCTTCAACAGCTGACTGGTTAAACAAACTATGACATATACATGCCCATATCATACAAATTCAGCAATTAATAGGAATGAACTACTGATAAACACAACAACCTGGATGAATCTTCAGAAAATTATGCTAATTGTGGTGATGGAAAGGTAAGAATCTTGATAGTGGTGATGGAAAAACAAACCTACACATGTGATAAGATTGTATAGAAACAAGTACAATAGTGCCCAGCAACCCACCCCACCAAACACACACCCATAAGACCAGGCAAATCTGAATAAGACTGGTAGATTGTATTAATGTCAATATCTTGATATTATATGATAGTTTTGTAAAATGTTACTATTGGGGAAAACTGGGTGAAGGGTACAATAGATCTTTGTATTATTTCTTATAACTGCATGTGACTCTACAATTACCTCAATAAAAATGTCAATTAAAAACAAAAGACAAATGACAGACAAGAAAGTAGAGCCAACAAATATCGTAGACAAAACCACACTAAAAAGTACACTGAAGGATTTCCTAAGAGACAAACCCACAAGGAAGGGAAGAAGAGGAGGCAACAGTTAATAGTCTAAAATCTAGAAAGCAAATGAAAGTATGTTGACCAAGTCAACATAAGAAAAGAATGCTGAATACAATCCCTGCAACAGAGAAAAGTTCCAACTATGCCAATCAACACCACAGAGTCTTCCCCTCCAAGAGTTTAGGAACTGGTGGCACCAGATAACTCAAGCTGAGGGTGGGTGGGTGGTAGCCTGATGATTTAGTATGAATAAGACTGATTGAAAATTACTTCAGAAGCAGTTATATCCTTAATCCCTTTTCTCAGTCAGATACCCTCTGCAACTCAGAAGACTATAGAGATTTACTCTCTGGAAAGGGTCAAACAGAGGATTTCTGGACTAGGGTGCTCCAGGCATGGGCGGGGAGTAGGGTGGGGAGACAGGACATGAGGAACATACCTGAAACAAGAAGATTAAATGTGGACTTAATAATACTGAATGCTGAAGGCTGAGGCCCCCAGTTTTTTTTTTTCCTCCCCCACTTGGCACAAAGAAATCTGGCACTAAGTCCTTTCTATCCAGGAGTATTAGAAGAAGCTTTTCTAAGGAATATGGTAAACCCATGAGGAAAGACCTAAAGATACGGAAATCTAGGGTTTGCCAACTTAACAATCATCTCACCATGAATTCCACTGTAATATGCTCTGTTGATGCACTCAGCTTCCAATCAATCATTCAGTGCACCATCTTAAAGATGTTTAAAACATGAGCAGACAGCCAAGGACTATCAAGTATCTGAGGAAAGCCTCTAACATAAAAGATAAGAGATCAAAACCAGCTTTTCATAAATGAGTCATCTGAGGCTAATATCAGCTAAAAATAAGATTAGTATTCACCACACTGCACAGCCCATCCACATATTTAACAAATATGGGCCAGGTACGATTAAAGGTGCTTGGGAAACAAGGGTGAATAGAATTTATATTCTAGCAGATGGAGTCAGACAATAAATAATAAACATAATAATTAGGTATGCACATAGTAAATTAGAAGGCAACACCTATTTTGAGAAAAAATGGGGCAGGGTAAAGGAGTCAGGGAGGCAGTGCAGAGGTTGTTGCAAATTTAAAACAGGGTGATGTTTGAACAAAAACTTGAAGGAGATGTGGGAGTTGACAATGCTGCTATCTGGGAAAAGAGAATTCTAGAAGCTGAAACTTTCAGTGCAAGAGCCCTAAGGCATGTCTGAGATGTTCAAGGAACAGCTGGAAATAAGCTGAGAGGGGGAAAATAGATAAGGACACAGAAGGATGGCAGGGAGAAGATCTTTCAGGGCCTTGACAAGTCACTGGCTTTTTCTCTCAATGAAATGAAGGGCCAATGGAGGGTTCTGAGGAAAGAAATGATACTGACTGGACAAGTTTTCAAAGAATAACTATGGCTGGTATGTTGAGACTGCATGGAAGCAAGGGACATCAGTTAGAAGGCAAGACAGAATGAAGTCTCCCAGAATTTAAGAACTGATAGGAGCCTTGGAAACAATTTTTTCCAAGTCTTTCATTTTAGAGATTAGGAAACTGAGGCCTAGGAAGTTAAATGATTTTCCCAAAGTCATGTGTTCAAGTCCGGAATAATACAATTTGCGTTTGTGTAGCCTTTTCAGTGTTTTCACGTTTATCATCCCATCTTGTGCTCAGTAATCCTCTGGGAAGTTCATATGGTAGGCGAGAGTGGCATTCATTTATAAACAGCTGGTGAAAATTAGGGACCATGTCTAGAATATTCTTTTTCAATACTCAATATGAAACTAGTAACTTTCTATACAGGGAGTGAGTCTGCAATCATGCCGGTAATGTCACAAAGTGATAACTAATTCAGACCTTCAAGTAATAGAAATGACTCACTTTTTCATGGTCTAATCCTGTGGGCCTACAGCAGAACCAAGGTTACCAAACGTTGCCCGCGTATATTAGGTGGCGTGAAGTTTATTACAAATTAGAAAAGAGTCAGTAATTCTGAGGTAAATGGGAAATAGCAATTTTGTTCCCCATGATACTGTGTGCTCGTCTTTTCCTCTCCCCTTTCTTCCCTACTCTGTCTTGTCCGGCAAGATCCTTTCGCAGATTAGAAAGCAGCTGATAAACAACTAATTCCCGCAGAACAGCTGTTGACAACAGCACAAGGTATTATCTCTCTCCAGGGGTATGTGTACTTTAACAGGAAACTCAAAACCTTTAAATCCCAAGGGAACTGCAGTCAAGTTTGCAGGGAATGCTCTTTTATAAGACCTTCTAGCATTCTGTCAAATCACACTAAATAAATTCAAATTTAACAACTGTTTACTGATGATCTACTATGCTGTCAATCATAAAGACAAGGCATGGTTCTTGCTTAGTGGAAGGCAACTCAGAAAACACTAGTTTTTGTTTACTGAATGTCTGCTATACCGTAGGCACTAAGCAAACTGATTTTAATGAGCAATTTGTATCAAGTATCATACTTAGCTCAATGCTTATTAGCAAGTAACAGATGTTCAATGTATTGTGGCCATGATAGCTATAATCATTACCTTTAATCTTCACTTCTGCTCTATGACATAATTACTAGCTTTACTTTAAGATAGGAACCTGAGGCTCTGAGAGGCTATGTAATATGCTCAAGGTCATACAGCTATTAATAGCCAGGATTCAAACTCAAGTCTGTATGATTCTACAACTTACATTATTAATACCTACATAATATTCAAATTTTCCATAATATTAATAGAAAGGTGTTTAATTTCACCTCAAAGTCTTAGGAGTTGGCTAACAAGAATATGCCATAAAGAAGTATATTTAAGCTGGGTCCTCAGTGACAATTCATTTACCAAGTGGGAAACAAAGGGGATGAGAGTAGAATCCGTCCAGGTAAAAAAATGATGAGGGTCTGAACAAGAGAAGTGGCAACGAGTACAGAGAATAGGGGACATAACAAGAGTTGTATAGGAGATAGTCTCTCAAAGGGCCTTTGTGATACACTAGATGTGAGCAGAGAGAAAAAGGTAAGGATGACTCATAAGTTTCCCAGTTTGGATAAACAGAAGGAAATATTCTCACTACTGAAACTGAGAAAGCATGAGCTATAGGAACAATTTTGTTTGGACACTGTAAATTTTAAGTATATTTGGGACAACCAATCAAGGAAATCTGCTAGGCAGCTGGAAACCACGGCCAAACTTCAGAAAGAGGTCAGAGCAGAGGACGAAGATTTGGGAGTCATTGCTGTGACTACAGTAGTTTGAAAAAATAAGAGTATAAGAGACTGACACGTAAGTAGGACTCATGCTATCTACATATAAGGCCAGTCTTGACACTGAAACCATACTGAACTCTGAAAATAAGCAGGGCCTTAACTCATGCAAATCAACATATGCCCACCACCTCCATCTTCACAGATTAAAAAAAAAAATTGAGGTTGTTGGCACAGAGTGTAAACTCATCTGAGGACAAAGACTTCAGTCTTTTTACACTTGTATCCTCAAAGACATAGCTAGCAAACTGGATGTTCAATAAATGAGGTTATGGCCAAGACAATTGGCAAGAAAAAAAAGAGACATCCATTTTAGAAAGGAAATTAAAGTATTTCTATTTGCAGATGACATAATCTTATATATAGAAAATCCTTAAAAATGCACAAAAACTATTAGAGTTAATAAATGAGCTCATCAAAAATGCAAGATACAAGATCAATAAATACAAATCAGTTGTATTTCTATACACAGCAATAAATAACCCAAATATGAAATTGAGAAAACAACTCTACTTAAAATCTAAAATAAAATACTTAGGAATAAATTTAACAAAAGTACAAGACTTGTACTTTGAAAACCACAAAACATCACTGAAAGAAATTAAAGATCTAAATAGATGGAAAGAGATCCCATCTTCATGAATTGGAAAACTTAAAACTGTTAAGACTGCAAAACTCTCTAAATTATGTGACAGATTCAATGCAATCTCTGTTAAAATCCTAGCTGGCTTTTTTTTTCTTTCCCAGAAATCAACAAGCTGATCCTAAAATTCGTATCTTAATGCAAGGAATTCAGAATGCAAAAACTCTCGAAAAGAAGAACAAACTAGAAAACTCACGATTTCTGATTTCAAAACTTACTACAAAGCTAAAGTAATCAAGATGGCAATACTGGCATAAGAATATACATATAGATTAGTGGAACAGAACAAAGAGCCCAGGTAAAAACCCATACATTTATGGTCAATTTATTCTCTACAAGGGTGTCAAGGCAATCCAATGGGAAAAGAACAGCCTCTTCAACAAGTGGTACAGGGAAAATTGGATATCCACATGTAAAAAAAATGAAGTTGGACCTCTACCTCATACATGTATAAAAATTAACTCAAAATGGATCAAAGATCTAAATATAAAAACTAAAACCATAAAACTCTTAGAAGAAACTATAAATGTAAATTTTCATGACTTTTTTTTTTAAGATATGACACCAAAAGCACAAGCAACTAAGGTGAAATTGAACTAAAGATGAATTGAACTTCCTCAAAATTTAAAACTTCTGTGCTTCAAAGAACACTGTTAAGGAAGTGAACAGATAGTCCACAGAAATGGGAGAAAATTTTGTCAGTCATATATCTGTTAAGGGGCTAGACTAGTATTTGGAATAAATAAAGACTCAACAATAAAAAGACAAATAACTCAGTTAAAATATAGGCAAAGAATGTGAATAGACATATTTCCAAAGATATACAAATGGTCAATAAGCACATGAAATGATGTTCAAAATCACTAGCCATTAGGAAAATGCAAATCAAAACCACAATGAGATACCACTTCACATTCACCAGGATAGTTACTATCAAAAAATGGATAATCACAAGCGCTGGCAAGGATGTGGAGACATGGGAATCTTCACACACTGCTGGTAGGAGTGGAAAATGGTACAGCTGCTTTAGGAAAAAGTTCGACAGTTTCTCTAAAAGTTAAACATTAAGCTATTATATGACCCAGCAATTCTGTTCATTGGCCTATTCCCAAGAGAAATGAATATATGCCTACCCAAAAACTTGTACATGAATGTTCATAGCAACGTTATTAATAATAGCCAAAAGTGAAAACCCAAACATCTATCAATAATGAACGGATAAACAAATGCAGTATATCCATACAATGGAACATTATTTCGCAATAAAACAGAATGAAGTACTGATACATGTTACAACATGGATGAACCCTGAAAACATTATGCTAGGTAAAAGGAGCCAGACACATATTGTGCGGATCCATCTACATGAAATGTACAGAATAGGCAAATCCACAGACAGGAAGTAGATTAGTGGGTGACAGTAGGGGGGGTGGAGACTGGTAGTGTGTGTGTGTGTGTGTGTGTGTGTGTGTGTGTGTGTGACTGCTAATGAGGGGGTGACGAAAATATTTTGGGATTAAGTAACAGTAATGGTTGTACAAAAACTTTGTGAATATAAAAGCACTGAGTTGTGCACTTGAAAAAATAAATGTAACTATCTTAATTTTTAAAAACTTGTATAAGGAAAAAAAATTCCCATATAACACCTGTTTAGCTTACTTCTTCCCCCCAAATTTTCTATCAGTCATTAATGGGTTCTGGAAATAGATTAATTCTCCTTTTCGAGAACAAGTAAGTAAAGCCAGAAACATTAAGGCCATATGATAAACATGCAAAAAGCAGAAATTCTGCTTGGACTACTAGACAACATTTCTCAACGTTTCATTCAAATGAAATTTAAGTTAATCACATGAAAGATGTTCAAAGATTTTCCCAGATTTCCTTAAATTCTTAAGTCAGGCTCTTGGTCAAAGTCTACTATTAGGTAGTCAGTTCTGATTTGATTTCTTCAAACCAAAGTTTGAAAGACTCAGAGCACTAACAACAGTTCCAAAGATTCATCTCAGAGCTGCTCAAGTAATTATTTTGACTGGAAGCTCCCTCTCCCCTATTGTATGGAGAGAGTACATGTTAAATAAAATCTACAACAATAACCCATCAGTATAGAATGCACACTTTCAGAAAATATAAATTAAAATATACCCAACTAGCATATCGCCCAATTTCTGTCCTGTCAAAAAATCATAAGGGATATTCATAAAGGTCTCTTCTGGGACCTGATATTGCAAATGTCAAAGACTTTTAGACACCAGTGTCTGATAGCCCTTGTTTCATTTTAACATTAAAAAGGAACAAAATAAGTCCAAAATGTATTTCCCTACTTAAGACAAGATTTCCATTTTCCTTACCACAAACCTCTAAGAGTTAAATGAGAATCTAAGTATCTATGTAAACATCTAATAAGCAGAAGTGCCAGGCTGGTTAATACAAATCCAGATAGAAAGTGATACAGAAAAAGAAGTGGATTTTTTCCTCCCATTTCTGTAGACTGTCTGGGAGGTCACCTTAACTAAAATGTTGCTCTTGGGGAAAAGAAAAAGCCCCTATAGTTCGGTTTGTCTCAAGATTCCATGAAAAACAGCCCTTTTCTCCTTAGACAACAAGAAACCTCAAAAGACTTTCTTGACTAGCTCATCAATGAAAGCAAATTATTATGTTAATTGACACCACAGACACCTCATTCCAAAAAGGGGAGAAAGCAGGTCAACATCTAGTCTTTAAAAATAACGGAACTATTCCCCTCTCCACATTCATTCATCACCACTAATTTAAAAAACAAACACCCTGGAGGGAGGGTAGAGCCCAGCGGTAGAGGGTGTGCTTAGCATGCATAAGGTCCTTGGTTCAATCCCCAGTATCACCATTAAAAAATAAAAAACACCTGGCCTTCTAAAGGCACTCACAGATGAAGATAAAAACTTGGCCTGAGACAAGCTATAGAAACTTAAATATAGAAAATAGTTTCATACTCCAGAGTGAGATTTCATCAAATGTAGGTCAGTTCTCAAATGAGAAAATAAAAGATGCTTAAGAGAACAGGGTTGAGATTCATGACATATAGACATGCACAAGCCAGCCCTAATAAACCAGAACCTCAGCCTGTTCCACAACATTAAATAAATTCTTCTGTTAAGAAAGTACATATGGTAGAAATTCTGTTTCTTCCTTTTACCTTTCTGCATTTCCAAATGCCTTATAATAAAGCACTTACTACTTTTATGATACTTAACACTTAAAAATAAAAAGCATTAATAGTAGATTTCAGTGCCCGAATGCGGAAACTTCACTATAGTAGAAAATAATCTCAAAGAAACCTAAAACCAAGTGGACAAGTTGCTATAAATCACAAGGTCAAGACTCTCCCACTTGCCAAGTAGACGGTTTGCCCTGCGGGCGGTCAGAGATAACAATGCTTGCACTCTGCCCCAATCTTCTCACTGACAAAATAGGCTTTTGTCTAGAGTCACCAGATGCCTTAGCCAAGTGCCAGAGGCTCAGAGCCTAGATAACACAGCTGAAGTTTGGTACTCCTTGCAGGGATTAAGAAACAATCCCCAGCCCACAACTCTATTGAGCAAGCTTTGGCAGCTGCCAGGGCCAGTAAAGAATAATGAGGGGACAGGGGTCCAGAGGCATAGCTGCATTTCTTTCCCATACCAACGCTCTCCTTTTGTCTCAGATGGCTAACACTGCTGCCAACTTCAGGTCTTACTGGTCTCCTTGGTTTAGCCACGATAGCTATCAATCCTCTTTAAAAAAAAAAAAACAGGCTGGAATGATGGGATTTTAGTAAAACAAACACTTTCAAATAAACTGAGGGTACCTTGCTCAGGGCACTTTCATAAAAGTTATGAGCCTTGATTCTACCTAGTTAAATCCCTTCTGGCTTTCATCTTGGCAGATCAGAATATCAATAGGCTGTGCTGGAAGAGTTGCAAAAACACTCAATATCCAATCATTTCCTGTACCTTGAAATGTTAATAGTAAGGGGAGTGGGGGAGGGGAAAACAACAACAAAAACAGCAGCAGCAAGACAAGGAAGGGGAAAAAAACCTTCCTCTCAGGGCAATGCCCAGACTCGGAGACCAGGTCCAAGCTCCCTCCCTGCTCCCTTTCCAGCCACACTACAGCCAAAGCCAAGAACAATCCTCCCACTTACAGAGCCTTCCACACATTTCTCTCCTCAGCCAACTCCGGAGCCAGGATGAGAGATTCTGTTGGCACATGCCAGTTCTTGTTTATGAGCTGGTTACCACCTCAAAGGCTGCTTGGCCCAAGGCCTGCCCTCTCTTTACAGGATCTTTCAGACTTCAAAACGGAATCTTTTCTTGGACTCCTCTCAAGACAGAGGCGGGGTTACCTACTGCTTCCAGCTTAGGCCCTATCCAAGGACTTCTCTGGGGACTATATTCTCAGAGAGCAGTCAACACCATCCACCATGGAAGGACATTTTACCCACCCATACAAAGTAGAGAAACACTGGCACATTTTATATTAAAGAGAAGTAACTTCAGTGGTCATCAAAAAGGGGGTCACAAGAGTGGAAATATCCAAAATCAGGTGACCCTCTCCTTTGCTGTCACAGTACAGAAGAGAGTGAGAAGGAAGATACCTGTTTTGCTGGTAGTTCAACTATGTCCTGTGTCCAGAGCTTATTTCTGAAATCTTGTAATGGAAACCATCCTAGGTAGCATTCTACACCCCACTGACTAGGAGTTGAAAAGGGACATTTGGAAGCCAGATTTTTAGTTATTTTTTGCTACCTTTCCATCCTACCAAGAATCCTTTTCTCCCCATAATTCTACCCCATCTTTCAGGAATTGAGGGAGACTGAAAACCTAGACATACTCAGACACAGTTATGGGTTAGAGTCTATTGCCCTTGGTGAAAAAGGATTTAAAACATTTTTGGAGGGGGGGGGAACAACATTGACAACAGAAAGCTGCATGTATTATGCAACTCAGTGCATTTTCATAAACATAAAATCACATAAACACAGCAATGTAAGTAATACCCACATCAAGAAAAAAGTATTTTGGCAAATGGTTCTTAAATGGGATTTTGCCCTCTACGGGACATTTGGCAGTGTCTGGAGACATTTTTGGTCATCACAACTTGGGGGGAATGCAACTGGCCCCTAGAGCATAAAGCCAAAGATGCTGCTGAACATCCTATACTACACTGGACCGCACCTAGCCCCAAATGCCAATGGTGCCATTGTCGAAAACCCTGGATTTACAACAACCCAGAAACCCGCCTTCTACTTCCTATCCAGAAAGGACTTTCATCACTAAAATGCAAAACTCTTTGGCCCTAGTAGAAAAGCTGCTGTTATTTGGTGTCTTGAGGAGGTGGGACAGAGCCTCAGTGATCACAGATGAAAAAACTCACCTGTCTGGAAAAACAGGAGAGGCTGCAAGGAAGAAAAAAGAAAACAGAACAAACATTTGTTGCTGGCTTACAACTACCAGGTCCCATAAACTATGCACTTACAGTATACTTTTAATCCATATAAAAATTTAAGGAAAATGAGATTCAGAGAGGTAATCTGAAAGATTCCACATATATTAAGTGGCAGTGCTGGGGTTCAAATATAGGTCTAACTGCAAAGTGTGTGCTTTCATTTTAATTCCATTATGGAAGTTAGGAATTATTCGGAAGAGGCTGTGAAAAGTAGAAAAAAATATTGAAAGTGGTTAAAAAAATAGGGAAAGGAACTTTTCCTTAAAGCATGATTCACTCCAGTAAACCAAATATAACTACAGAACCAAGTAAGTTCTATAACCCCTTTCAGAGAATTTTAAAATGTTTTTGTAAACAGAAACAGATTCACAGACATAGACAATAAACTATGGTTACCAAAGGGGAAAGGAGGTAGGAGAGGGATAAATTAGGAGTCTGGGATTAGCATATACAAACTACTATACACAAAATAGATAAACAACAAGGTCCTACTATATAGCACAGGGAACTATATTCAACATCTTATAATAAACCATAATGGAAAAGAATATGAAAAAGAATAATACATATATCTTTGAATCACTTTGCTGTATAATAGAAACTAACACATTATAAATCAACTATACTTCAATAAAAAAAATTTTTTTAAATAAAATGTTTTTGTAGACATGTGTGCCCAGTTGTACTTTTATATGCTCTCCTTTACACGGGAAGCACTGCCAAACATGCCATCTCAGTTAGCTACATTCTTGGTGCTCCTCAGGGATCTATCCTAGCTCCCCTTCTTTTTGTTTCATTCAACAGACACATTCTCCCTGGGTAAGCTCATCCACCTTTATGGCATCAATTGCCATTTATCTGTTCATGTGAATACATCTTTAGATTTCCAGTTCTCTCTCATAACCTCCAGACCTTAAAGGACATCTCCACTTGGTTGTTCGTTCATTTAACTCTCTCTGGCAAATTAACTACTATTCATTCTTCAGATGTTTACTCAAACTTCTTCATGGATATTTTCTCTGACCCTGACCCTGATACACAAGTGGTTATTTGATTCCATTCTGTCTCTCCAACTAGACTTACTGTTCAGCAGTCTGCAAGCTGAACTTTGGAAATGGTTTTGAAAGATGTAGAAGAATATAAGAC
Source organism: Vicugna pacos (assembly GCF_048564905.1). NCBI lineage: Eukaryota > Metazoa > Chordata > Mammalia > Artiodactyla > Camelidae > Vicugna > Vicugna pacos. The sequence goes on from NC_132992.1 coordinate 4,857,492, forward strand.
AAGCAGGATAAATGTAATCTTTCCCCTAAGATAAGATCAATACAAGAACATTTAAGAAAAGATAATTTTTACTAAGTAAGCACCACACCAAAATCTAAGTTTCCTTTAAAAGTTTGTTTCTTGGGAGGTGTTATTTAGGTCAAAGGTATCATCTCTTGCTATCAACTCCTAAACTACTCTAATCTCATATTCCTGGCCAAAACCATCCCTAAAGGGTGATAAACCAGCCATTTGCTGTTTTGCTTGCCAGGAGCAAGTAAACAGGTAACAGGGAAAGTACTAAGATTTACTTGTTGTTAAAAATAAAAACCATCAAAGTTTATATTTAAAGCACTCATTCCCCACCCCACCATCTCAAAGTCCAACCCTACTAGCTCTTTCCTGCCACAACCTTCCAAACATACCTCTCAGGCTGCTCCCAGTTCGTTTCAACAAGCTTTTACCAATATCAAACCTCTGTGAGGACGAGGGAATGGGAACAATTAAAGTGGGATTTGCCTGCCCTTTGCTCCTGCTTTTTGGTTATTATATATGAAATGGAAGATGAAATGTGACTAGCAATAAAAACAAATGAAAAATCTGAAAATTTTAGTCAGATATAAAAATGTCATTCAGGCATTATCTTCCCAGACTTTGCTCTGAATGCCACCTCAGGTCACTGATCCAGCAGAAGCTAGGGAAAGCCCTAACTAACTTCATCTCTAAACAACAGTCAGTCTTTTTTCCTGGGTGTGTGATATTTGAGGACACCTATCTGCTCAGTTCTAAAGGGTTGATTAGAGTTGGGAAGTGACATTATTTTAAGCCTTTAAGTCATCCCATCCTGTACCCTGCTTTGAAAAGAAGCTCCAGTTCACAAAGGCTGAAAGGCAAAAACCTAGAGCTTCCCAAATCGGTAAACTTAGAATTCCATTACTGGGAGCTTTGCCCTGGCCAAACTGCAACAGGGAGAAGCAAATGGTACTTTTCTGTAAAATGACTATAACTCAATAAAAAAAAGAAAAAAAAAGGTACTTTTCTTTTTCTTCAGTGATGTATTGGCCTATACCCTGAATTATTTTTACTTAGCTCTTCAACATGAAAACTTCTGTCTCTCCAGTCCTATAGGACAGTTGCAATGTTCTGTCCAAGAAGTGCCACTAGCACACAGCTAAAAGCATAGCACTGGCACCAAGCTTTCAAATAAGGTATCCTATTCACAGCAGTATCATCTCTAACTAGCAGCAATCAGCAATTTCAAACTATGGGTAAAAACTTACAGTCAATAGTACAGTGGCCTTCTTGATACAACCAATGCTATGCCCAGACTGTAATGAATGCTCATGGTAGAACACACAAAAATGACTATTTTTTCCTGGTTAGTTATTTTCAATAGGGGAGGAGGAGAAAAGCCCCTCTCTAAATTTCCATAACTAAATATAATCCCATCTGGTTAAGACAGGACCAATAACAAATGTAAAAATGACTCTGAAACATAACAAAAAAATTATTAAAACTACAGGATTTTTTAAAAAGCGTGATTTAGATTACAAATGAAAGTCAGAAAAGGAAAGAAAGTGAAGAGTAGCTCAAAGAAGTTCTCAAAGGCACAGAGCCTAAGAAAGAGAAACTAGTTTCAAGGATATATGATGGTAGGATGAGAACAGCTCTGTTCTTCAGTTTGCCTGCCCTTAGGACGGTTCTTGTTGTAACTCCAGGGTAAGGCCTGAGGTTAGCATACAGAAATGGTCTTATTTCTTCAGCGGTCAGGGGAATCTAAAGAGAAGGATTTCATGGGTATTATGAAGACGACGAAAGTTAGGAATGAAAAGTAAATGCTACCAAAGAATAATCATTATATTAGGCTGGACTCAATCCATGGACCTGTAAATTTCCACTACAGAGAGAATCTGGATCCCAAGATTTCTTCTGTCATAAAATACTTTTATATACTGGATATATACATTTAATACAATCAATCAACTTTATGTGACTGGCAAAAAAGAAAAAGAAAAAAGAAAGACGAATGTGAAAGGTTTAGGCCTCACAGTTATTCCACCCATTGAGTATACAGTCCGGAGGGAGCCAGAGACGGGAGACTTGAACTGGCTTTATTCACTTATCTGGTTCCCATTCCCATGTGTCTCCTCAGAGTATAAGCATTTTGCCAGGGTTGGGTAATTCTCCTATTTACAAATACATATATTTCATCAATACAGTCCTTAAACACAAGCCAGCTGTTACATGAGACCTCAACTGAAGAAATAATGGCTTGTTTCAATGCTAAAGAAAAAAATGTGTTGAAACCAGTATGTCAATCTCCAACATGGCATCATTCTAAGTAATTTTCAAGGGTACTTTCTGACCAAGTACTCCATACTCTGATTTTAGAACCTGATCCTTGTTAAGAGATGGGAATGGACAGGAGAGATACTAGAGGCAAACAAAAATGAAAGAATTTCTCAACCTTTTTCTGAAATTGTAATAAGCAATCAGCTTGTTTGATTTCAAGTCCCCACATTCTCAATCTAAGCACATATGTATAAACAAAATGAAAAATGCCTTATGGCATATTTTATCTAAAACAGACACTCTACCAGATGTTTAGGAATCTGCATACTGATAGAACTAAGATCCAGTCTAATATGGTGTATATAAATGCGTAGTCACTTTGTATGATGACTTCTTCCCCACATTTGCCAATTTTTTCTCCTCTTTGCAGTGGTATATGCATTTGAGATATCCCAAGGTTTAAAAAGATCCATTTAAAGTATAGATTAACAAATTTTGAAAGCACAGATAATACATGTATCAGTAATAAAAACCGTGTTTTAAATTTTATTATATGAAATTTTAGGGTTATGTAATTGTAACTTTGCCCCAAACACGACATTCCATAGTGACTTTACAAATTTGCAGCATATTCAAGTATGGGTTCATTTCTGACAACAATAAGCATTCTAATTATGCTCCCTTAGGTATGAGACTTAAAATCCCAGCAGGGAGGGATACTCAAAAACATTTAATTCTCTTCCTGACTTCAAAGAAATAATCTGTTTACAAAAAGAGCAAAGAACTTAGGGAATCCCTACTATTTCTGTGAAGTGATGCTCTCTCTTCTTAAAACAGCATGTTTAATTTGAATGTGTCTAGAAGCAGGCTCATGAGTAAGGTCTTTACTGGGAAGCTGCATTATTTTATTTTGGGGTGTCATGGATTTCTGGAAAATTAAGAACACCTATTGTCCAACATAAGCACAGAAATATATTCACCAATTAAAGAGAAAAGAAGCTGCTTTTGGATTAGCAATAAATTTAGAGTATCTAAACCTGTCTTCTGCTCACTACTAACTTACACAGAAAAAAATACCACAAGTTGCCTATTTATGGCAAAATGTATCTAGTCATAGGAATTTTACTCAAATTTGCCTTAAAAATTCTGGAACAGTAATTTAAAATTGAATCAGTAACACTGATATGGATGTTCTACTTTAAAGGCTGTAACCATCAAAAATTTATTAATTAGTTCTCCTAATTAAGGGGTTATGAGAAGTCAGATTCATTATAGCTATATTCCTAAATGACTGACCCCAACACAGTAACTGAGCAATGAAAAAGAAGAGTTAGAGGAGAATCTTGAGCACACTGTAAAACACTTGAGGATCATGTGATATCTAAACCGCAGTGCACAGCTCCATCTGGAAATGGCAAAAAGCAAGGACAGCTTTAAAAGCTCCCTGTCTAAGGGTGAGTAGCAGGGATTTACAGAGTCTCTATAGTGAAATCAGAGTCCTTCCTGCAATGACAGTGGTTTTTAACCAAGAGGTATATTAAAAGTACCTGTTGAAATTTTAAAGACTATGTATATGCTTGGGGTTCCTAGCCCTAAAGATTTTACTTTAGGGGGACACTTTAACTTTGTAAAAACTTCAAAAGGGATTCTGATGTGCACCTCCAGTTGACAAGCCTCAGCACCAAGAGACTCTTCATCCTGAATGGTAATTTCTCTAACCTCACGCTACTTTGATTAGTATATGATGAATATGTACACCTCCTTTCTAGACTAAGACTCTCTGTACCTTTCACTAAGGTTTGATTCAGTGCAGAGTTAAGTACTTAACTTCTTAAGAATCATACAAACTAGGAATATGAACTCTGAGCTGAGTGTGGTGGGCACCAGTTTATAAAAAACTTTTTACAATAAAGAGAACCCATTACTAAACAAAAACAGAGGCCAAGAGAAGACATACAGATGGCCAAAAGTACATGAAAATATGCTCAACATTACTAATCATCAGGGAAATGCAAATAAAAGCCACAATGACATGGCACCTCACACCTGTTTAAATGGTTATTATTAAAAAGACACACACACACACACACAAAACCCCCACAAGAGTTGACAAGGATGTGGAGAAAAGGGAACCCTTATGTATTGTTGGTTAATTGATGCAGCCACTATAGAAAACAGTTTGGAGATTCCTCAAAAAATTGAAAACAGAACTACCATAGGATCTAGTAATTCTAATTCTGGATATTTATCCAAAGAAAACAAAAATACTAATTTGAAAGACATATGTACCCCCACGTTCACCACAGCATTATTTACAATAGCCAAGGCATGGAAACAACCTGAATGTCCATCAGTGGATGAATAAAGAAAATGTGGTGTGTCTGTATATATACACACACAAAGGAATATTATTCAACCATAAAAAGAATGAAATCTTGCCATTTGAGACCACATGAATAGACCTTGAGGGCATTATGCTAAGTGAAATAAGCCAGACAGAAAAAGATAAATACCATATGGTCTCACTTATATGTGGAATCTAAAAACAAATAGACAAACAAAAACCTGAGCTCATGGACAATGAGAACAGACTGGTGGTTTCCTGAGGTAGAGGGTAGAGAGGTGGATGAAATGGGTGAAGGTGGTCAAAAGGCACAAATTTCCAATTACAAAATGAATAGATCATGGGACTGCATTGTATAGCATGGTGACTATGGATAATAATACTGTGTTGCATATTTGAAAGTACACAGGAAAGTAACTCTTAAAAATTTTCATCACAAGAGAAAAAAATTTTGTAACAATGAGGATGTTAACTGGACTTACTGAAGTGATTATATTGCAACATACACAAATACTGAATCATTATGTTGTACACCTGAAACTAATATGTTATGTCAACGATACCTCCGTTTTTTAAAAGGCCAAGAAAGGATTCAATGGTCAGGTTTGGCTCATCTAAACCAATCTAGTATTTGTCACTGAGGCTGGAACCCAGTGGTCTCAAATTCAAAAATACTCAATTAGTATTTTTTTCAGACACACAGTCGAATTGTAGTCTCCCAATGGACAATATTTCAAGTTGAAAACTCACCACCTCCTAAAAATCTGAGAACTGCTTTTTTATTTCCTGCAACTAGTGACAAATTCACAAAAAAAAAGAAGTCTCAATCCTTGTTCTTCTCCTGACTCTTTTGACCTGTAGTTTTAACCTCTTCAAAAGGCTAAAGTCTGCACTCTCTGAGGACTAACAGAAGGAAAAATACTTTCTAAACTAAAACAATTATGTTATTTTAATCCTTAGAAAAATAATTCAGAAGGCCTGAGTGTATACCAAAGAAACTGACTTTAATGGGAAGTAGCTAAGCAAGATTTTTAACCTGAGATCAGTTTGGTACCAATAAGAGTCCAACAAACCCAATCAAATGATAAAATCACAAACCTTAATGGTTCCTAATGCTCTGAATCAATATCTCCCCAAGCCCTCTTGGAAATCAGTAGGATTTAGAATACTCGCTATTATAACTTCCAGGGGCTTACTTCTTCAAAGTCCCTAAGGATAGCCTTACCCCTTAATCTCACAATGGCCTTGCACCTCATAGCTAATAACACTATATCAGCAACAGCTAACATTTATACAGTATTTACTATTATATACTTGTCACTGTGCTGAGTACTTAACCTTCTTTATCTAATCTAATCCTCATAATAACTCTATGAGGTCAGTACTACTATTCACTTCCACATTACAGATGATAAAAGTGAGGCTTAGAAAAGTTATAAATAATTTGAATATTTCTTTTGCTCTCAAAGTCCCAAACCCTTAAGTATTTTCTCCAATTTTAGGTTTCTGTCAGGCTGCCCAAAAAGAGAAAAGATATTTCTGACCATCACTCAGGGAAAAAAAAAATCATATCTAATTGTTCAGAGTTACTTTGTACCCCTTAAAGATTTTGGTGAGTTTGATATTCGTTATTAAGAGGGAAACGTGCTTTACAACAGCGGATCTCAAATAGTGTGTATCATGATCAACGGGAGAGCTAATGTTAAAACAAACTGTTTTTCGGATATATAACCAGGAATGGAACTGTCAGTTCATATAGTAGTTCTATTTTTAGTCTTTTGAGAAACCTCTATACTGTTTTCCACAGTGCTGCACCAATTTACATTCCTACCAAACACTTCTCTGCAGAATACTTCCAACAAGAGAGACACTTAGGACTTAAAAACATTTCCAGGACCTGCAAGCTAAAAGACTTCTTTTTCCCCCCACTTCACAAAGGCTCCAATGTCACCAATGACATTAACACAGTGGAAATCCAGAAAAAGGAAAATTAAGGTCAGAATGATCGTAAACTCTGCTCAAGAACTTTACCATCCACATACTACTTCTTCAGACTGAAAGGTGTTTTCTTTGGGTCTCCTAGGGCAAGAAAAATGCCAAAAGAAAAAAGAAGCAGATTGTTTCATAACACTAAAAACACAACAACAGGTTCTGAAAATGTAACAGAATTTTGCCCTGTAAACAGAAAAAAAAAAACCACAAAACCCTATAAATTCCTCCTATCTCTACTTTATCACACTATCCTCCATCTCAAAAGAGCTTTTCCTCTTACCCAAGGCTGCCCCAAAGTCTGTACTTCCTATGTCACCTAGGACGAACAACTTCAGAGAATAGGATTCATTAAGAATGTCTCCTCAGCCAGTCCAGGAAGCTTCTTATTCTTACTTGGGTGAGTGCTCTCAACCATGACTAAACTGTACCTAGAGAAATATATTTTCAAATATTATTATAGCCTGGCACCTTCCTGATGCTAATCCTTCCAGGCCCATCCCAATGGCACAACTGGGAAATTAACTAAAGAGAAAGGCAACCTTCCCTCTGCTCTACTTTCAGATGCTCCTCCTCCCCAGCTTTGCCATGCACAGATTCATTCTGTACACATACACAGAGGTAGAACATGCGCGCACACACAAATAACTCTCGGCAGGAACCAGAAATCAAAGCCTAACCCCGTGGTTTTTAAGTGAGCAAGTCCAATTTCCTTCTTTGTAGCCCTTGACACATGCTGGCTGGGAGCCGTCTGGATTTTTTTCTGCCTTGTTCCTGCACCAGAAGGCTCTGCACTGCAGGTCAGGAGATGATAAGGAAATGAACAGTGTAATTTCCAAGGCCTCTGAACACGGCCCTGTCAGCAGCTCTGGAGGCGGGTTACTCAAGCATGGCTTGAAGAGTGAAAACCACAGAGAGGAGGGCTCCGACAGCCAGCAGTGGCAGGATCTCAGCTGTGCATGTTACTGCCACCTCCAGCCTGAAAGCCCAAGCCTGCTGCCTCCCTGGATGAGCTCTGTTGGTACAAGCTCTTATACCCAAATGGCAAAAACACAAGTTCACACTGGGGGAGGAAGATTAAGGGCTAGGACGTAGATTTTCCATACACTCTTGTGTAGAAACAAAAACATTTAGTGCTCTTCCAGCATACATGAGATTGCACATGCTGGCAAACCCACGGTAACATCTATCCAACACACCCAACCCCACACCGGGGATATGGCCAGAAAGGAAACGCAATTCATATGAAATCAGAAATTCAACAGGCCACTTCAACATCCTTTGAAGCCAATTTCTCATCTTCTACCCCACCAAGCTCCACTATAAATATCAGGGCCTTTAGAACATATTACGAGCATGCAAATTTCCCAGTCCAGGTTTGGCACTTCTGAGCACAGTGCTGAAAGTCTTAGCCAACATGCTTATCTATTCATACTGGGCTTCTTGTATAGGTGGAATGTTGTTATATTTCAGCGCATTATTGCCTAGAGCAAAATGAGACATATTTTTACTCAAATCATGTTTTTCTTTTGTTCTAATATTTATTGAATGCTCCCTATGTGCCAAGCACTGTTTTAAGTGTTTTATATGAATTAACTCATTTAATTTCACAACAACCCTATTTAGGAACTATTGTTTTCCTCATTTTGCAGATGATAAACCTGAGGTAGAGCAGTTAAGTAACTTATTCAAGACCACTCAGTTAATAAGTGGCAATGCTGGGACACAAACCCAGGTAGTCCAGTCCAGCTCCACAGTTTATAAATTTATACAAAAGAGTTGATGTGCAATTTAAGTTTAGAAGACTGGTGTTTCAGGTTAGAAGTGGCTCCCAGTGCCCACCTTATAAAGAAAATTAACAATGGTTAAAGGAAATTCACAAACACTAAAGTATATAGCAATTATCTGGGGAGTCTTTTTGGAAGCACAGATTTCTGAGCCCCCACTCCTAAAATCTGTTTAGCACATCTGGGCTAGGGTCCAAGAATCTGCATTTTTAACACTAAGATGATGTGATGCACATGGTTTTACAGAACACAATTTCAGAACTCTGCTCTAGATGGTACACTGTAAGCTCCTCAAAGAGCAGGAGCCACCTCTGTTCTATTCACCAGTGTATACCCAGTACCAAGCACAACACCTGGGATTTAAAATACACTCATGTATGTATATGCATGACTGGGACACTGTGCTGTACACCAGAAATTGGCACACTGTAATAGACTGTACTTCAATTAAAAAAAAAGAAGTTTACAGAAAGAAATAGTTTTAAAAAAAGTACTCAATTAATATACTGAATTAATGAAAGATGATAATGGTATCCAACAACAATATCTCTTTACAAAACAGTTTAATACCCACAATACATTTAAGGTCTGTCTACTAGTGATAAGACCAAGAAGCACAAAGGCAGGGTTGGTTTTGTTTTGTTTTGTTTTGTTTTCCATATCTGCAACTGCCAAATAAAGAGAGAACTGGCTAATGCCTCGATGATTACAATGAAAATTTGACTGAATGCAATATTTCAGAACACATACACACATCCTCAAGAAGTCAAGCTCAAAGTAGCAGTTTAAAAGCAACTTTCCCTCTGTATGTATAATGGGGAAGGCTCAGGTCAGCTATTAATATTTGGTCTTTGTAAACATCACCTTACCCAAGAAAGCTAAACTCAAAGATCCTTTGTTTACTGAGTATCTACAATGTTAAAATTGATGTAAAAAACAAATGACAATGGTCTTAAGAGCATCTGGACATTTACATCCAATGTTTCTGCTGTAGTCTTTAATGTGGGGAAAGTGAAGGATTTGTTAAGAATCCGAGAGTAACAATATGCCGTAAGAACTCTATAAACAAAAACCTAGCTTTGCACTACCTGTGAGTGTTTAGGCAAGTCACATGACCTCCCCCTTCGCAGTTTCCTCTTCTATAAAGTGAGGAGATTGGACAAGATAATCTTTCTCAGAGCCCTCCTTGAATTACAACACCCAGATGGGAAACAGAGATGCTGAAGGAAAAATAAAGCTCAGACTTCGTTGTAGTTACAGAATGCATCTCTGTCCTACATAAATATCAACTCCTTCTAATTTCTTCCATGAAGGAAAATGCTTGAGGACATCTGGCTTCAGGAAGCAGGGCTGACTGCTATGTCATCAATAGCTGAGAAAGAACAGCTAGTGAAGGATGAAGGCGTTAAGAGAGAAAGCCTTGGATCAGAAGAAATAAGAGACCTGACCTTGGTTGAGCAATGAGGGATTGCAACACGAGAGAATTGAGCTGGAAGGCATAAACTAGGGCAAGAAAACAAATCCAAGGGCAAAGGAAGATGCTCTTAGAACACAGGATATGACAGCAAGCATGATCAGAAGGCGAAAGAGCAAAGAGCACACTTTATCATTTTCTTTGTATCCAAAACTAATGGGGGAAGTGTTAAATACATGTATGCAGCATTCTGAGAGCAGTAGAAGCTGAGACACAGACATGGAGAAAGCACAGTGCAGTGTTTCTACCTTGCAAGATCAAAAGTACAGCTAAAAAGGCAAGGAGAGCTGGTTGCAAACATCTAGATCGTTTAGCCACGAAAGCTTTGCTTTATACGATTTGAAAAAAAAAAAAAAAGGAGTCTCACCTTAAACTCCTGGGTTAAGCCCCAACTCAGAGCCGACAAAGACAGATCACTGCCTTCTGTAGTTTGTAAATTCTTTTTTCTTGCCTGTCAGAGTGGCAAGGTGAGCACTAAGCTGGGGACATTCAGACAGGCACTCTCCCTCTTTCCTACCTCCCCTTCCATCCCTAATTTAACAACCTATCAATCAAACCAAAGGCAAGGGAACAGACAGGAGCCAGAAGGCTCTGTCTTGCTTATTCCTCAACATTCCCTCCCCCATCTCTTCAGCTGGCAGGAAGTATGAGGTAGGAGCGCTCAATAACAATTCAGGGCAGCAGTAGTTGCTAAGAGCCATCTCTGGTCTCTCCTAGGACTCAAGGAAACAGCACAGAGAGCCCTGCCAGAGGTAGTGGAGCAAAAGTGGGATCTCACAAAGGGAAGTCCACATTCTTGGCTGATAGAAATTTGCTGAGCCATTAACTAAGATATCTACCTTGATAAGAAAGAAGGCTTTGGGGCAGATAATTTGAATATTCAAATATCCCTCATTAGCTAGAGGTAGACATGTGACAATTCTATCCTACACAACAAACTGCATTTGTCTTCTCTCCTGTCTCCAAGGGGGTAAGGGGGTGGGGATTGGGGGTAGACTCCAGCCAAGACACTTCAAATTTTATGAGTTTTCCCTCTTTGTGACAGTTTCCAGCTCAGAGTATGCAATTCCTAGATTATATCAAAACAGCTGTTTGGCTGTTTTGGTTCTGTTGGTTGTCTCTACACGGAAGGAACATTCCAAACCAGTTATGCCATAGGCAAGTCCATATCTCAGACAGGAAATCTTACAGAAGTTTTCAAAGACTGGGCTTATAAGCTGTAGTACTAATCATCAAGCACTGACTGAGCACCTCTTATGTCCCAAACCCTGGGGTTCTTCTTTCTCAAAAGCTGCTCCTCGCCAAGATTCCTAGCCTCCCTTTCCCTTTTGCATCTTCTCTTTCTCTCCCATTCCAGAAACTCTTGTCTCCCTGCACAGTGTTTTTCATCTCCAAGTAACTTTCATTTATTTAAATTATTTATTTCAATGGTCAGATGTTTTATGAAGGCACCCCAAGAATCAGAATGTTCAAAAGAATTAAGGAAACAGAGAAAGGAATTGAGAAGGCAGCTTCTTGCTTACAGAAATATCAAATTGCACAGCAAATTTTCTCTTCTAAAAGTACTTCTCAGCAACTTTATCTTCCCTCCAAGAACAAAAACAGTCTCTCTTCCTTTTCTCTTCCATTCCACTGCTCTATTCTCAGTCTTTTGGGGAGACAAGGTATGTAACACAACTACATTAAGGGACAATCCTCCCTGGAACCAAGGTGTATTGTTAACTGCATCTTTCAGCCCAGTTATAATCTGAAGCGCAACCACTCATCCAGCCCTGGACCTGTATAAGAAAATGGGTTGCATTTTCTTCTCTGTTGGGAGACTATCATGGACATTTAGACTTAAATCCAGTATGAATCTAAGCATCATTATCCCTTCACCCACAAAACACTACCTGGCTTAGAAGACTGCAACGAGTCAAGAGTTCTAAACAGAAAGGAAAATGAAGGCCACCCTCAGAAGTGGCCGCTTTTCAGCACAGGAGGAACAATGATTATGAACATGGATATATGGCAAGAGTTTACTGAAGCCAGATGTAGGGAACAGTCTAATGGGCCTGGAACAGAAGCAAGAACTCCTGGTACTCCTAGGCCTCTTTAAAACAGTATTATCCATCTGCACCTCAGAGAAAATTGGTAAATCACAGCCAGCACAGGATGCGCCATGCCAGTAGCCAGCTGGAATGTGACTCTGCTGAGGTGGACTGTAGCATCTGCCACCTAAACACAGGCAGCCTCTCTGGCAGCTGCCACTGGTAAAAGGGAACAAACCATTGTGTTATTAGTGGAAAAAAATTCACAGCCCTGTTACCAGGGAAGTCCAGATGTTGCTAAGAACGACAGATGTGCCAGAGGCAAAGACCAAAATACCTACAGCAAATAAAGTGCAAGCTACCACTGGAATCCCGGCAAGAGGAGGACACCACCATGCAAACATACATATCCAGCCTCTATTTATGAACACTTACATATGGAAATAGGCATTCCCTGTTGCAACTGATGTAATTACAGAGAAATCAATTTATACTGCATCTGCTGGGATCAGCTGAAAGCACTGGGTGAGCAGAACACAGCAGAAAATCAAGAGCCAATGAACAGCTCATCACCTGGCCAGCTGCTTTGCAGGAAACCGTAAGCTGCAGAAGTTTAAGGCAGCCTGAGCTGACCCTAGACTCATATCCAGTCTGCTCCGGCCCTGCAAGCTCCATTTACTAAGAGATGAACTAAGATCATCTTCCCAGAGGAGGAGAACCCCTCATGGGGCTGCAGGCACCTGTCCTTCCAAGTCAAGCAGAAGGCAAGTATCATTACACCGTTTGGCAGCTATTAAACCACCAGGATACCTTGATTTCCAATCATTGAGGGAGATAACTGGCCAAGAGCTATACTTTTGTGGCCAAAGAATCTCTTTCAAGGCCAAACTTTCATAGTCACAACACTAATTTATAAGACCTGATTACGTACCTCATAGTATAATCAGTACCTCCTGCTCCCTTGTTTATCTGCCCCAAACTGTGTCCTTTTGCTCTTTGGCAGCCACCAATAGAACACTTGGTAGATATCATGTCATGAAACTTATTTAACCCTTTTCTCTTTCAGAGACCCAGCAGCACCATTTATCCCATTAAGAATAGCACTCATCTGAAAGCATATTAGGTTTATCAATTTGTTCTTAAGTTTATCAATGACTATAAGGATGAAATGCCAGTCAAGCTGGGAACCACATCAAGGCTGATGCCAGCCTCTGGTAACAAATGTCTGAGGTGGGACAAGAACAAGGTGGGAGGTCCTTGACTTATTGAAAATTCATTCTATCAAGCAGCTGCCCCCAACAACAGATATTCTTCTCCACAATGTCCAGGCCTGCTGTTAAAGAATCTGTAGGGAATCCCTAATTTGGAACAAAACCACATTACCATTACCAGCTGCTCTGACCTTGTAATTGGTCATTACCCACAAACTAATGAGCCTCCCACAGAGTACACATAGCATTTGGCGGTTAGTCCAGAGCAGTTCTGACTGGCAGTGGGCAGCCAGGTCTGGCCACCTCTTACCTTTTCAGACTTGACTTTCTTTAGCGGGCGACACTCATTCTCCCCTTCCTCTGGCTCCGGTTTAGCTCCCAAAGGATTGAGCGCTGCCCCAGGCTCAATAGCTATACTCCCAAGTGGCTCCACAGCTCCTGTATCCACCCCTGCACTTCCGTCATACTGACCACCCCGTCCTCCCAACGGCACTGGCTGGAGGACCCCAGGATCCTTTTCTGAACAAGTCCCCACTCCTTCGCTTCTCTCCTTCTTGCTCTTAGTTGAGCTGTTCTCCTTCTCCTTTTTGGAGCCGGCTACACTGCGGGATGCCTTAGTCGCCTTCTCTGAGCCCTTGGGAGCAATAGCAGCAACCAGGCTTCCTGCATTGGCACCATCTCCTGAGCGTCCCTGCACCTCTTTCTTGCTAGATGCCCCCTCACTTGGAGTGAACAGGGACGTCCCTGGAGTGGGTTTGCTAGTGTCTTTGCCACTCTTATTCCTTTTGGATTTTGATTTGCCTTCCTTCCCTTGAGGACCTGGCACTGGGGTCACAAACTTGATGTTGTCTGGTAGTGTGGCCACAGCATTGGGAGCTGGTATCCCCACCTCCTTTGAGCCTGACATTTCCAGTTTCTGCTGGTCCTTTTCCAGATCGGCGTCCAGGTCAATGATGAGATTCCCTACTCCAATGTCCCATTCATCCCCACTGTCGTATGTCTCAACCGGGTTTGCATCCACTCCTTTCCCTCCGGAGGCTCCACTGCTCAAGGACATCTTAGAGTCAACGTCCCACCTCAAGATTCAAGGCTCTTCCTTGCCCCCAGCTTTCCTATTTTCAGCTTCAGCTATGTTCTCAGACCTGCCACATTGGTCAGTACATGCCCAGTGGACAACATCATTGCTGGAAAAAGAAAATTTAAAGAGCTGTTAAAGGAAACAATACAGGCAAAGAGACAGCCTGAAATAAACTCCCACACAAAACAGATCCTTCCTATGGGGCTATCACATCACAATGGACAAGACAAACAGGTTCAGTTGTATTTCTAACCAAGTCACATTGGACCAAGGGAAAAGGTGACTCCCACTCCGTCTCCCCAGGGGAGAGCACGGTATTTCCAAGTGCTCATAGATTCTGTGGTAAGTCTTAACTAGGAATCCTCTAGAGTTAGTTTCCCATTCCCAGGAGACTGATTTCTACTACCACTGCCAGCTGGCAAGCCTCCCTCAGTCAATACAGGTCCTGGCAGGCACATCCCGGATTCAAGTTCTAGCACAAGTTTACACACATTTCTTTCTTCCTTGCTTGTTCTTAAATTATCAGGAACTCAGAACACTGGACCAAGGGAAGCCTTCTACTAACAGGGCCTGTCCTTACTAACAGTAATACAGATTCCTTGTCATTTCACTGTTGCCTGGGGTGAGGGGGTGTGATGGCGGAGGAGGTCTCATTGTGGGTAAGCAAGAAAAAAAGAGAAAAGCAAACAGAACAGGGGAAAAAACAGTATCAGGATCGGGGGCAAAAACTGAAATTAGAAGAGACAATTCTCAGAAAAGAATCAACCAATCAGCTTATGTTAAGTTAAACCAGACTTACTAAACTCTAGGTTTCAAATTATGTCTAAATAGCAGAATTTAATATAATCTTCCCCACTTCTAACTAAAATACCCATGAAGACACACACACACACACACACACACACACACACACACACAAACACACAGAGAGTCAAAATTTACACTACCAATAACTGAACAATACTAAAAAAAAAACTAACACTGGATTGTAGGATAAGTCTTCACACTCTCATAGTATAAGACTGGTGGCACTGTACTGATAAATACCAGGGCCTCACCACATGGTACAGAGGAGCCTAAAAAGGGGGGCTGGGTGGGTTGGGTGGTAAAAAGGGCAATTTATACCTCTCCAGTCTCCTGGGGAGTTTACCATCTAGAAAACCTGGCAGCCAACATGTACCATCCAGGTATTACTTCATGACAACGCAAAAGAGTGCTGTTCTTGCTCACTCCTCTGTTTACCATCTTTCTATAACCATTTAGAATACAACTCTCATAAGCTAAAGGAGCGAAGAGGAAACCAGTAGTGACATAACGAATCCTATGAAGTAAATATCTTAACAGGGAAATGCTACAGATAAGACAAAGATAAAACAAATTGTACTTTTTCACCTACTCTCTCAAGGCAGCATCACAGAACAAGGGTGCAGTTACAAGAAGAGATGTCATCCTAAGACAGCAGAGCTATATCAAGTAAATGCCTGATAGCAACAGGGTTTTAAGAGAGAAAGGAGCACACATTAATCTGCCATTTAGCTACAGATCTAAGAAGAAAATACATCCTTTACCCAAGTAGAATGCTTAGTGCCAACGGCAACCAACTATGGTTGGCACTGAGTCCACATAGATCTTACTTCATAAAAGGATGGAAAACTGTGTGAGAGGAAACATGATGTAAGAACTATGAAAAGAATGCCAGCCACAAGGTAAAGTAAACATAATTCTTCAAGAATTAGAGAAATAATACCTTTGAAAATGATGTTGAATTCTGAAGAAATCTTTAGTAAAATGTTTGGAATTCTCTATACTATACACTCATTCATTCCAAAAAAAAAAAAAGTGTATAAACTGCCTACTTTGTGCCAGGCGCTAAACAAGGTGCTGGGAATACAGCAGCAAATGAGAGTGAATTAAGGCAGTGGAACATGGTACTGAAAATAATTCTATTATGAGGGCAGAGGGTCCTTCTAAAAATGGGAATGCCAATTGAATCTGTACTACAGAGGATTTATTACAGCATAGTTCTTCCCAACATCTTAATTTCTTACTCCTGCAATCTCTGCGACTGTGGCTAGGCTGAGAGTATAACCCACCTTCATCTGAGGCTTACCTACTTCCTCTAGAGCGGCACTGTCATCAGCATGTAATTTAACCAGTAGAACTACCCCATGCTTGTTTATTCTTGGATAAACAATACAACTGCCAAAAGACCTTCCTCTAAAAAACAAACAAAGAAATAAAAACCCTTCCTCTAGAAAACAGAATGGTAATGGAAAAGAGACTCTAGGAGGGTACAGTAAGGAAAGGATATAATTTATGACATTAAAATTTTAGTGCTCACTGAGAGACTCTGACGGTTCTCACTCTACTGCACTGGCTGACCTACTGTAAGCAGCAGGGTAAACAGAGCAGGACAGTAAGGAAGAATAAGCATAAAGAAGCTACTAGGCTGAAATGAAAAGGTATGAACTTTGACAAAAGAATGTAGTATCTTTAAAGAAGGAAGAGGCAAGGAAACCAAAAATATGCAATACCAAGTAAAATTCATACAGAAATTTAAAAAGCACACAGCTAAAACTGAGGAAAATGAATTAGTAAACTACAAGAAAACTTGAGATATTTTTCCAGAAGGCAAAGGAAAAGAAAAAGAAAAAAATAAGAGAAACTGAAAGAAAAAGTATTCAACAGCACTGAAAGCAAAACTGGAAGGAGACTAGGACAAATGGGAGAAAAGCAACCCATCAAGAAATAATAAATGAATAATATTTTGAGCTAAAAAAGATCTTGAAAATGTTCACTACTTTTTCAGCAAAATCAATTTAAAAAGCCAAACTTGCATACATTCTGGCAAAATTTTTAAATTACAAAGGGCAAAAATTAGCCCAACTTCAGACTGCTCTGCAATATTAAGTGTTAGAAGAGAATGAAAAATCTACAGAATTTTGAAGAGAAAAGGTTATCTGTCAGGGGCCTTACGCTGAGTCAAGCTGTTTGTCACGTGTAAAAACAACAGACTTTCAGTTAGGTAAGAACACAAATATAACCATTTTGTTAAAAATTTAAAAAACTATCTGAAGTACTAAACTCAGTTCAGTGTAGCATAAATTCAAATAATTTCTTATAAACAAATGCCAGCTGCTTTTTGTAATGTGAAGAGCAACAGTGCAGACATTCTTTAAAGAGATGAGGCAAAAATCAACGCTTCTAATAATGTTGAACCTCAAAAGGTTCAGCCTTAACACCAGTAAGGAAAGATACTTCTTCAAATTTCTTTTGTACCAATTCCGTATGTCATGGCAAATTGTTCTGTTTTTCCTAGTAAGCAAGAAATACTTCCAGCACATTTTCTTTCTAATTGTGCTTCTTCTTAAAAGGGAGCTGGAGAGGAAAAGAACATCTGTGATCTATACTCATTTCCAGGTTCCAAATCTTAAGTGAGATATTCACTGAATAAAGGAATGCCCAAGGGTATAATAAAAGACCAAGACCAAGAGGCCATTTCATAAGAGGAAAGGTCTCAGAACCTGGTATTCTTAAGTTTGGAAAGGAGTTAACTGAAGGGGGTTACCTTCAAGTATATGATGTTTCCAATGTGGAAGAGCGAAACTTATTCTGTGATACTTAGGGCACAAACAGAACCAGCTAGCAGAAGTTACAGAAAGACGGATGTTTAACTCAGGAAAAAGTTTAGTAACTTGAGATTTCCAACAATGACCCACAATGCTTAATGAAACCGTATCTTTATCACTGAAAGTAGTGAGCAGAAAAAGCATAATCACCCGTCAAGCAAACAAGATTTCCTCTATATGTGGTAGGGGTGTGTCTGGACACACTTACGGCCTTCTTCAAATCTAAAATTCTATTAATATATCTATGAAAAAGTGCTTTCCCTACTAGAAAACTACCTAGATTTCTGAATGACCAGGATGCAAACAAAGAAAGCATATCCCGATGGATGATATTTAGTGGTCCTGATGTTCTTTACAGAGTCACTGTCCTCCTATTTCTGAGGGTGTTAAGAGTTTTCATAAGGACCACTTTTCAACCAGGTGACTTCTCAGAAATTCAGCTTTCCAAACCCAGCAGGTCTCATAGTAACTTTGGTGGTACCTTTCCAAAGATATACTGAAAAATTGCCAAGCATTCTTTAATCAGCCTGGCTGCAGCAGCCAAACCACTTTCCATCTGTTCCCTCCAGCATCCCTGGCTTTATACAGCTAATAATCAACTCTCTGACAGGTCACTGAAGAGATGTTTAACCACAGGAGGTAAGGTAACTAACACGGTAGCTGGAAATGAAAAGCACTGACCTCTTACCTCCACGGCAGAAAAAGTACAGAATCAGGATAACCAATACCTTACAGAGACCACAAGGCACTGTCAACTTGCAAGAGCTTCTGTATATATTTTCCTCTTTAATTGACAACTACCTACAGCTAATCTGGTCTAAGCAGCAAATTGTCCAATGCTGCACCACTAAATTTATCTGTCCTCCTCTCTTCTTATGGGTTTTGGATCAATCTTCTTATAGGCTTTGGTCTGAGCAAGCGACAGTTGTGTCTGAGCGTGTATAATCTGCTTGGGACCACACAGGTCACACACTTTTGAATGCGAGGGTGATTAGTCTGGCTAACTAGTTCCCACCAAAAGCTGTATGGACAAAGAGAAAAAAATCTATACTTAATTCTAGGAAGGCAGTATGGTGTAGAAAAAGGAGCACTGAGCTTAGAATCAAGAGATGTGATTTCTGGACTCAAATTTCCACTGACCTGAGCCAGGTGGTTAGCCAAGTTGCTTCATTAAATATTAATTTTCCTATTATAAAATGGAGGGAGAATCCATCATGGTTCTATTAGGAGGATCCAAATCTGGAAAAGACAACTCAGAAATATAAAATGACCTAAAGAGTCTCATAATGTTTTAGTGTCTGAATTTAAAGAGAACTGTTTCATGGTTATATATGGTACAGAAATCTAAAGTATTTTTAAAATAAAGAAAAAATACTTTAAAAAATTAACAAATTAAATTACAGGTAGTACTGATATCTATTTGAGTTCCATGAAAGAAAATGGCAATCCTGTCTTCTCTCACGAACAGTTTTCCCTTTAGGCTAGTCCTACCTTCAGATGTAGCTCATAAAACCCTACACTATCATGCCAGAAAGATTCCACCTTGCTTCAAAAATCCCTCAGGGCTAAGGTACCAATCTCAAGGTTCATGGTTTTAACATCTGGACTATCTCTTTTACCAACTGTTCCAATCTACTAGGTTGCTGACCCCTCTGACAGGCCTTCAAATCTAAACTTTTTGAGGTTCACAGGGTTTGATGCCCAAGGGAACTGTCAATAAACCAATGGGATAAAACAAAGTTGCCAGAAGAAAAGCATATTATACCATTTTCCCTGAATTCCAGATGCTACCCTGAAATCACATGGTACTTAGGCAGCCTCAGGTGAGGCTAGTACAGCATGTAAACCATCCTTGGTGACTCTGAGTTTACCGAGCTGGGATAAGAGGCATCTCCCTCTCCACCTGCCACACTCCATGAGAGCTCACTAATCAACTGAATTTC
This sequence comes from Vicugna pacos, assembly GCF_048564905.1. Classification (NCBI taxonomy): domain Eukaryota; kingdom Metazoa; phylum Chordata; class Mammalia; order Artiodactyla; family Camelidae; genus Vicugna; species Vicugna pacos. The sequence continues at coordinate 4,877,248 of NC_132992.1, forward strand.
CAACTAGGACTCTAACGAGAAACAATCAACTTTCCTTTGGGTCTCTCCCTTAATTTATTACATTAATTACTGTAACAAAGGAACTGTGTCATCTCTTTAAGTACCATAGCTCTCAGCTTATATCTCCAATGGGGATCAGATAAAGACAGACTAACAGTGCCAATTTGAGAAGATGGATCCAATTCAACAGGTCTCATCTGACCATGTGTCACCTAAGGACAGAACAGCAAAAGTGTAGCATCTCTCAGTCCCTGAGTGTTTATATGCTGCATCTCATGAATAGTTTTATCATTCTCACAGGCTGCTGTTCTCAAAGGTTATGAGGCTTGACCTGTTTCATTTTACATAAGCAACTGACACTTCGACTAGACATAGCTATTCAACAGGGCTCAGGTTTAGAGCCTTGGTGTTTGCTGACACTGCTCTGTGCCAGCATTCATCTCACAATAGGCTAAATAGTTCATGTAAATAACCCTATAGGGATTCATTTGGTGGAACTGGTTTACAGAGAAAACTCTTACCATGGTCTGTGTATAAGACAGCCAAGAAGTAGAAGGTAAAGATCATCTAAAGTAAACAAGAAAGCTCTACCATCTCCCCTCTCCTAAAAACTGAAGGGCTATGTAACCCTTTATAACTTAGTTCTTTGCCCCAGAGGTAAACTTTCTGTACTAAAGAGAGAGAGGTGACGTCAAATTCACAAGAAAAAAGTGAATGGTGAAGATAGTTTAGGAATCAGGAGACCTAATAAACTGGCCCTCCACACAGAACTGTTGTGTCAAAGTTTCTGTATAGCTCAATCTACTCATCTCTCAAACAAGAGTAATATGGGTCAGATTCATAGGGATGAGGGAAAGGAAAAAAACCTAAGCATTTTTCAGGAAACATAAGGAATTACTTCGATTTTTATATTCTAGACCTCACCTCCCTTCCTAAATCTCTTACTTAAAAATTACTATTCTATAGTAACTCTAAAGAGTGTACAAAGAAAACTTCTCTATCAAAAATCGTATCTACACTGTTAGACTAACCATTAAAAAAATGGTGGAATTCACACACCACACCCTTTAGGATATCTAAGCCCTGTCAACTTCTCCAGCTTCACCTCATGGCCACACTCTGTCCTCTGCACCCCATGCCTACCTTCCTGTCTCACGGCTTTTACCTCAAAGACATTCCCTGCTCACATTCTACCTCCCAGTGTGTGTACTGATTTGATTCACAACTGTTTCCTCCACTAGACTGCATGCACCCTGAGGACAAGGGGCTGTGTCTCCTCTGGTCAGCACTGTATCCTAATAACAGTGTTTGGTTCAGTCCTCCCTCAATAAATATTTTGGTCAATGAATGAGGAAATAAACACTGCTTTCTTCAATAGGCAGAATCATAACAGTGTCCAGGCTGCCATTTCTCCTCTCCATTCTTACTTGAGTTTAATTTGTCAATAGTTATAAACTGGATCGATTACCTGACAGTCTTCAAACTTACTAGATCAGAGTGTTGGATTCCTCTCTCTTCTCTAGATCAAGGATACAGATTTATTAAGAGTCTAGAGGGAAAGCTACAAAACAATACAGTTGCCAGATCTCTTAAAAAAAAGCCTTATTGCTCCAGAGTATTCTCAGCCTTCAGTCTCAACCATGCACAACTGCTACCCAAAATAAGGCTAGTCCACAAATCATAGACATGGACATAACAAACCTCTGGGAGCCCACATACTTAAATGTATGATATGTTCTATCAGACATAAACCATCCAGTTATCACATTCTAAAAACCTATGAATCAAAGATGACAAAAGTCAGAAAAGTGATAGTGTCTGGGAGGAGGTTACTAACTGGGAAGAAGCAGGAGAGAAACTTGTGGGTGCAAGGGAGGAGGCAAGAAAAGTTTAATTCTGCCCTTTACTCTCCCCTAGATGTATAAGAATCTTGGGCAAGACACTGCACTTATTTGAGTCTCAGTTATCTCACCTAAAAAAGGTTGAGATAATTAATATACCATACACTGTATAATACTTTCAGTAGAAACTGGAACAGCACCCTGACATCAAACTCATTAATATCCCTACAACAAAATGAATAAATACATACCTGAAATAGAACAAAAAAGGAATATAAATAGCCTCATTTGCTGAAGTCAGGTTTGTGCCTACCTTACAAGAAAACTTCATTTTCAGAGCTTTGGTGTTTCAGAACTGCAAAGTAGGGGCTGTGGACCTACACAGAAGTGTTTACTATCAGAAAGTCAGTTTGCTAATGCACAACAAAACATTTTCTCCCATTCCAAGAAAAAAGTTTTTAAATAGTCCTTGGTTTGAGTTTTAAAAAAGTCTTTCAAAACTAAACAACGCCCACTGGTAACAACTTCGTCCATACACAACTGTTAATGTCATATGTGACTTCTCCTTAAGTAAAGTAACCATCACGTTGGCCCCAGTAAGTTATATGAATGATACCAAGTCATTTCAATTTTTGATTTACACTTCACCAATTTTCCAATATAGATTTTATTCCCTCCACCTCCAAACCTTTCTTATGAACAGAATCACATCTGAAATCTACGCCAGTTTCTCAGTGTAATGACCATGCCACTTACAACTTGAAGTGATACACTTTCACTAAAAGTTACAGTTTATCCTTGAATTCTTTCTAAATTCTTGGGTAGATAAATTTAATCTTATTAAGTGTACTGATCTGATCAAGAAAAGCCTTGGCAGTCAGGAGGAAAAAACATGTTTGAAATACTAATTTCTGGGATAATTCCTGGGGCTTCTATACATTTTTCTATACTTTTTGTGCATTAAAAAAGATTAATTCATGTCCTAATTAAAAAAAAAAAGAGTCAAGCACCTATCATCATCTGACCAAGAAGCTTTACTCTGCTTGGGAAGGGGGCAAAAAACAGAAGTGGAAATTCTCTAATGTTTTTATCCCTGAATGGATCTTTCACACCATGATCAGGCAGTCTTACCTATTTCCTAGCTGCCTTTCCCTTTTTAATGTCTTTTTAAAAAAGCAAAAACAAACATAAAACTCATACCATCAGTTGTGCAAAGAGCTTATCAAATTCATCTTTTATTCTTTCATCTAATTTCTAGGTAGCACGTAACTAACCATTATTACTTTGGGGGCTTCTCTGGCCTTGAATTTTATGTTTCCAATTTTTTAAAAAAAATGCTTTTCTCCTCTCCACAGTCTCTGAGACTATGCCAAATGACCATCTGTCTAGTATGGTCCTTTTGATCCTCTGCTTTACAATAAAATAGTTTTTAAGTCTTTAAACTTCCAGTGGGTTATTTGCTTTTTAAAATCTTTCTTCCCACTTTACCTAACGGACATACTTGACTGCAGCTCAATTTCTTAAAACTGAATCCCCATATGACAGATTTTATTCTTCCTCTCCCTGAAGAATGCTGAGCTTAATCAAGATACGATTACTCTCAAATAGTGTTGACCTACAGAAACCTTTATCAATTCTTATTTGTTCCTCAAAGCAAAATCCAGGTTATTTCTTTGCTTTGTGGGTTCTAAAACTGCCAACTCTATGAAGTAGTTTGTCTCACTCAAAACCACATCTTCACATTTGCTCTCCATAAAGTATTTAACCAATGTATGTAAAGGTAAATAAACTTCACATTATTATTATCTGGCCTAATTTTGCAGCTTCTCCAATCTCCTTTAACATTTTCAACTGTCACATTATTTTGATTAGGACCATGACACTTTTATTTAAGCAAGGATTCCAATCTTTATAAAAATGTAATCTCTTGCAGTCTATATCATTTCTGTGAAGTGAAGAGCCTAGCAGCACCACATTTCAACAGTCTCCTTCGATCAAGTACCTGAGATGTGAATTAAATCATTATACCATTATTTTGCCTACCAAGAAAGGAGAAGGGGAAAAAATTATATAAGGATGCCAGAAATGGCACTCACCATGTTTATGTAACACTTAAATAAATCTAATGCTTCAATCACAACTTCAGGTAAAATATATTATAGACTTGGAAGAAAATGTCACTTCACTGTTACATCACCTACCCCAATGTGACCTTGGTAAAAGTGAATTTCTTTTTTATACAAAGGCTCCATAAGAAAAAGAATATTATCAGACACTGGCCTCCATTTCCCTCTCTGTCAGACAGTGTTATGGAACTCATCTGAAATCCGCACTGCTAGGATTTCTAGCTCTGCTAGGACTGGAACGGCCTACTAATACAAACCACAGAAACATTACTACTGAAAAAACAACTTTCACTAACAAGGCAAGCTATGTGAAAGCACTTTTACTAATAAAGCAAACTCAGTTAAACTGAGATCCTTTCAACCACTGAAGATAAACAAAAACAAAAACACACATTTGAATTAACAGTCACTGGCTTTAAAGTTCACAATATCAGTAACGTGTTATTGTACCACTTAAGCATATGTGGTGAGAATGTATGACTTCAAGTCTGATAGGCAGCAAATCCTTACCAAGAAAAGTAATGTGAAATCGGCTTAGAATCTCACCTAACGATTAGAACCCTCTCTGCCTAAAAGTAAGATTTTTCTTAGCATCAACTCCAAGGTCATTAAGAACCTTTATTCTTAAATAATACATCAGCAAGAGTACATTTTTACAGGCTGGCAAATAAGTCTCCTTGTGTCCTGCAAGTGCACAGCCTGATGGTATAAAAAAACTAAAAACAGAATGTACAGGTACCCTGCACCTCAGCTACCTCAAACAGCATACAGTGTAACGCACAGGCTGAGAGCCTGACATCCATAAGTTGTATCCTACATAACCCAAGGACAAAAATTAGACATTCCATCTCTTATATATTAGGCAGGAATTTTAGCTTCCAGCCAATTACCAAAACAGCAGTCTAGCCTAAGGTATTTCTGTTTATCAGCTTCATGTAAAGAAAAAAGGGAACGGTAACAGGAAAAATCATGAAGTAGTACAAGGGTTAGAAAAGAGCAAGTAAGGAAATTATACGAAAATTTACAAAACACAAGTCCAACAAGAGAGGGGAGGGTAATAGCTCAGGGGTAAACTGCATGCTTAGCATACACAAGGTCCTGGGTTCAATCCTCCCCTAAAAATAAATTACTAAGTAAATCTAGTTACTTTCCCCCCAAAATAAATTTTTTTTAAAAAATTAAAAAATTAAAACAAAAAAAGAGAGCATCTAGACATCAGAAGACATCTTCATCCTCAGGCTAATGAATTAGGTACTAAGACTTTCAGAACATAGCTAGATAGGTATTGAGAGGAAGTCAAAATACCACAAACCCTAAAATTCAATTTTTAGGCTGGGAGCAAAGTGTACAGTCCTTGAAAGCTTATTTTTAAAGAGCTACACCAAACAAAGTTGCTGAGGTCTCGCTAGAAAAAGGGAAGGTCACAATATTGGGCTTTTCCCTTTGAGGAAGGAGAAAACTCAGAGGCCTAACTCACCCATTACTCTAGGCACCCCAGGCCCAGTCAGCAGAAGAGTAAGCCCCACTCCTCAGAGAACTGGCTACGAGGCTTCCAGTTCTACCCTTGGCGTCTTCCAGACATGATTGCAATTTTCACCATGATTAACTTCCAGGAATGCCAGCCAGAGGAGCAGCCAGAAGGAAAGAACGTATTTCCCGCTCAGTGTCAGCTAGACTCTTTGGAACAACCGCAGACACAGCCTCTTCCTCCCTGCTAGGCAGGAGGGCACTCTGCAACCTCAGGAAAGTGCCTAACAACCCAGTAACACACTGGCACCACTATGACCATCTTATTTAAAGCTGCAAACCTCCCACGTCTCCCACCTACCCCTCCTCCACACACCTAATTCCCGTTACTCTGCTCTATTTTTTCCCATATCATTTATCACCCTCTTAATGCTATATATTTATTTATTTGTTATGCTTATTTCTATTTCCTTTTGTTAAAAAACAAGATCCATGGAAGCAGGATTTTTTTTGTCTATCTTGCTCACTGATAGATTTTAAGAAGTAGGACAGGATCTCACATATAGTAGGAATCCAATAAATATTTATGGAGTGAAAGAAGTAAATAAGAAAAACTAAAAAGACCTCTTGGAGGTCAACAACACCCAGAGGGCCCAACAATGCCTATATTCCTCTAACAGAATCAGTCTGGTTCCCGTGACTGACCTACATTGCTTCTGTCTGCCACATATTACCTCTCCCCGTCCCTGCAAGTCTTCCATCAGCTAGGAAATATGGAACCACAGACTGCTGCAGGCACTAAAGGCGACAAATGCTTGTCCTTGAGTCTGAAGGATTTCTGAAGGCTTTCATAGTCTGTGTCTTATTCCTAGGTTATTCAGTTTGGGATAAAATGTGTTGAACAGAAGCTACCTTAACATAAAAGGAGGTCTGAAAAAAAATCACAGTAAGTTTCTGTTTTCAAAAATCAAATTCCAATTCAATTCAGCAAGCACTGAGCATAAAGTTATATTCAAAGCATTGGGCTGGAAGCCATAGGGAACAGAGGAGACACAGGTGTCTTATGAGTTTAGAATGAGAGAGGAAGAAAATATATTCACACGTAATTATAATTAAAGACAAGGTGTGATAAAATGCTGTGACAGAGATCCTTGCAAAGAGTCAAAGAGAAACAGAGGGCTATGAAATCAATTCTGGAGATAAAGGTTGGTGGGAAGAACAGAGTTAAGGAAGTCTTCAGGAAGGAGATGAAATTTTTTTGGCAGGTTAAAGGAAGGGTTAGATATGAAGCTTAAAACCTTGGAGCAGGGAAGGGCATTGCAACAAAAAAGAAAAGAAAAAAACTAAGGTGTTGAGACTGAACAGTATAGGATAAGCAGAAGGAATGACTGTAAAAAGAACAAGAAATAAATGAAATAAGATTGAAGGAGGCCAGGGTTGGTCAGGCTACAGAGGATCTTGGGTGCTGGCAATATCAGGCAATAAGGAGCCACTAAAGGTTTTCCAGCAAGAAGTGAAATGATCGGAACTCTATTTAAAAGTCTACACTGGGGTTCCTTGCTGCACACTCTCCCAGAACCAAATTCTTTCCTTTCAGAGCACTTCAGTTCCTAACCATACATTCATTAGTTGACCACTGGTCTCCCGAGTAGATCTGTAAGTCCTGAAAGGACAGGGATCATGTCTGGCCTGGCACATATGTGCTCAATAAGTACAGTCATACCTCGAAGATGTTACAGATTCAGTTCAAGACCATCACAATAAAGACAGTATCTCAGTAAACAGAGCCACACAAATTATTTTGGTTTCCCAGTGCATATAAAACTTATGTTTGTACTATGCTGTAGTCTATTAAGTATGCAATAGCATTATATCTAAAAAAAAAAAGTACATAACCTTAATTTAAAAATGCTAACCATCATCTGAGACTTCAGTGAGTCACAGCAGTAACATCAAAGATCACTGATCACTATAACAAATATAGTGATAATGAAAAAGTTTAAAACCTTTGAGAATTACCAAAACGTGACACAGAGACATGAAGTGAAGAAATGTTCTTGGAGAAAATGGTGCCAAGAGACTTGCTCAACACAGGCTTACCACAAACCTTCAGTTTGAAAAAAATGCAGTATCTGCAAAGTGCAGTAAGGTGAGGTATGCCTGTATTAACTTAATAAAAATTACAATAATATTGCAGCAGTCTGTAGCACGGAACACAGAAAGAAGCATTAACCATGAGGTTACTGCAATAATATATAGATAAAGGCCTGAACGAGGTCAGGTGAAAAAGTGAAGCTAAATGATAAGGTATCTAAATGATTCAAATTTAGTAAATGATTAGATGAGGTGAGGAAGAAAAAAGAAACAAATACAAAGCCAAAGTTTTGTATCATGGCAAGTGGAAGAACTATAATGCTTAGGGGAGAAAAGGGTAATTAAGTTTCAGAAATGATGGACTGGAGGTACATCTGAAAGCAGACACCAAGTAGAAAAAATTTCCCCCTTCCTCTATACCTTTCAGATTCATACACCCTATGAACCTCACAATTCCAATTCCTCTTCCTACAGTTCCATTTCTGATGCCATTCTTTAAGACTCTGCTCTAGATGCAGTAGTTCCACAACAAAGATATATGCTGAGTTTCACACCAAACCTCAGAATTTATAACTAAAGTTACAAGGCACATTCTTGAACATTCATTTCTGCTCACATGAATAAAAGTTCATCCTAACCAAATCCAAAGTCCTCATCTAGGAATGTTACTAGGAATACTCTGGTAACATACCCAAAACCCACTGGCTTTACTTTGTACATAGACTAGAGCAGACACTTCTGCCTTCCTCTATAAATACTGAACTACAGCCCAAGAAACTACAAGTACCAGTATGCAATGTGGTACCAGCATGCAACGTGGCATAACTGCCAGATCTGGATTTCAAGCATGGTATGGTTTGATTTCCAAAGGTTGCATGGCACCTACTCTGGCCACTTTCCAAATAAAAATTCTACAAGAAAGAAAGAGAGAGAGAAAGGAAAAAAGGATGAAAGGAAGAAAGAAAGAAAGAAAGAACAAACGAACAAACTTACCTACAAAAGCCACTTACATTTCTAACTTAAGTCTTTCAAAAAATCTCACATTAAAGTGAAGCACTTCCCAAAATAACCTTTAGATTACCTGAAAATCAGTAATCTGCTACAGATGGCTGGGAATAAAGCAAAACACTCCCAGGACTTTTTATGAGTCAAAAATAAACAATAGTTGCACCCACCAAATTTTTCTATTACAGACTGGTGGATGTCTTAAGGACAAATTTAACAACAATGAATATTTCTTCCAATGTTCAAAGATAGGTTAAACATGTGATTTTCCTATGTTAACACTGCCTGCCCCCTACCAAAAAAAGAAAGACGAAAAGACCATCATCCTCTTAACATTCAATAAAGAGCTGCTACTGGATGTTCCAAATCCAAAAAATAACTGAGAAATACTAGTAAAAATCTTAACTTGGGGAATTAACAACTAGGTTATGCAATTTTATTCCTTTAAACTGCTTGAAAGCAAAGATTTCCTAAAATTACAGTTGATCCTTGAACAACACAGATGTGAACTGCCCAGGTCCACTTATATCTCGATTTTTTTCAATAAATACATACTACAGTACTACACGATCCACAGTTGGTTGGAACCTCGGATACTAGAGGGCCAACTGTAAAGTTATATGAGGATTTTTTATTTTACCGTTGGGATGGGGGGTGCTCTAACCCCTGCATTGTTCAAGGGTCACCTGTACTGCCAATTTCAAAGTTCCTACAGTCATCCACCATTTCCATTGCTTAGTCCCTTTTAGAGGGTATTTCAGAAAATCCCCTCATTGGTCAAACTTCACCAAATTTTGCATTTTGAGCATTAAAAATAACAATTTTATTTCCTAAACAAAACAGTGGGCAACTCTTACTCAATTCCAAAAAGTTAATTCAAAGTAGGTTTTCCACTAACTGGTCAAAAATGGAAAAATGCCTAACCCACCTCCACAATCAGTTCCATTTGGCTCATGATTTCAGATATAAGAGATTTAAAGGTCTTAGATTCCTAACTAAATGCATAAAATTACTTCTTATTGATATCAGGCAAATCCTTCCAGGTTTCATTTCCTTCTCACAAACTCAGGTTCTTTTTCTGCAGCTTTGTGATCCCCACCCTGGCCTGCTTGAGCAGGCTAGAAAAGGACACAACCGGTAAACTAGTGAACCTGCAGAAGCAGGGTACAAAGACCCTCCAAAAGAAGACAGCTTAGTTTAAAAAAAAAAAAGCAGAGCAAAAACTTTACAAACATAACAGAGAGGAGTGAGAATCAAACCCCCAGGAACTAAGCCCCTTTGAATACGGACACAACAACAGAAAACTGCTCACTTATGTCAACCACTTTGTCTCATTCTTCCATCACAATCTTGTTAACATAAAATTCAACACTAAATGAAACCTTAGAAGATCTTGTCTAATGCGCTCACTTTACATATAAGTGAAAAACACAGGCGTGACTAGCACAAGGTCACACAGCTAGTTAGAGGCAAAACAGTGATCAGAACCTAGGTTTTATGACTCCCAGTTCTGTGCTTTTTCCTCTAAGCTTTGAAAAGCTACATTAACAAATAAAACATATTATACTATTAAATCAGAAAATAACTTAATTGGAACTGTAACTAAGCCACACAAAAATAATAAAATCCATCCATATGAAGAGAACCAAGGCTTAGAACAGGAAGTGCCCCAAATCAAAGAGAAAGAAACAGTATTCGTTCATACAATACAGGACTTTCTTAAGAGTCCAACCTCGTGCATATTTTCTGAGCCATCCTACTAACTACCACCTGCTGAGATGTGTGTCCTGTGCTTTCATCAAACACACCTCCTCAAGAGGATGCCACAATAACCCTTGTGGCAAAGGTTTGAAAAGTGGTAACTTCTGGCACAGACAACTGATGGTACAAAAGGAGCACACAAAAGTGGTGCCAACAATCAAGAAGAAAGGACCGAAGCTGAAGGGATAAAGATTTTGCTGGGAGGAAGTAATCCTGAAAATGAGATAAGAATTAAAATCCAAGAGAGCAAAGCTGGCCTGACATTAATGACCAGAGAGCACAATAAAAAGAAGGCAGTTTCAGAGCTTGCCCGGCATCAGACAGCTCTCACCTGCAACATAAAGAAGGAGAAAATTCTCACAGAGACAAGAGAAAGATCGTAGGTTTTCTCCTGAGTGATAGATTAGATGTGACCTAATAGGTATTTGTCATCTCTTATTTCTGGGACTCTGATCCAAGAACAAACAGCAAGAGAACCATGAAAATCAGCCCTGTTGGATCTGGAGTTCTTCCCTGACAAGATATAAAGCTCATTCACAGATCTGACTGCGCTCATGAGACTGCAGTTCAACTCCTGCTGCTAGAGCAAAGGGAGGGGCAAGAAAGATAGAAAGGGGTGAGTGGGAAGGAGGTGGAAGATCTGGGTTGTGACTATAATAGCTACAGTAATTAGAGTGTTTCCAAGCTGCTAGAGAAGTCTTCAGAGCAGAGAACAAGAATGGGCGATGGGGGAGGAGGGAAAGCATGAGGAAGCAAACTACTGAGAATGCTAGGAAAATATGTGGTGGTTTGTGAACAGTTTAAAACAAACAACCAACTATGATGGCTCATATGGGGAAATAAAGAAGTGAATACTATACAGATAACCACCAGACTCCTACTTAAAGCTAGGTTACAAACTAGTTTTAAACAGATTCTTGCAAATGTCCCTACCTTTGCAGTGGCCCACCGGTCCTGGCATCAAAGTCACATAATTTGCCTCCCTTTCCCCTAAACCAATCTATCCATCCATCCACCCATCCATTCACCCATATCTCTGTCTCAATCTAACAGATCAGAGCCTTCACTCCACTTGGAAAAGAGACTTCTGAACTCTAAAACGGTTAATATCACTTATTTCCTGTCAATCAACTGTTTATTAATACCGTGTGAATTCAATTAGATTGCGTGTGTGTGTTTTTCAACAGAAAGAGCACACAGCTTAGCCTAATACAGAAAATGACTGCAGGACACTAAAAAAGTCAGAAAATAAACACCAAGTTACTTGCTTCTAAATTTTAGGCTCTACGGCACTGCTACTATAGTAGCATGAACACGTGAAAGAAAAATAAAATCATATTAACAGAAGATGATGATAATAACTGAGAAGAAAAATCTGGAAATTTGCAGAAAATCTCAAAATAGAAAGTCCTCCTTCAAGTTATAGGAAACACTATACTTGTTTTTAAGATAAATATTTAGTTGAAATACTTCCTTAACATGTTGTGACCGTCTGGTGATCTGATTCTAACAAGTGATGTTAATTTCAAAGCCAGAAAAAAGAATGATAAAGGTGCTAGGAGAAACTGAAAATGGAATAAAACAACCAAAGAGACACAAACTTCATGTGGAGACTTACATTCATAAAATAAAAACACATGCAAATGTCCTGAGTAAGGCATGTCAGGTAGACCTAACACAAAAAGGCAATTAACATCCCTCGCATAAAACCTGCTGGATATCCTCCCAGTGGGCTAAATCTTTTTCACCATGCTAAAAGCAAAGAATTTTCTCTTTCCCATTTCTCCCTAATAAACAAGTGCGAGAAACACTGAATTACCATTATTTCCTTCCCATTCACAGGGCATAAAGCCAGAACTCACAGAAATACAATAGGGCTGAGGACCATGTCTAAGGCATGCTACTCAGTAACCTAAATGAAACACAGGGAAGGAAGAATCTCTTTTCTGTATTCCATTACCATCTCACTAACAAACCAGTATCAGGCATTAAGAAATGTGAAACAAAGAGGAATTTCACACATATGAACTGAACCTAAACCACAGAAGACCAAGTATTTTCTTGTCACTGTGGCATGTGATTCTTTTAACCACCTGCTCAATAATCCCTCTGCAGCTGCACAGCTGCTACCAATTCCACAAGCCCAGCTAGGCAGGTGCTTTGGTGAATTACCTGTTCCCCAGTGAGAAGAGTCCTTCACTGACACTTAGTGGGCCCAGAACCTGCCAATCAGCACCGCCTATCTTCATTCTGCCTGTCATAGCCAAATTTTATGAGAGAGATCATGAAGGCATATTTAGTACACTGTGTGATTTTGTATTTTGTGGGTTCCCCCCCCCAGTGTTGGTGGGGTTTTTTTGTTTTTCTAAAGGAAACTAAATTTTAAAAATCAGAAGAATTAAGCTGCTTAAAAGAAAACTTGCCACACAACATACGGCTGCCTTTTCTCAGAGTGGCCCCATCTGTCTGGCAGTATTCCCATCCATGACTAGTTTTCCAGAAGGGAACTAACAATTGCTTAGCTACCTTTGGAGCAGGAGAAAGTGGCACTAGAAGGTGCTATGGTACCTGGCAGTGACGAGAGTGAGAACAGAGCGAGAACTTCTGGAGACCACACATCGTTCCTGCACTTAAGTCTCCATGGCTGAGCCCAGGCATTGGTGCTCTGAGTGAAATAAGAAAGGAGTGGCACTTCTACTTGACAGAGCAATCAGTAAACCCCTCAACAAATTATCCTGTTCCAGTCATTTAGTTGCTATATGCTAATTGCAATGTAATTACTACCAGGAGCCAAAATTATGCTTCCATATCCTCACAAAATAAGCACTAATCTGCCCAGCTATCTAGACCTCTCACAAGGAAACATTTTCTAACAAGAAGCTGGAGGAAAAATCCAAAGTGCTCTCTGAAAGATGGTCACAGTCAGAAGATTCATAGGACTACTCGTGGCAAGGGCCCAACTCTGAAACCACTAAATCCAATCAGGGCAAATTTAATCTGAGGTTTCTGCCTTCACTGTCACCTGACAGGATTCAGAAATGAATGCCAAAAGCCCAAGAGCAAAAAGCTCTGGACTCATTTAGCTGAGGCTTCACTCAGAGACCTAGGACATAAGAGTTGGAAACAGTCTAAAGACAGATAACACCTCTAGTAAGACCTTGAGACAGTCCTGTCAACAAGAAATATGAAGGTCAGAACAACCTGTTCCCTCCCAACAAAGCCCAACACCTAAGTGGCAAGGCATCATTTTTAAGAAACTCACTGAAATAAAGAGATAAAGGTGGCAACACAGTCAGACTCAGAACCTTGGAAAGACCTTTAGTACAACTAAAGGCTAAAGTTCTTCTTCAACAATATCCTACAGGAAATGGTTGGCTATCGCGTACAGTGTATACTGTGTACCACTGCCCTCTCACAATAAGTTTGATTTCTCATCTCTTTTTAAGTCTTCTTTAATGTCCTAAATGGAAACCTCATTTCCAGCCCCAAAAAACTTTTTACCCAATTTATAGTACCTAAATACCATCTGGGAACTTCTATGCGATATATACAAGGATAGGGTTCCTTCTAGCTTGTCCTCATTCTTCCCTCATTAACAACCTCTAAGACCTCAAATGATTTTTTTTAATATTCATCTCTCTGGCAAATTTCCCCCTAATACAGAAACACATATGGACTTTCTGCACAATGAGCAAGTCACCTCCTTTCATCAGAATCAAAGATTAAAAGGAAAGTTGTTTTGTTTCCACAGCCCTTACCCAGATAGGCAAATTCTGTGGCTTTTTTCTTATGCAATTATTCTGACCAGGAAGTCACCATTAAAAAGGTACCTGGTTCCTGACTCCCCATCTTAACCCTGCACAGGTTTTTAGTGGTATTCCTAAACAAATAAAACAAAAATCCTTGGATGAGTGTCCTACCTCTATAAGAATGAGAATTAAATATGTTGGCTCAAACAAGAGTAAAACCCTCCACTTGGAGTCGTCTTCCTTAAAGATCTGACACAAACATCAGGGTTGAGTCTCCCAGCCACCATCCCTCCACAACTTAGTACAGGCTAGCCAAAGAGGCAGGCACAACATGGCTGGCATTCCCTATTCTTCTGAAAAATGTGTGCCAATGAGCTCTGCATTGTTCCTCACTCAAAAAGAAGAGCCTTTCTGTCTGGCCTCCTCCAATGGCAAGCCCCAGTCTGGAAAAGGAAGAAAATGGCACTGAGGAGCCTGGGAGATGGAGCATATCCAAAGCTCTCAGACAAGACTTGAACCTATGACCTTCACTGTGTACACAATAGGCGGGTGAGAGGGACCGGTTTATCTCTGCAGCAGCAGTTCTCAGCCCTGGGGTAGCACTCCCGATAAAATGACACGACTATTGTGTGTGGCAGCAGAACAGTCATCTCCTCACAACAGCCTAAACCAGCACTCCCTCCCCCAAGACAAAGCAGCAGGGGTGAAATTAACTCAAGGCTGCAGAGCAAAGCCTAATACAGAAAAGAGAGGCCTGTGGGGGTTTGGGGACTCTCCTCAACCCCTGGGGCTCTGGACACATGACTGGAAACAGACAGGCTTTCTCCCCCATCTTTCTCACTCTCATTTAGGTAGAAAGCTGTTTCTTTGAGAATTTAATCATCTGTGATTTGTTCAGAAATATTCCCCCTGAAGGGCTCTGATCTCTCTCCACCCTGTGTGAGCCTAATTCCTAGAAGCTGAAATGACTGTTTGCTGCTGCCTGTTTCACAAACACACATTAATTGGTCAGATGTGTCTCCTCCTCCTCAACCCCAGAGGGAGGAAGGAGAATCTGAGCAAAGCACAGAGATGATCCAACCGTAATTACACATAAAGGGAAAAGAGGGCAGCATGGGTTTTCCAAACAGGACAGGGTCACCAACCCTCCCGGGGGTACAAGGATAGCAGTTAAGGGCCAGGCCCAGGGATCCCTCCATCTTGAAGAAAAGGACAGGAGTAAATGTGACCTGAAGACTGGAAGGAGCACACACCCACAACCTACTTACTGCACACTCCCAGCCACCTTGCTCCCCACCTCCTGGGCCGCGCACACGTCCTGCTCCCAGCCCTTCGCTCTGAACCCCACTAACTCCCTGACTAGCCCCACTCGCCCTGGGCCCCCTCAAGATACCCAGACTCGCCTCTGAAACTCTCTGGCCTGTCCCCACAACCTGGCGAGACCTCCATCCCCTCTCGGGCACCCCTAACCTCAGCTTGAACCGGCCCCGGCCACGCTTTGAACTTCACCCCGCGCCCCTCGACGCCCCCTCCCCCACCCACGCAACGACCCCCCCACCCCCGCCTTACACACCTTCCCCTCGCTCCGCCCCGGCCCCCCAACCCCCACTTCCTCCGTCAGGCGCCGCTGCCCCGGCCCCCTCAGCGCCGCCGCCTCTCTCCTCCCCCAGCCCCGGCTCCACACAAAGCTCCGGACTCACCGCGCGGCCGGTCCCGGGAGCCGCCACCTCCGCCGCCTGGGCCCCGGGCCGTAGAGCCGCCACTGCTACGGGGCCCAGGCCGCCATCCGTTCCCGCGGCCCCTCCCCCCCACCCCACCCCGCCTCGGCTCCGGCTCTCCGCCCCCTCCTCGCGCCGCTCCGCCCCGCCCGGCCGGTGCCGCTGTGTCCGGGGCCGCGGGTCCCTCAGCCGCCGCCACCGCCGCCGCCGCCGCGATCCGGGACAACCAGGGCCGCCCGGAAGACCCGGACACTGGACTACCAGGCCCTCGGATCTGGATTCCGGGCTAGTGTGGAGTCTGGAGCAGTAGAGCACAAGGGAAACCCGGAACCTGGATGAAGGAGCCAAATCCTGGGTCTCGGAATGCACGGTCACACGGAGCCCGGATTAGAGACTCGTAGCTCTGGGAATGCTGGAAAACCCGGCGAGCCGGTTAAAACAGAGATAAACTCGAGGAGACCTGGGTTGGAGAGCTCGAACCTAACGCTCTCTCCTCGTGCAAAGAACTCTCGCTGGACCAGACTTCCTCGCAGAGAGGTCTCTGGGGAAGTATCATATCTTAAACACGGAAGACACCAATTCTGTAGGTGTCCAACCGTGGGGAGAGGAAAGGGCGGTTAGGGGTCTGAACGTGGACATCCGCAAAGAACAGAAGAGCAAGCACAGCTCTTGGTGGCTTCATCCATTTTATCCCTTGGTTCAGCGAAGTTATCAACCCCCTAAATTTTTATCCTTTGTTCTCCAGTTTCTTTTTTTTTTTTAGGATTATCACTAGGTTTCCTCTTCAAAGTACCCATTGCTAATCCTTCTAAACCCTTTCCACCAAACCATCCTTTATCACCAAATCTTGTTGCTTTTTATTATCTTAAGTCCCCTATTCCGTCCTTTTCCAACCCACCATTCTAATGACTGTAACTTTTTAATCTTTTCTTATCTGCCATTCATCTGATTGCACAGCACTCGGTAGGCATTCAATCCTAGTTTAAGTGAACTTTCCCACCGACCTCTTGTGAAATATCATACTCTTCACCTCCTCCCCCCTAAAACTTCCACCTCCTTCCAGAGCAAACAAATTTATCTCAATCCTCAAGGCTCCCCAGTGTTTAGCCTCAATTATGTCTTTCCTGTGTCCTTGACCATCTTAGCTCTGCAGTATTTCTCTTTCCTCTCTTCCCTTTTTAGGAAAAGGGCATCCTTCTACAGTGCCACTCAAGATAGTATAGTATGTGACTTGAGGATAGAGCCAGATAATAAAATCCCTTTACTCTCCACCTCCATATACACATACAAAAGGGGTATGTGTGTGTGTGTGTGTGTCAGGGGGTAATGGCTAAAGAATACTAAGCCTGTCTGGCCTAGGAAGAATAATCTTCCATTTGTTCACCAATATTCAGCTTGTCCTCAGACAGTACAAGGACAAAACTGAACCCAGGTGACAGCAAACCTCTCTAATCTGTACTGGATGATGTTACAGGTGAAGACTCAGCTACTTGCAGGCAGAGAAAGAGAGACGTTTAGTGTCTTAGACTTAGGTGTGACTTAATTAAGGGTTAAGACTTGAGTAGTCATTTCCTATTGAAGAGTATGACTATCGTTGGAGAAGCCTAGACTGCAAATATAGGGAACAAAGGAAAGTAAACATTTCTACAGAGCACTCCAATTTTTAGACAGAGAAATTTCTCAAGCCTAGAAGACCCACTAAAAATTTTCAAGCAATTGATGTCTTATACATTAAAAGAATCTTTAAGTTTTGGTTTCCTGCCCCTTTAGACCAGGGTTTGGTAAATTACGGCCCACAGGTCAAATCCAGCTCAGTGCCAATTTTGGTATGTTCTATGAATTACGAATGGTTTTTACATTTTTGGATGGCTGAAAAATAAAAGAATATTATGTGATGCGAAAATTACATGAAATTAAAATTTCAGTGTCCATAAAGTTTTATTGGCTCATAGCCACACTCATTCTTTTATGTATCATCTATGGATTTATTTCACTTGAACTTCAGTAGCAGAGTTGAATAATAAGAGGGACCCTACGGCCTAGTAAAGCCTAAAACATTGGCTCTCTAGCTTTTTGTACAGAGTGCGGACCCCTACTCTAAACAAGCACTGTCTGATAGAACTTCTGGCAATGATGGAAATACTCTGTATTTGCATTGTCCAATTCAGAAGTCACTAACTACGTTTAGCTATTTGAATACTTGAATATGGTACCAGATGACTGAAGAACTGAATTCTTAATTTCATTTAATTAAATAACTCATGTCGTTAGTGGCTACCAGGTTAGACAGGATAGCTCCAGACTCTTCTCAAATCTTCTGTACTGACATTTTTTGCCCTTTGTTCCAACACCTCACTCCCTTCCTATGACACATCTATGGATTCTCAGTCGCCTTCTCGCCCCACCTTATTTACCTGACTCCAAGTTAGGGTACAATATTTACTAGGTTTTCTTTCTGGACTCTCCACTATCACATCAGAAATCTGATCAGTCTACCAAATTTCACCCCATGAATTAATCCACATTAGGAGCGCACACATAAATGGACAGACATTTACACAAGTCTCTTTGTGTCAGAGGATGGCACTGAGCTAAGTTCTTTCTTCTCCGTGTGAGAGAAGTAGAAAGCCCTCCACATGCTAGATCCCTTGATGCTGCTGGAGCCTGTGATATGGATCACCTCCCTCCAAACACATTCACAGAAGTTGAGAGCAGCAGATGTGTACTTGCTATTTGAATCTCAAGGAAAAAAAAAAATCATCATAGGACTTTCTTTCCTCCCCCAGGCCTAATAAACTGAAGTTAGCTGATTTCTCTAGTTTAATAGATGCTTGCTTTTTTACTGGCCTTTTCTAGCTGGGCAAGAGAACAACCCCAATACTGTCTCAATCTTGGCTACGACCTCTAAGCAAAGGTATTAAAAAAAAAAACTTACCAAACAAAATAAAATCCACATAAATGGGCTTTAGTAGAGACAGTAGTTAAAATGGAAAGAGATTTAGAGTTATAACTCATAAAAAGCCATAGCTTTGTAATTATTTGTAAAAAGCAATCTTTAAAGTCTAAAACTTTCACACCTACTCCCTAGGGGAAAAATGCGTTTCTGTAAACTTCCAGTTTAAAAAAGAAAAGAAAGGATATCTAGTTCTCTTTTTCAAGATTAACTATAGCAAGCAACTCTACAGCCTCCCACAACCCCCAACCCCCTAGCCACTTACTCCAGTCCAAACATCTGTCTGTAAGGCCAAAGCCTCCTAAATCCTGACAGAAAAAGTCTTCAGTTTCATATACATCCTACTCTGAGCTTATATAATTGAGACTGCTTCCTACCAAGAAAAACAAAAACAAAAACACTGAATCCTTTAGCTATGATACAAATTGAGAGCCACTGATCCCAGCCATCCAAAAGGGGGTGCCGGTATTTAGGCTGCAGACGAAAACCAGCTCAGAAATGTAAAATTTCCCTCAGGCCAAGATGTCCCAGAGTTACAGGGTCAGTGCAAAGTGTTATAAAGTACTGAAAGGCTATTCCTGGGCAAGTCTGTACTCAGGCTGCTAAGAATTTCCACTAGGCTTTAAATCAGGCTATTCATCACTGAGTAACTGAGGGCCATCTACCCCCAAGTCTCTCCCACACTTCCTCCTGGGTGTCTCCGCAAATAAAAGAGAGACCTTATACCACCACCACGTGAACTGAAGACAGGCTTTCACAGTCTGACCATGAAAAAGAGAAGTTTCCAAGTTACTCTGCCATTTACTCATGTGGCTCCAGCTGCATATTCTGGATGCTGAGGTGGGTTCTCATAAACTTGTAAAGTTCTTGTAAACTTTCTTATCACAACACACAGAATGGCTGCATAACCTGAACTCTTGCATCTCCCGATGTTTTTTTTTAGGCATGCACACACAATCTATCCAGGTGGAAAAATCAATCCAGACTCCTCTGTGCTCAGGCTGTCGTTCGAATAAAAAGGCAGAAAGATAATTTTTTTTTTCCTCCCTAGGCTCTTCACCTCTTGCCTTCCAGTTTTATTTTGGTATTAGGAAAACCAGACAATTCCAGCACAGAATTCAAGTTGCTACTGCTTGGTAAACTATTAACCGCATAGTGAACCCAGTGTGGCTTCTTTAATAATACTAGGATCTGCAGGAGGCCGGGGGGAGACTTTTTTTTTTCCCTAAAGAAGAGCCATTAGTGTCCTTTCCACTTTCTCTACAGAACTGAACAGAAGAAAAAGAATGCTACATGCCTGCATCACCAGAACAAGAATCGGGTGGGTTTTCCCTGGGAATCCAAAGTGATCAAGCCCCCACAAAACCAGTCCCCAGAGCTATGCAACAAGCAGGGTTCACAGTTGAGTGAACATCAATGCATAATGAGTGGAGGCATTTCAATGCAAATAAACGCTGAATATGAAGGATTAAAGAAAGGGGAAATTAATCTTTTTCATAACACAGGGCACTTTTTTTCTCTCCCTTGTGCTCTCTTTTTTAAGTCATGCACACAACTGCTGGAGGGAATCCAACTTCCCCCGTGTGGTGGTGCTGCTTTATAAAAAGCAGAACGTACACATTTAAGACCATGAATTTCCTGAGGATGCCAGCAACTGAGATTCTGACAGTTCTTCTGAACAACGTCAGAAAAAAAAAAAGTGCTTCACTAAGTGGGGCCAGAATGACTGGTAAAAATCTCATTTCAAACCACCCTTCTATTTTTCCAAAGCTCAAAGCTTCCTGGGGTATGGATGATTTAAAGGGTTTGGTTTCAGCATTTGGGGGTATTTGTATGCATTTACTGAAGCGATTTTATTTTTGTTTGTTTCTAATTGCTCCAAGTGATATATTTGCAATCCCAACAAAATAAATAAGGCAGTTTCATGCTGCTTTAGCAGGTGGCTCCATCTCATCCCGTCTGATCCTCTTATGTACTAACGTCTCAAACCAAAGAACAAAGTGGCAGCACCTCTTTAGGTGTGGCTCCTCCCATCCCTGACCCCCAAAATCTGCCAACGAAAGTTACTCAGCTTTTAAAGACTGTTCACTTGAAGAGATGTTGGACTAGAGCAGCAAACTTGTTAAAAAAAAAAACTTCTTGTCCCATCACAGGTTTGTATTAAACATAGTCTTAACAATATCTTAACACTCTACCAGGCTATCACTCTGGGGAAAACAAACAAATAAAAAATACTTTAAAATTCAAGTGGTCCCTTAAAATATCATTAATCTAGGTTAAGAATTTTCCTAATGGCAAATCCAAGCCCAAAAGAGGAAAATAATTTCCAACTTTTTCCTTTTTCTTCTGTATCATTCTGAGAAAAATGTCAAAGATACAGAATTTTTAAAAGAAGTTTTTATAAATAATGTATTCAAAGATTTTGACCCACTACATAAAGTAAGAATCCCACTCTTTCAGAAAAATATACAGATTTTGTTAAGAGTTTAAATTCTGAGAGTTTCAAGCCTGATGCCAAGCCTTTAGATTTCTACTGCTTCAAATCCAAAGGACCAATGGATAGCAATTTTAGTACACAAAACTCCACTATGCTGTATAGCTCCTTTTCTCCTGGGTCAGACAGCTTTATTCTGCTTCATTAACCCCTTCTTTGCTCCTTGATGGATCTTGGAATCCAGTTTCCCTGTAAGGGAGAAAAAGAAGCCTCATTATTTATTTTTTATATTTGCAATGCAAATCTTTCATGGCCTCCCAGGTCTTCTGGTTACTGTGTTCCTGTCACATTCAATTATCTTGCTTCGGGACTCAGACACTTTCAAACTTCAGAGCTTCGTTTTGTAAGAATGAGGAAGCAGTGGGAACACTGTACAGGGTCACACAAACGTGCACACACAAACACACCGAGTATTCGCCTAAAGAATCTAGGAAGTTAATATTTCTAATTCTGTAGCTACTAGAAAAGAAACATCATGTTTTCCAGAGTGTCTGATGCTAAGGCAAACTTTTAAAGAACACACACATAACAATAAAGGAAGGCATTTCACACAGTGGGAAACCCATTCCTCTGACCTGTTAACTGGCTGAGCATAATGCATGAACCTCCCTCACAGTGAGAAAAGCAGTTCAACTCACCCCTTAGCTGCCTCAGACTTAATAGGGGGAGTGACCTGAAACAGTGGAGTAGAATCCACATGAATGCTTTACTGACAAAGGGCCCCTATCACCAGCTAAGAAGGGCAAAGGTCATAGGCCGTATGACTCTTCTAAGTGTTAAAGTTAGAAAACAAGCAACCTTCCAGTCCCAGGTGACCCTAATGAGAGGTACTTCACTGATGTGGTCTCTGACCTCTGACTCGTGAGATCCACCAGGATAAAGTTTGGTTCAGTGGTAGCCGCCTTAGGAACCATCCAACTCATGAAGAAAATCTTAAGAGAGTTCCTCATCTGAGAATAGCGCTTGCAGGTTGCTTTCTCCCACAAAAAGCCTTATTTAAGTCAATAGCAATGCTGATGCTGGATACAGAAACAGTTCAGCACAGCCTCAGCACTAACCAAACAAACAAACAGGACAAAACAAAGAGCCTCCCTTCAACAATGGCTGGGTCTTCTACAGGCCTATACACACAACCACTGCCCCTTTATGTTGTCATTTTCACTTATTGCAGCAATCAGGTTTAGGAGAGAAAGCAGTGGGCAAGAAGTCAGGAGACCCACGTTCCAGTCCTCCTTTGTCTGTTATTAGCTAGCTGCATGACTTGGGGCAAGTCATTCAGTCCCTCTGGACTGGAATATCCTCATTCGTCCAACTATATGAATGCATGTCCTGACTACTGTACAAGGAGACAGGGAGAAAAATACATTCAACCTAACAAGTTTTCCTGTTTTCTTAATTTTTTTTTCTTCTTCCTCATCTCTCCAAGGCTACACCTGCCCCTGGAATAACATTACTTCCTTTTCTGTGCTTCCTTAGAAACCATCACTAAGTGATACCCTGAATGACGTCCACAACACTCACAATGATGTTGATTTTAATTTGGGCTTTGGAGCACAGAGTATTCCCAGGGATTTAGAAGTTCTTTCATCCCCCAGGCTGCCTGGCTGGAAATCCAAACATGTGCCAGCAATCTGGCAGAGTCCTATTACAAGGCAAGTTTGCCTTTGTATGCCTAAGACACAGCGACTGCCAAATGGTAGGTGCTCAATAAGTGAAGTAAACAAACACGGTGGACACCACAAATTTCAAAATCTTTACATTACAGGAACTACTAAGTAACCAAAAATAGCAGATTATCAGATAAACATAAAGAGTATTCATTGTAAAGGTGGTGGTACCCAGAGGCACAAAAAGGTATTGCATTTCATTAAGCTTTTTAGGACAAGCTAGGACAGAATTTAGAATTCATCTAGGACTCCAGACTTCTAGTTCTCTGTACTGAATAAGTTAGAAGACCCAGGTCCTAGCTTTAGTCCTAAGACTACTTAGCTCTATATAACCTTTAGGAAGTCACCGAGTCATACCTATACCTTTCAATGCTAAGAGGAAATTGGGTTACAGAGTACCAAAGGCCCCTTGCAGCTCTATGAAACTGCGGCCTAAAAATGAAATGTAAATAATGTGTTTCTGAGACAATATGATAAAGTGAAAAGAGCAGGAAACCAGGAGGTAGAAAGACTCAAGCAAAATACACCTTCTGTACACCTGTTTACTCAACTGTATAATGAAAAATTCCTACTAATTTACCAAGTTGTTGAGAGGATTAGGGCTAACACTAAGTGCTTTTTATAGACTAAGCACTGTATTAAGTATTTTATAGACACTGAAACAGTTTATCAAATAACTAATTGAAATAATATATGTTAAAGCACTTCATAAGCTCTAAGCGCTCTGAAAAAGTAAGGGTAGTCGTATTATTTATGGTAAAGCTTCAGAGTTGTGTTTCTTAGTTATGGTGTCAGTTTTACCTTTAATTTACCATATAACTCTAGGCAAGACTTTTAACTATATTTATTTCAGGTTCCTCATATTAAAAAGAGACATTACCTTCTTCATATTCTCAAAGCTTTACTATATAATAATACTTCAAATATAATTTTCATAAAATCCCAGTCTATGAAAGCCCTCATGTGAGGCCAGCTCAGACAAGATCAACTCATCTGAGCAAAGCACTCAATGGTAGGCAAACTGATCTCTGGCTTCAGTGATGATGTGATAAAATGGAAAACTGATAGGAGAAAAGAGATAGAGAAGAAGGATTTCCAGGGCATTCCCAGGGATTCAGAAAGTCTTTCATCCCCTGGTTACCTAAAAAAACCATACATATGCCAGCAACCTGTGAGCGCCTTACAAGTAAAAACTTCTTTACATCTCTAACATCTACCACAGTGACTGCCGATAGTGGCAATTCTTGGGTCAGCTGGGCAATGAAGACAAGCGACTGGGGCTTCTTGCATGAAGAAGCAGTTATCAAGGATGCCCTCAGATTGCCTAAACTCTGAACTCTAACTTCTAGTTTAGCCTGGTCTTTTAAGACTTGGGATCTGGACAGTTAACTATAGTAATACAGAGCACACTCTTAAAAGCAAAGTGATAATGCCTAGTTTCTGTATTTCCCCAATATTTTTACATTTAGTACACACAGCATTTCAGTGTTAAACCACATCCTCAATCATTGTGCCTAACAGAAATCAAATGCATGTGCAGCAGATGGGGGAGAAGTTAAAAGGGAAAAACTATTTGCCATCAATCGATGTTACTCTCATAGGGATTTCCACATGCTTTGCATAAGATATAAGGAAGAATCTGCATGAGTTTAAAAAGCATGTAGTTCACGTAAAGAAAAAAAATTCCTTCATCTTTTTGAGCATTCAACCTATATATTCTATTATACTTTTTTGCATTTCTTAATTTGAGTAGACACACAGCCAAGTGATTTCATACTACACATTGCTTTTTTTCTGAATTACTTCAATTTCAAGAAACATGATTATCCTCAAGTCAAGCAAGCTCAAGTTTATGTGTCCAAAAACATGAATTAAAATATATGCCTTTACCAATAAAAATATATTAAAAAAATGACATAGTCTTAAAATGGAATACTATGCAGCTGTTAAAACAATAAAGCAAATCTTCAGGAAGTGATAAATGTATATATACTTTTAATTTAAGGCATATATATGTACATATATATATATATACACACACATGTGATATAACATGTAAATGGGTTGTATTCTAAAAGTTTGCAAGTCAGAAATTTTGAATTTGGAATATATTTCCCAAAGAACTAATCTATAAAAAGTGGCTAGGTTCCTAAGCCATCCCACAAGAAAAAATATTTAAGGCACAGAGCTGTAACTGAAGTATTAATATCATTAATACCATGGAACTTAGCCACTTCATGTAACAATATTCTAGCAGAAACTGTGAAGCATTCCAAATTAAAAGCCAAGTATGTGATTTCCCCTATGGCAGTGGGACTAAAGACTTTTCCAGCTGTCACCTACTGGAGGTGGCCACTATGGCCTACGGGAAGGAAGTTCTGACAGAGTGTAAGGTTTTTAAAGATAGTAAAGAGGAATGAAGGAAAAAGGAATGAGGAATTATAGGAAACAGAAACTACACACAAGACTAAATCCTCAGGTAGGCTGGCTCCCCCTTTAGAAATTTTCTGAGACACACAGGGATTGGTCAATCTATTCTCCCCCTCCCTCCTACTACCTATTGTTTCCGACCCACGCTTCACTGTGTCTGGTCTACCAAGGAAGAAGCTCCAGTCTCACAACTTCTCTCCAGCCCTGCTGTGCCTGAAATAAGCACACAGTCCATTTTGGCTTTTCAAGGCTTTTAACCAACAGAAACAACAGGGAAAAGCTCTGTCCTGAGACCATCACTCTCCCCCACCCCCTATTAAACCTTGTGGTAAAAAACGAAGGCCGTATGTGTGCTGAAGGTGGGTCTCTGGGTAGAGAAAAGTACTGAAGTGAAACATTTCAGAGAAGTATAAAAACTCTGTTTACACAGAACATTTTCTCACAGGAGCTTAAGCAGCAGATGAAAACCAAGATAGGGGAGGAAGCTAAGAAAAGGTAACTGGGACTAAAGATCAAGCAGCCGTGGGTCTGGGAGAAAAGACCAACCACATTTTCCTACCACCAGTGTTGCCATCAGTGCCTACAGTAAGGTAAGAATGGAACAGAGTAAGAAGGGGTAAAACTCCACAACCAAAAAAGAGGAAGAGGAAATGGAGACTTAAATCTTAAATAGTGGAGAAGAAGGAAAAACAATTTCCAGGGCCACTTGGCGACCAGCTGGGGTACAGTTTGAAGCAAATAATTTGTGTACGAATTTTCTGACTTGCAGGAATCTCAGGAGCATTTTTCATAAATCATGAGGGTTGCCTGAATTTTGCAGTAAATACACATTAATCTAAATTCATACTCCAAGAACTTCATTTTGTGATCAAAAACAGTATTATCCATAGCAGTCAGCTAACCAACAACATCAGTATCTCTTGGGAGAGGGCTCAGGAACCTGTGTTCTAACAGTTCTCTAGGTGATTTTTATTCACATTACAGTTTGAGTAGTACTTCTCTGCAGAACGGCTTAATAAAATAGCTGGTCCCCAAGGTACAGGGCGAGGTGGTATTGTGCACAGGTCAACAACTATACATGCCCCGGAATCGTCCAGGTCACACAGTGCGAAAGCAACGTCACAGAGGCACAAAACCGCAACTGACATGAGCAAATGGGAGAGTTGCTGATGTTGTTTTTAAAAGGAAGTTAGGCAGAGATGATGGCACCACTGTGTGTTTCTTGAGATTGCTTGGAAACAGAAGCAGCTGCTGTAGGACTAGACAGAGGAAGTGAAGTTGGGAGTTGAAGAAGAGTCGGAAGTTGAAAGAGTAAAAGTCAACAAGCACTTCCTGAGAAGTGAATATGCAGAGGATACTATTATCACAAACTCAGAAAAGCAGGAGCTACAGAAAAGGAAATACCAAGAGGTTTCAAAAAGGATGAAAAGCAAGAGGGCTAGAGCAGAGCTCTAGGAACCAGTAATCAAGAGAATAGTGGGAAGTGGTGCCTCCAAAACAGACACTCAAAAACAGACATTTAAAAAGTTAGGTCTTATTCTTGGATTGAATATTGAGGAACAATAGATAAATGACAATGCTGCCACAGGCACTGGCTTAATACTTCCTTTAATGAGCGCAGTACAGTGGAGCAAACATTCTCGTTTGGCTGAAAAATAGGATTTCAACTGTAATGGGGTCCTAAATGGAAGTTTATAGAGTGACGCACTCACATACCAATAACTTTGGAAAGGCTATACTGCAGTTAACCTTACATTAAAGTTATTGCTAAACAGAATTTTATTAATCTTCCAAATAGTTGATATGCCATAGAACAGGGTAAAAAGAGAGGAAAAAATTTAAAGTTAAACAAGTGAGATTAAGACAATGAGCAAAATAAAATTAGACCATTGAAGCTTGTGACTTACAGATTTTTGGATTTCCTTTAATAGGAAACTTCACAATCATTTCCTGGGGATTTGCGCAGATGAAAACAAATGGAGAATCAGATTCTTGACTCATGTCTGGATACTGTGAAATATAAAAATAAAAAGTTCAGGCTAGTTGGGACAAATTTTGAATTTCAAGGAGCTCAAAGGATGTCCCAGAACCCACTCCACATTCTAATGATATAGTACTCTCCATTTCACAGGCAGGTAAAGAGGATTATGCTCAACAAGCAAGAACAAACCTTCAACTTTCCCCAGGCTCTAGCACAGTATTCTTATACAGTCCTTGGCCCACCATTTGTGACATCCTATAATAGAAATAACTTCTTTAAAAAAATGCTTGACATCTTCACAGAAGAATCAAAACTGACTACTCTTTCAATATAAGCGGCTGTGAGTTGGGAGATTCAGGGGTCTCCTTCAGGAACATCAGGAATCCTCAGATTCAACTCAAGGGAACCAGTGGAAGATTTAAGAAAAATAGGGCTTGGCAGAAAGTGCTCTCTAGCAATGCCCGACTGACCTGGTGTTTCGTTATTTCCTATCTTGGGACGTCTCGTGTTTGTCATGTTCGATAAATAAAACTCATAAGCTAATTATGACTATAGGTCAGACTTCATTACCCAAAGAGCCTTTCTCTTAGTAACTACCATCAAAAGTATGAAATTATTTTCCACTCTCATTCACCTGCTAAAATGCATCTTCTGAAGATCTAAGGCTCTAAAGTAGAAATGGAGGTTTCAATAAAATCGTAAGAAAATTCAAATGTTTCTGTAACTAGTAGAAGCATAAACAGTTAAACTTCTTTACTCACCACTCTGACCTAGGTGGTAAGTAATACTGTGAAGAAAACAGAAGGGATTCTCAGTGGCTTTTAGACCTGCCCACATACCACAGCTTTTGTGGGGGACAGGTGTGGCGTGTACTTTGATAAAACACAGCTTAATATCAAGTATCAGCCACAATTATATTCACAGGCAGGGTCAAAATGTTCACGGTAGAAAAGAAAGCCTAAAGATGGAAGGGTAAACCTTCTTCTTTCCTTATCCCCTGGATTTTTAGAACTCAAAGAAAAGCAGGATCCAGCTGTTAGTTCAGTATGAATAAAACTAGAGGCTGCCATCAAGATCTTTAAACCTAATTCTAAGAGAGGCCAAAGCAGCAACAGTCACAGTTCACATCTCTTCCATTTCCCTGCTCTCTCTTCTCTGTCATAGAGAGTCAAGGCAGAGGACAAAGCTGCCTGAACTTCACAGCAATACTTTTCCAAAACTGCAAGCCATTTCTCCTCTTTCTTCCACATGAATAAATGTTCTCTCTCTACTGGATCAAATGCATTAGCAAATATACTATCTGTAATGTCTGCCATAAAACACAAACTCCCCAGATGCTGCATACTCCTCCAGTTACTACCCCATTTCTCAGAATCTCTTTATAAGAAAATTCATTCGAAGATTATCTGTACACCCTCCCTCAAATTCCTTTCCTTCTACTTTTCCTTGAATTCACTATAAACAGGTTTTCACTCCCATCACTCCACCTAAACTATTCTTGTAAAGGTCATCATTCATTTCCCTGCTGCCAAATCAAATGATCAATTCTCAGTTCTCATCTTACGCGACAGATGGAGAACTTGACAGAATTCTTCTCTCCCTCCCTCTTGAACGCATTCCTCATCTGGCCTCCAGGATATCATTCTCTTCCTGATTTTGCTTCTTCACTGACTGCTCCTCATATCCCCACCCTATTGCAGTACTTCAAGAGTCAGACCTCAGACCTCTTCTCTCTCATACTCACAACCTTGGTGATTTCCTTCAGTCTCAAAGTTAAAAAAATAAGGTCCTGAATTTGTAGCTATGAGAGGTGATGGAGAGAGGAGAGTGTGTTAACTAAACCTATTGTAATCATTTTGCATTATATAGATCATATATCTAATCTTTATGTTGTATAACCTGAAACTAACACTGTGTTATATGTCAATTAAATTGCAATCAAACGAAAATAAAAAAAAAGTCCTGGAAATGCAAGTCAATATCACAAAGAGATACCACTCTACCTTCACTAGGATGATTATTATAAAAACAAAAAACATGGAAAATAATAAGCATGGGTCAGGATGTGAAGAACTGGAATCCTCATGAACTGATGGTGTGAATGCAGAATGGTGCAATTGCTGAGGAAAACAGTTTTGTGGTTCTTCTAAAAGTTAAACATAAAATTACCATATGATCCAGCAATTCTAGTTCTAGGTATACACCCAAAAGAATTGAAAGCAGGGATTCAAATACTGGTACACCAATGTTTAGAGCAGCATTATTCACAAAAGCCAATCATTTTCACAATCCAAATGTCTATCAATAAATAGATGAATGGACCAACAAAATATAGCATATACATATAACGGACTATTATTCAGCCTTAAAAAGGGATGAAATTCTAACACATGCTACAACATGGATGAACCCTGAAAATAAATTATGCTAAGCGAAATAAACCATACACAAAGGAATTCTACTTATATGGGGTACTTAGAACAGACAAAATCATAGTGAAAGGAAGTAGAATAGAGGTTACTAGGGGCTGGTGGGAGAAAGAAAGAGGAGTTGTTATTTAATTGGCACGAAGTTTCTGCTTGGGATGATGAAAAGTTCTAGAGGTAGATAGTGGTGATGGTTACATAACACTGAATGTATTTAATGTCCCCTGAGTTGTACACTTAAAAATGGTTTAAGTGTTAAGTTTTACGTTATGTATATTTACCACAGTAAAGATAAAATTAAAAAAAAAGTCAAGGTCCTGGATTTCCTTCCCAAGCCTGCTCCTCTCTTACTCATATCCCTTTAAAATAAATAAACAGCTATTTCATCCTTCCAGTTGTTCAGGCCAAAAAATCCATAACCAACTCACTGGGAAATCCTGTTAACTCTACCTTCGAAAGATATCCAGTATCTCACCACTTTAAGACTTCTATGACTACTTCCCTGGTCCAGGCCATCACAATGTCTCCCTGGATTACGACAATAACCCCCTAACTGGTCTCTCCATTTCTACCATTAACCTCCCTCTTGTCCGTACTCAACATGGCAGTCAGAGCTATTTTTTTTTTTAAATATATCAGATCAGGTCACTCCTCTGTTCATAACTCTGCAACGGCTTTTCATCTCAGAATAAAAGCCTAAGTTCTCACTATGACCTACAGGTCCCTAGACAATCTGGCCCCATTTCCTCTCTGAAGCCTTTTCTTATTACTCTACCCCAACTTTCTACTCCAGCCACAGAGGCTTCCTTGTTGTTCCTGCTTCTGGATCTCTGCACTTGCCCACCCCCTTTTCCTGGGACTTTCTTCCTGCTAGGTATCTATATGGCTTCCTCTCTCTTTCTTCAGAATCTTGTTTAAATGTCAACTTCATAGTGAGTCTTCAGGCACTCTTAATCCCCAACACCTACCTTAATTTTCTTCTTTGGCACTTGCTATCATCTGATACTATATAATTTACTTTTTAAATTGCTTAATTTGGACTTCCCTTACCAGGATGAAAGCTCCATGAGGGCAGGGATTTTTTGCCTATTTTGTTGACCCCTTAACACCTAGAATCATGCCTGGCACACAGCAGGCAATCAATAAATATTTGTTGGATGAAAGAACAAGAAATTTAACAACTTGTGCATTTATATTATCTTAACCATGATAAATACACACATGCTGGGAGCTGGACACTCTTAGAACTAAACTCTGGATAAAACAGGTGTTATTCTGTAATCTGTTATCCCTAAGCTACATTAGAAATTTTGTGTCTTGGCAGGTGGCCAATAAGGCCCTATGTTTAATAAAAACTACCCTGACATATATTAACAGAGTAAGAAATGTCAAATAATGGGAAAAATGATGGATAAATGAAATTACAGAACAAGAGGTCCCCTGTTCATTCATGCCTCACAATAAAGACAACAGCTAAAATCAACTTTCCCAACTGAATCCTTAAATCCAAGTTTCCTGTGAATATCCCTTTCCCAAGCTCCATCACTAAACTTCAGGAGACTTATAAGAAACAGAACTGAAAAGCAAAGAAACCTACGAAGAATAAAGAAAAGTAAGGCCTATGCATTGGGAGAAAGGTTTATTTTTCATGGTAAAATGCATTAAAGTCATCTTGGCAGAGCCTCAGTGCCTCCAAGAAAGCATAATCTCCCTAGTTAGTCTTGGACACTGCAGACCACATTAAACACCAACAAGTCAGAGACTTACCAGAGAGGAATTTTTGGTTTGAGAGTCAAAAGACTAAAATGCGGCTGATGCAGAGAAAGAGTTAATTAAGAAAAGGAAGGTTTATACTTGTGAAGAACAGAGGTAAACTCTGGATGCCATATCCAACTTAGAAAGGATGCTAGATTAAGGGTCACTGAGGGAGCACAACACACAGCATAGGGAATATGGGTTATAAGACCAAATAACTCAAAGCAACCGTTCAAGTTCAGCACCAGACTCCTCAGGACACTGCTGCTGTTCTTGCCTACAACAACATGATTCCTGTCACCTGGTTTCCAGCTTCATGAGTGGTGGAGGCGGGCTTACTTTCTTTCATGCCTCGTAAGTTTCATAGCTGTCTAACATAACAGGTAATTAACTACTAAACAACCATTTTCTTCTCCTCTCCAGAGGGAAATTATTCACTAGTCATCTAGAAAACATTTCTCTTGCCATTTTTGTAAGAGACAAAAAAAGTTTAGCAGTTTTTGGCAACCACTACTGATTCAGAGCCAAGTGGGCATTTCCCCTAACTCTGCCAGCCTCTTTTTAATCCTTGGACTGAAATGATCAGAAAATCCTAAACTATGTCACTCTTCATGACAAATCCCCAGATGACCTATATGTAAATCTTGTATCTGTCTCCAGAGGACTAACGGTTAAAGCAAACAGTTAAGAAACTCATTAACAAAGAACATATATTTGCTGTAGGTTTTCATGGTTTAAACTTTGGAGAACTAGACTGGACATGAAATCAGGCTCAGAAATCTAGTTAGCTGAAATCCAACTCCATGAAGATTGAAGTGATAATATTCAGAAAGAGGGAAGGAAATGAGTCTGATAAAAAAGGCCACAAGCACAACAGATCTAAAGAAGCATATCCTGAAAGCAACTGTGTTCTCTGATAAATAGTTCTCATTTACATTTTCCTTCAAAGCAATTCAAGGTGTTCACAGGATAACTAGCACTGCGGGCCCCATGACACTGGACGGTAAGAGTTTTCTCACATCAGAGTAACATACTCATCACAAGTGGGATAGCTGAACTCCCATATACCAGTACCCAATTCAAATCATGGGCCTAGTATCAAATACAGAGAGTTTCAGCTCAATGCTCCAGAGACTATTCACATATGTTGCAGGTGAGAGGAATAATGAAAAAGTAATATGCAGCTTTTGGGTCTTATAGCCATTTGTGGAAGATGATCTGGTTGAAGCCACACGGCACTGGTTTCATGGTTTCTTCCTACTGACAATAAAATTCCTACTATGGCTTTCTGTGCCCTTTGGAATCCTATCTGTGCTGGAACCTCCACACACAAAAGAACCCAAGGACTTATATTTTCTCTAAAATTAATCTCATAGCTTTTCTGCTCTGATTCTTCAAGACCTAACTGGAATCATCCATTCGTGGCAATTATTTTTGGTCTTTATTTTTATACAGCAGGCTTTTACATCAACCTAAACTAGTGAAAATCAAAAGAAAATTGCTCTTAATTAAAGATACTACATTATAAGGTACTTAATCATTGAAATCTACCCTGAGACTAACCCCTCAGAATGCTAAGATTCCTCTGGCATTAAGGGTTCTTCCAGTTTCAGATTTTTACCTACCAATGGCTGGTCTGACTCAAATGAGGACAACTATTCTGAGGAAGAATTCAGAGAACCTTTGACATGAGTTGACATATCAAGATAAGATCACTATCAAGTAATATATAGTGTTATTAACAGCAATAATGTCCCCTTATCAAATAACATGTCTTTTAGACATGGAAACAACCCAAATGTCCATTAATGGATGACTGGATAAAGAAGATGTGGTACATACACATAATGGAACACTACTCAGCCATAAAAAAGAATAAAATAATACCATTTGCAGCAACATGGATAGACCTGAAGATTGTCATTCTAAGTGAAGTGGACCAGAAAAAGAAAAATGCCATATGATATCACTTATATGTGGAATCTAAAAAAATAATAATAAAATTAAAAAATAAGGACACAAATGAACTACTTATTCATAACTTAGGTGATTGATTTCTTGAATATGTGTAAGCACATTTGACTGTCCTTTATGATTTGATTACTACATTCTGTTGATTTTTATTTTGTGGTTGGCTTTATTCCTTTGGTAACTATGTAAGTTTAAAAAGCTAAAGCTCTAATCTGTTCTCAGAAATGATGATCAGAACATATATGTAAACTAAAAAAAATGTGCAGTATATTGTATATATGTATTTACATGCAATATTATGTCTATGTGCAGTCAAACTGTGATAATTCTACCTAATAAAACTGAAAAAGGAAAAAAAAGAAGATAATGGGTTTAGTTTGAAAAAAAACATGTCTTTTAGAACAAAATAGATTAAAATATTTTAAGCAGTCCAACTGAAAAATCACAGAACTGCTTTTTATACAACAGTCACATACTACAGAACATCTCTCCTCTACCGCTACTATACAGATTTCCTTTGCCACAGCTCCTTTATTTTAAAAAGTCATTTACCTTAAAAGAAAATCTTGTTCCTCTGTATACCCTGTCTAGACTAACAGTACTATCATTCACCCAACTCACCACAGTCAGAAGCCCACCAAGTTTATCCCAGACTTCTTTCTCTCACCCTTCATATCCAATCAAGTCACCAAGTCCTATAGCCTTTACCTCCCAAATATTTCAATCATCTATTCCTTTCTTTCCAACTCAACTGCCAGAGCACTACTGCAAGCCTCCATCATGCCTCCACCTGGACAAACAGGATAATTTCCTAAATAACCTACTTGTTTTCAGGCTTGCCCCATCGGGTCCAGCCTTCCTACAGCTGCCTGAACAATCTTTCTAAAATGTACATCTTACTACCTTATTATATCACTTATGTGGTTGCCCTCAGAATACAAGTCAAATTCCTTCAACACAGTATTTAAGGCTTTTTGTATATCAACCAACGCCTGCCTCTCAAAGTATTGTCACCACCATTTATTGAGCACCTACTATGCGCCAAGCTATCATGCTAGGATACTGGAGGTAAAAAGGTGCATAAGACATAGATGGCTCCTAAAGGACTTACATGCAAACATGTAATTAACAAAAAAATAGTTTACAATGTAATAATAGAAACATGAACATAGTAGCCCAGAGAAGGAAGTGATTAATCCAAATGGCTGAGGTCAGGGAAGACTCTACACAGACAGTGACACCTGAGCTGTTTTAAAAGACAAACAGAACTCTCTTGGTGGACAAGAACATGAAGACATGACACAAGATGGCATATGGATGGAGATATAAAGTCTTCTTTCTCCAGGGACTGCCTTTTTTAGAAGCTGCCTTAACCTTCCCTGCTCTGCCTCCAGCCAAGGAGAGTCAGGAGTTAGATCCTCTCCTTTGTGCACTCCTTTGATCATATGGTAACTACCATGGTTTAGTTTTCTTGTATCAGTCTCTTCTAGAAGACTGAAAAGATCGAGAGGAGATGAAATATATTGTTAAAACTGTGGATCCTTAATTTTTAGCACAGTGCCTGGCACATGACAGATGGTCAATAAATACTTGCTGAATGTGTGATTTTTATATAATATTCTGAGCAATAAAGTTTTAAATTAGGAGATAATTTGCCACCTGGTTCATACAGTAAATTGGATAACAAACTAAGATGCCGTCAACAGATTACAAGAAGATAGCAAGACTGCAAAGCTACAGCAGATTCCTTCTAGATCAAGCAGACTGCTTTCTAAGCCTGGGTTTATTTACAGATAAAGTGAAGGTGTGA
Organism: Vicugna pacos; assembly: GCF_048564905.1. NCBI lineage: Eukaryota > Metazoa > Chordata > Mammalia > Artiodactyla > Camelidae > Vicugna > Vicugna pacos. The sequence continues at coordinate 4,912,496 of NC_132992.1, forward strand.
AGGTGTCACATTGAGTGACTGACTCTACCTACATAAAACCTTGCACCTGTTCCCCTTCCTGTCTAATTAAAACAGATTTAAAAAAAACATATCTAACTTGGATGACAATTGCCTTCTCACTAGACGTCCCACCTTCAGTCTCTCCACTGCAATCCATCTTTTACATTACTACCAGATTCTTCAAGAAAGGCTCAGATGACCTTCAAAACTGACTAGAGAAAAATGTCTCACCTCCACAGCCTATCATTCAAAGCTATCTACCCTCTGACCACAACACACCTTCCCATTCAACAAATTGGTCTGCTTTTATTCTCCAGTTATTCTCCATACAGAACCCATGACTTTCCACCTCACATTACACCCTCTCCTTAGAACACACTTTTCTACCGCCCAAACAGGAAGCCTTGAACAGCAATCCCAATTTTACCATTTACTGACTACATGCAAGTCATTTTAGCTCTGAGTCTTACATTCTCTCATTTCTAAAAGAAGGGTAATCATTCCTTGCTTGGAGTTGTTGTGAGGATTAGAAAATTACATACATAATAGGTCTGGCACATAATAACTGATCAAAAAGTGATAGATTTTATTATTACTATCCTTCAAGGCTAATTCAAAAGCCACATTCTTAATAAAGTCTTTTGGGTTCCCTCCCAGCTGGAGGAGATTCCTCCCAAACTTGCCCTCCTTTAATTCCTCAGAGGCAGTCTTTACTTCTCTTAAGAGAGTTATCTTTGCTTTTTATTTTGTATTTTGTTGTACGTATCTTATCTGCCTAGTGGTCTTTCAGACTTCGTGGACAGAACCCATGGCTGATTCATCTTTTTGTTTCTCTTAGTGTCTAAAACACTGTCTGATTTATGGGTAGGCGCTCAAGTAATTACTGATGAATAAAATACTTAAGAAAATCTTAAGAATTATGTGTTCATTTCCAGATGAAAAGCTAAACATGAAAGAATTTCTATAAATGCACAGAAAAGTGTTAAATTTCCCTTTCTCTCTTCAGGATAAGTACAGCAGAAAGCATAATGCTTCCTGGATTACTTTTTCTTAATGTACATGGTTTTCCTCAACTCATCAAGTGGGCACTTGATACCCAGGTTGCAAACAACTCTAAAGACAGTCTGTTCTGACCTAGAAACTCAAGTAAATGTTCTAGTTTTCATGGGAACTCTGCAAATACATTCTCCATTTCACTCAAATGAGCTGTGATATTAAAGACCTGCCTAGGGTTAGGCTAGTTGTTGCAGACATACATTTCCACTCTTTGTCAGGTCTCAGATCAGACCCCTTAAGGAACATACATACACTTTAGGTCTATGAATTGGCAGGTTTTCTCCATATAACAGAGAGAACATTTTCACATATTTTCAAAGAGAATTTGGGGACTGCATTTTTCAACGCCAATGCCTGGTTTGAATACAGACTATCACTTCCTTCATTCTCTAATTTCTCACCTCTCAAACAATCCTTTTGTGAATAGAAGCTGATGATTTCCACACATGAAGTGCTATATGCAATCTTTCTGCAGATCTCTATTGCATGGACATTCTTATCTAAAAAGGAACAAGTAATACTCTCCTCCCCACTGGAAAACTCTAATTCTATTGCTGATGTCAATTATACAGGCACCCAGCAGCAGAAATGCTTCAGCATAATTCCTTCAGTACAGGATCTTGGCTATTACAAAAGCCCTAAGATCAAACGGACTAAAGGGTCAGTAAGCTGGCAGGAGAGGAATGGATTCAATACAGGAGAGGTAGAATAATCAGTGACCAAGGAGATAGCAGACAAATCAGATTTTTCTATCGAAGACAGAGATATAAATAGCACAAACCCAATACAGATGCATAGAAACAAAAGCCACCAACTCAACTTTTCTGTTCGAAAACTTGTTAGGTCTAGAGAACTGTTCAAACCACAGCTGCTAATGGTTATGGATTTGGCAATCAAAATGTCTGTGTTAAAAAAAAAAAAGTTTTAACTGCCTTACTATTGAGGTTACAAACCACAGCCTCGATGCATTGTTGCAGTCAACATCCTCCCTGCTGTTTTTGAGAGCTTACATCTGCTGTGGGCAGATAAAACCCTGGCAAGGCACCGGCTCCTTCCAGGGGAATACAGGAGAAGTTTTAACTAGATGACTCTCATCTACCTTTCTCTCCTGAGTTGAGCCTACAGCCTTTTCAGTATCACTCCTACCTTGTCTAGGTTGATCCCCTGCCATTACTCAAGAGGACTGACGGTCAAGCAGGATTTTTTTCTGGCACAAATCAGCCATGCCAGCCACATCACTCTTAGAAGATAACAGGAAGACGAGTTCTTAGCTCAGGGGAAAGCATTTTAAGCACATATTTTTAAAGCCACTTACAGTGTAGTGCACTTGATTTTCAACAACCACTAATAAACTCTTTTCTTTCTTTTTTTTTTTTTAAGGAACTAAATGATCTCACTATGCCAAAAATAGTGAAAGCTTAGTATATTTTAACTTATCAAAGAAAGGCCAAGAACAGCTATTATTCCTAAACTCTCAACTCATTCTTGAAAAAGCAAGAATAACACTGGTAAAACAGACCAGGCAATCACAGTACTTATATCAGAGAACTCTAGCTCAAACAGAGACAGGTAGATTACCAAAGGTGCTTGAGACATTTTCCAAAAGACAGCCAAGTACCAAAGCTACAACTTTTGAAAGAGGTAAGATCCTTACCCAATAAATAATCTCCAAATATGGCTAATACCAATTCTGAAGACACTCATGTGCTAGCCTCGCACACAGAAAAGAAATAATGGGAAAAGCCATAGAAAAGCTGACCACAGGAAAAACGGGTATGGGATTTCTGTGTTTGATGAAGTCTTGTAGCTTCTGGCATTTCGGGATATTCTAATGTCATACACACATCAGGGAAATTCATAAGAAGAGCTGCCAGGACCTCCACCTGGGAGCATATGGGAGAATTCCTTTACTTCTATGTGCTGTCCTCAGCATCCTCTGTGTAAAAGACAGAATAAGCTCAAGGAGGACTACCATGCTGAACTGAAAGAGAGGTATCCCTGAGAAACCAGAAAGGTTTGTTTTGTTAAATAGATTTCTAATTCCTGTAAGCCTTGTGGTACTCCATACACTAGTATTACAGCTCCCTACCCTTCTCAACACAAATCTGTGGCAGAAAGATGACTGGCTAACTGTCTAGTTATTGAAATCATTTGACCTGTATCAAGTGGTGGCCTGATTAATTAACAAATGAGAAAGTAAAGACAATCCCATCACCCACACTGCCAGATGCTCCTGGGTTCTCTTTTAGAATGCAAATAACCTAAGGAGAAAATATAATACATTAAGTTATACTAAGCTGTACCTGAGAGTCTGTAAAACTCTAAGGCCTACACCAAGATAAGGAATTTTTACAATTATTACTTCTAGACTGAAAAAAAAGGGAGGAGAGGAAAGAAGACCCTGAAAAAAAAATAGGTAAAAGATCTGCAAAAAGATAGGATAGGCACATTGGGGTGTGGAAAACAAAGGGACTCCATGTTTTGCCTAGGTCTGGATCAGGTACTGAGGGCAGAACAAAAGGGTTGGAGTCAAAATTCATACCAGAACACATGTACTGTACTCATACACATACAGAAATTAGAAAAGAGCTGAGGAGGCAATCCCCAGGAAAACAAAAAGTAGAAAACTGGAAGGATAATAACTATTGGCTAAAATCTTTGAGGAATGGATAGAGAGTGAAATGGACCGGAGCAGTTTTTCTAAAAGGCAGACACTAATGGCAGTAATGAAAGGCAAAGGAAAGTCTGGAAAATAAAGAATTTATTGAGAAAATAAGCTAAAGGACATTTTTTAAGCACAGTGGGGGAACCCCTATTGCAAAAAGTAGCTATTCAAGAACAGGAAAACCATCTGGTTAGGTAAGACTCTTCATGCTTCAAGGATGGACCTTCTCATTCTGGATTCCTCCTAGCCTGAGCCTAATCAAAAAGGCTCTAAATTTCAAGAATTTTCCAATTAAGCCAAAGTCTTTCAGCTCCCTCTACTGTTCAAAAATGTACTTTAGTTATGTCAGTTCAATCATTAACAATCAAAAATTTTTAAAAAATGCATACATATGTACGCACAAACACTCACACACACCCAAACCTGGCACTGTCTGGACAACTGGAGTTCAAACATACTTGCCTATCATGAATACTCTGGCTTGGACCAAATGTTTCAGAATAAGTAATGACAAATTCTACCATTTCCCACCACCTAACTGACATAATTTAAGGAATAATGGAGGGTTTCTTTGCCAAAAGCAGCAAAGTTTTATTAAAGGATAAGAATCCAGCTATTCTTGCTAGCTGGACTGTGGCAATAGCTTTTTATGCAGAAACGTTTATGTACCAGTCCTCCACATACCAGGAACCAAAGCATCACCAAATATTTGTTTCTGCCACGGTCTTCTCTTCCCAATATTTCCTCTTTAAAAGATTCTCTTCATGTGTCCAAATTCGGTTGTTAGCACCTTACTATCTCCAGGATATTCTGAATTGAAGGCTCTACAGGTCAGCTATGGCGGCAAACAAAGCAACCGTCCAAGAGAAATACTCTTTACTCACCTGATCCTTAAATTGCTTCTGGGACAAGCAGTCAATTAGGTCCACGCAACCCAGGAGACAACCTGATGGATAGTCACTGGGAAACTCCACATCTGAATCAAGAATAATGGAAGGATTGGATAAATTTCCCTCTTTAAGACCTTGGAACTCACATATCTGTTTTCAATTCTGAACAAATCGCTTTCTCTATTACCTACTTGTAGGCATAAGGAAAACAATGAGGCTTCTTATTTGGCACAACTGTTTGTATTTTAGCAAAAAAATTCAGTGAGTAGCTGGCTTAGTCCACTATCCACATCCTAAACTATAGGAAAATTAGTTTCATACCATCGAAGTTCAAGGACCCCACAACTTCAAACAAATTAATTCTACTCTACTCAGGTGGATCAGACTGCAGTTTGGTAGTGATGGGTTTTGGAAACAAGCTAGAGATGTCAAGAGAAAAACCATAAAATGTAGTAAAAAACATAAGAATGTCAGAATATGAATTTAAAATAAGTCGGTCATATCAGCCAAAACAGCATTTTTAAGGAAACACGAACCTTGATTCCTAAAGTTTGATTTCCTAACAGCTTTTAAAGGTGGTTTTGCACTTACTCTCTCATTCTGCCTTCAAAAAACTGTATGGCTGAGTAAGAGGAAGGAAACCAAGACACCTAAGAGTCAAAGTGGTTTTTTAGGATCCTGTGCTTAGGGTGATTCCCAAAATATGCCACTTAAGTCATCCAACTTTCATCTGTCCAAATCCAATAGCATATGTCTACATTGGGTCACTCCCAATTAATAAATTCTTATTTGTGGTTGTTCTTCCAAATCTAAAGATCCCAGAATTTACTGTAGTTGTTTTACTCTCATAATTTTAAGAAAAGGAAAAAATTATGACTATTTGGTTGATTCTTGGTGTTGGGAACTGATTTTTTATTTGTATTGTTTGATGAATTAATGCTTTGAACAGCTGTCTATGATTTGCCACTATACAAATAAAGTCCCTTTCAGCCAAAAACAAACAAAAAAAACCAACCAACCAACCAACCCACAGGAAAAAGGAAGTGAAAGAAGATGAACTTCAGTGACTTCTCTCCACAAAGTAAGACTGAAATTAAAAAAAATACAGCTGTTACCTTTCCCACGAAGAAAACGGTATGTAGTCTGGAGTTCTGAGACTTCCTGAGGGGAGGGTCTTTTGGCTGTGGCTGCTATCCAAAGTCGTCCTCTGTGAGGGGTGTACCAGCTTCTGCCCTCCACCCTTCAACAAATACAAATTCAGTAGAAAGAATCTAAATTCTAGTGTCTTGGAGGATCTGATAACATACAACAAATTATCCAGTTGAATCAAGAGATCTATAGATGATACCTCACCAAGAGGGGTATTTTTTGTGAAAAACATTTCTCCTGTAATACCTTTCACTTAAGTATGAATACTGTTCTCTAGTTTTTTTCTATCATCTGAACAAAGACAATTCATCTTTCTCAGCTCCTGTTTTTTAACCTGATCTCTGTAACTCAGATTTGGAGCTTTCACTAGCCTTGGGAACTTGACAATCCAAACCTATTTTCAAGGCATCCAACTTGTCCCACAAAAATGGAAATCCTTGCCTTTAAGTCATGAAAGATTTATTAATTAGTTGTTCTTCAACATGATAGAAAAATCCTCACCCACACATAACTCCCCACGAATAGTATTTTTATAATTACTATTTAATAGAATTTATGTAAATAAAAATGCCTATCATCTTTACTCTAAATTGTAACCACATTCATTTATATTTTCTTAAGTGTTTTATACAAGTTCTTTGAAGATAATTAAATGACCTGTTAACTAGTTTGAAAGAATCTTTAAGTGGAATAACAAAATGCACTTCAAGAGAATTTAATTACTCCCTACTCTCCAAGGATTACAAAAAGATGTTTTTCATTTAGTTCCCATAAAATGAAATAACATATCTTGATAATATACCCTTATTATACTAGTCTTATAATGGGAAACAGGGAATTTCTCATATCCTTAGTTTTCCAATATAGATGAATTGGAACAGTGCCAGGTAGTCAATAAATGAGGAATGAATCAATATTATTTTTTCCCTCTACACCAAATGATCCGAAAGGTTATTGGGTAAACGGTCTCACAAATGCAGCAGAACCACCCACTTCATTTCTGTGGCACTAGTGATTGTGGGCTGGATACTGCTCATCCTGTTCTTTTCAGTGAGAAAATATGAATAACAGATTCAAAATAGGATGAGAAACGTAAACATTCTGATTCCCACAGCAGTAGGCAAGCTGCTTTTCTACTTTGGAAACGGAAGACACCTCAACTGCAGAGATCTGAGTAATGGCACTAAATCATGGATTATGAAACAATTAGGAGTCAAAGCAAGAAGGTCTGACCTTCAAGAGGGGAGAAAAACGGTAATGCACCTTAATGAAGGATGCAAATCACAACTAATCATGACAACATCAAGCAGAAATGATTGTTCCTAAATTCTGATAATAAATCTTCTTTCAGGAAAATAGAGAAATGACAGAGGCTTACACAGTAAGAGTGAAAAAAAGCACTCTGAAAACCTGAATTCTAGTTCCATCTCTGCCACGAACTAGCTTTGCAATTCAGCGCAAGCTACTTTACCTCTGCCTGCCTAGGTGTTCAGGATTGTAATAATACTGGCCTGATCTACTTAAATAGAGGTACTGCTTTGAAAATTGCAAGACTGTATTTAAATATAAGGCATTATTACTGATTTGAGTTAGGACACTGCCAAGGATATAAAATTCTGATAGATAAAAAAAGAACGAAAAAAGAGATATGTACACCCCCCACATTCACGGCAGCATTATTTTTAATAGCCAAAACATGGAAACAACCTAAATGTCCATTGATGAGTGTGAAGAAAATGGATGAAGAATATTATTTAGCCATAAAAAAAAGAAAATGAAATCCTGTTATTTGCAACAAAATGGATAAACCTTGAGGGTATTATGCTAAGTGAAAAAAGTCATACAGAGAAAGATACTTTACGATCTTACTTATATGTGGAATCTGAAATAACCAATCTCATAGATACAGAGAACAGATTGGTGGTTGCCAGAGGGAAATGAGTGAAGGTGGTCCAAGAGGTATAAACTTCTAGTTGTAAGATAAATAAATCCTAGGGATATAATATACAGCATGGTGACTACAGTTAACAATACTGTATTGTATAGTTGAGTTGCTAAAAGAGTAATCTTAAAAGTTCTCATCATAAGAAACAAAAAAAATTGTAACTATGCAAGGTGATAGATGTTAACTAAACTTACTGTTGTAATCATTTTGCAATATGCATATATATATGAAACCATTATGTTGTACACCTTTAAAACAATGTCATTATGTCATCTGCATCTCAAAAAACCAGGAAAAAGGAACATGTAACGATAAACGAAAGAAGAAAAACATAATATAAATATATAATGACCTCACTATGCAACAATTTGCACAGGAAAAACAATATAAACAAACCTCCACAATGCTAACAGTGCTGTTTCTAGGTGGTGGAATTACAGGTGATCTTTCTTTTTCTAGCTACTTTTCTGTATCAGTTTTCTATTCACATTTATAAAAGCTAAGAAAAAAACATTTAAAAAAGTTGAATTGAGAATAAACACGTGAAACCATAGAATAGTAAGCTATTACCATCACTAATAGGTACAGTAGCGTAAGTTTATAATACCTCTACTTAACCCTCACTACTTCCTCCACTTTTTATAGAAAAGGAATTTGTGGTAAAATAGTTCCTCAGTATGGTTACTCAAATAGATGTATAGAAAGAAAAACAAAACAAGTTAGGCTGGTGTCTTAAATAAAAATAAGTAAGCATAAAAACTTTCCATTTCCAATAGGTTCAAACCATTAAGGTTGCTGAGTGCTGTATTACAAAGGCAAAGCCAAAGCCAAGAGACATTCTCAGTAGACTTCCTTCAAAACGTGAAAACACTAATATTCTATTCTTTATTATGACTAGGATCCGTAGTCTTTCTAACCTGTTTTTTTTTTTTGAAGCTAGCCAGTGAAAAACAAGTCCGTAACATGAATATATTGCTTAAAGTTCTGTGTGCCAAAGAGTATTATAAATCATCCCTAGATTGGGGAAAATGAATTCCAATCCATAATTCTAAATCAAGTTTATGCAAAATCTTCTACCACCAAGATTCATTTCTGTCCTTACCTTTTAATCCCTCTGACAAGCAGAGAAGCCCAAGGTTGATGCAGAGAGAGGCACCAGCCACCATCAAAGCCTTCCTGAAATTCTTGGTCCTGAATTCGAAACTGCTGCCGACATGAGTTGAATTCTAGCCCCGATCCTGCTGAATGGAAAGCTGCCTTCTGTGAGGCTGCGCCTGTCTGATCTATCCACTATACAGGAAAGAAATCAAACATATAATTTTGTCTGACAAGGGAAGAATCTGGGGTAGGTATACAAAATGAGATGAAGGCTAATAATGAACAAATCATACTGGGAATATTCTCTTAGAAAAATGTATTTCATCTTTGTCTGAAACAAGGTGGAGAAGGTATAAATTCAGGAGGAATCTCACGTATAATAAAAAGGACTTTTCTTAAAGGACAATTAGATAATGTTGAATTCTCCATACATAGCTTCCTAATTCTAGCAACAGCACAACTATCAGACCAAACACTTGGTCTTTAATTATTTCCACTTTAAACTTATTAATGATTCATACAAGATTTTGCACAATTTCCCAATATAATCCTATCAGTGAAAAGAAGGTTCAACATTTTGGTCCACACAATCTTCGCAGGGGCAGGGTCGCATGCTGTTACCATGATAAAGCCAAACAGATGCTTTCAGGGGCCAGCAGTTCTGACTATTAGATGCATGAAGTATTCCTCTTATCCTGAAATGAACAACTGTCCCCGAAAAGAGAGGATTGAGCACTACTCCCATCATGTAAAGTGAATATACAATTACAGAGTACAGGTAATTACAGAAGGCTAAAGAATCCTGGCAGTAACTCAGTCAGAGAATGACAAAGGTTAACATTTCTAGGAGGGTATAGCTTAGTGGTAGCATGCCTGCCAAGCATGCACAGGGTCCTGGTTTCAATCCCCAGTACCTCTGTTAAAAAATAAATAAACCTAACTACCTCCCCACAAAAGAGGGGGGGGGGGAAAGGTTAACACTTCTTCCAGAACAAGAAGACTAAGTGCTCTGAAATTCATTTTCAAAAAAAGGAGGGAGGGGCTCTATTGGGATGAAGAAGTTTGGACTCAATTGTATTAATTTATTTTTATTTTTTATTTAATAATTTATAGGGAAAATAAAAATGCTAGAATGTCAGTCTAGAGACTAAACAATAATTTCACCCCTAAATGTTTTAGTTTCCTCAACTGTAAAATTATGGAGTTGGACTAAGTGAATCTCTAAAAATCTTTCTGCAATAAAATTTTATGACTGTTATCAGCTGTGTCATATCTTAAAAAGAAAAACCAAACATTTACTAAGTGAAAAGCATATAAAGCAAGGAGACTTATATAAAAAAGGATACAGTTCTTGCTTTCAAGGAACTTACAATCCTAGTAGACGGCACATAAATAATTATCCAAAACGTAAGGCAGAACTGAGTAAATACTACACGGGGATTTAAGTCCTTAAGTGGGAACACAGAAGAACTGATCCATTACAGGGGAAGTGAGTGATTTTATAAAAAAGTTGATATTTGAACGATCCCGAGATCCTAATTCTCTGTTCTACCTCGATCACAGTTCTTGTTTGTATTACCTGTTTCCCTACTCCACATCTACTTTCCTAAATTAATCTTATTATCTTTCAATAATACCATTTGCAGCCAGCTAACTGGTCTCACCTCCATTTACAGCCTCTAAGTATCTCTCTACTTCACTGCTAGCTGCAACACTAATTTGGGTCCTCATCTGTCCCCCACTGTACTACTGCAATAATCTTCCTAGCTATTTCCTTGCCTCTGCTTTCCTCTTCCCTCCAATCCATTCTCTACATAGGCATGGAAGTCATGTCAGTCTTCTGCTGAAATTCTTCAAGGACTCTTTCTTGCTCACTTTAGGATAAAACCAAACTCATCAGCATGAAACATAAGGGCTTTCATGATGTTACCTACTATACTGGGTTGAGTAGCATCCCTCCCAAATTTATGTACTCCCAGAATCTGTGACAGTGAATTTGGAAACAGCATCTTTGCAGGTGCAGTCAAGTTAAGATAAAGCCATACTGGATTAGAGTGGACCCCAAATCCAATGACTAATAGCCTTATAAGAGAATACACAGAGACAAAGACACACAGGGAAGATGGCCACGTAAAGACAGAGGCAGAGAGTAGAGTGATGCAGCTGTAAACCAAGGGATGCCTAGAACCACCAGAACCTCAAACAGACAAGGACACATTCTCCCATAGAACATTTGGAGTGAGCATGGCCCTGCCAACACCTTGATTTCAGTGTTGAGAATTGTGAGAAAATAAATTTCTGTTGTTTTAAGCCAATCAGTTGTGGCACTTTGTTATGGCTGCCCTAGGAAACTAATACACTTACTAGCCCAGTTTAATTTCTAGCGATACTTAATTACTTGTGGTTCTCCAAGCCTACAATGCTCTCAAGCTGCAGAGCCTTTGTACATGTTATACCATCTACGGAGAATTCTCTCCCTGGACTTGTCTGCTTGGAAATTCCTATTCATCTCTTTAGTCTCTTCTCAAACATCATTATCTTTTGTGACTACTCTGGTGGGTTTACGATCTCTCTCCTCAACTCCAACTGTGTCTATGACATGTGTCTATCATAGCAATTATCTTGAGGAATTGAAATTTTCTGTATTCAAACTCATCTTCCCACTAAATCTGAAGTCCTTAAAAACAGGAGCTGGGCTTTTGCCTTTTAACCTCCCAGCATCTAGTAAAGAACCTGGCACGTAGACAGTGCTGAATGAGTATCCCCAGTGAAACTGTCTAAAGCAGTGCTCTGACTGCATCTCTCTGCTTAAGAACATTTTATGACCCACATTTATTTGCAAAATAAAAATGTGAAAACGTCTTAGCTAAACATTTAACTCTTCAGTGATCTGACTACCTACCTATCCCTAATCTATTCCTTGCGATATAATCCTTTTATGAGTACTACCTTGGTAGCCTAAATTCACTATTCCATATATAGCTCACCCCTGAAAAACATGGGTTTGAACTGCATGGGTCCACTTACGAATTTTTTTTCAATAGTAAATACTACCGAAAAATACGATCTGCAGTTGGTTGAATCTGCAGATGTGGAACCTACTTTGGATGTGGAACCACTTTATGGAGGGCAGACATAATCATAAGATAGACATGGATTTTCTACTGTACAGATGGCCAGTGCTCCTAATTCTTCCCTGCATTGTTCAACTGTATGTATGTATATATGTGTACATGTATGTACGTGTGTAAAAAAATGTGTGTGTATCATCTGCCACATCGTATTCCTACAGTTAATTCTGCATACTTTTTTGGGAGTGGGTTGTGCGGTTGGGGAGGTATCCTGCAGTTAATTTTGACTGGAATGTTTTCTTTTCCCACCAACCTCAAACACCATTCTCTTGTAAATTTACTTTTAATGAATGTCATCTTCCCTATAAAGGCCTCTTTTACACCTCTCAACTCAAGTAGTCTTTCCCTCCTCTGTGTTTCCACTGTACTTTTATTTATATCTCTATTAATATCAGAGCTGCTTATGTAATCTTTTCCTCTACTAGTCTATGACTTCTTTAAGGACAGAAGAGTGTCTGGTTGATGACTTACTACTGTGATTGTACACAGTAGATGCTCAATGTACTTGAAAAATGAATAACACTGAATAACTGAATTAATGTATTAGTTTAAAAAACCACTCTATGGGACTACCCACATTCTATGAAAGATAGAGAAAGAACATTAACAAAAGGACCATGGGATTATTGTTTAAACCTCTACAGTACTTAACAAAACCTTCTCTTGAGAAATGCTCAAAAGACAACTTGTCAGAAGTGCTGCAAAAAAAACTGGGCCAGAGAGTAAAGTCGGTAGGTGTATTGAAAGAGCAGATTGGTATCTAACGCTTACGAGACAGTCAGACCTGAAAGGCAAATTATCTGGGTCCAAACTTCTTTCATCATCAGTTAGAGCAAAGGTCCACCAACCTGGGGAGGCGACTGGTACAGGTTGGGATTCACCAGAAGTCCCAAAGGCTCTTCAGATCTATCCAATTTGGTCAGTGGCTGGTTCAAGGTTCCACTGGCAATAGCCTGTATTGCCTCATCTAGTCTGTGATAACAAACCAAAGGATACAATAATTGGTAATGTTCCATGCTCAGAATAGCCTTACTTAGCACAAACATAAAACTTGTCAACAGTAATGAAGTTTGAAATTCAAAGAGGGGATGATTTTCCTCATTCCCCATACCAACCTCCCCTTCTCTTCCCAAGAACCCTAAGGAGTATGAGTCAGTAAAAAGCTCCTGAACACTAAGAAAATAGGTAGGGCACATTACAACCACTTATCTGTTTAACAAGATTACTGGTAATGCCGAGATTAGAAAAGTTGCCTAGAAACAGCCTGACTCACAAAAGAGTATTCTACGGCAGCCTATTTCTCAATATCTTCAATTATTCTTTCAACCTCTAAGGAGTCCCTCTCTACTCTTCCATGCTGATTGAATTGTATCCTTGCTTCAAGTCCCAGAACTTCTGAGGTGGCCTTCTACTGACCCAGCACAAAAGTACTCACTTCTTTCTTTGAAGTCCTGTTGCACCTACTATTTAAACAGTCATCAACTCTACCATGTTATCCTGTGTCTACAGTGTTTGCTATGAAGATCTGGCTCTAATCCTATAAAAAAATGTGATTTTTTCATTTAAAGATTATGGAACTAATCTTGCTGGTTAGTAAGAGATTTTAAGTTCTGCAGGAACCATACCTTATTCTATGCTACAGATCTACATTACTCGCTGCTGCACTCCATGTCCCTGCCAGATGCTTGACAACCATTTGTGGACAATGATAATTCTGAGGCAGAACATAATGAAAAGCTTTTACTGGTAGAAAAGACTGACCGTGACCTTGAATACAATTAAAGAGATATTTGTTAGGAACCTTTAAGGTGCAAGGCAACTTAAAAGGGGTAGAGGGCAGGATTCCTGCCTTCAGGAAGCTCTGAATCTAAGTAGCAGTTTAAGACAGCTATAAAGATGACAAACAACATATGGGAGGGTGTAATTATTACTATGAGACAGGCACAATCCATCTGGTGGCTGTTATCTCATCATCCTATGTGTTGTATCAAGTAGGTTCAAAGGGGAGGTAGATATTTAAAAAGCAAAGATTAGAGGAAGGATTTCCAAAGCAAGGGAAAAGCAGAAGAAAAAAGGTAAAGCATGAAAGTTAGAGGGAAAAAAAAAAAGTTCAAGAATTTGAGGGAAGAGGTAAATCTAAAATAGGATGGGGATAGTGGGATCTAAAGGAGAAACAGATTTGTAACATAGTACAGTGCCAAGTATATCCACACCTCTAGAATCTATAAAAGAAATTATACAAATTGCTAATCAATACATTTTTAGAATGTTTAGACTTAACAGCATACAACCAAAGCAAAAGAATGTGAATAAAAATTATGATGAAATACCATTTTTCATGTGTCAGAATGGCAAATTTATTTTTTTAATTGTTGAGAGACAAAGAAACTAGCATCTTGATATTTAGTGTATAGCTCATAAGTCAAAAGTATGCAGAATTTAAATTTTGAGATACTGCCCAATTTCACTTCTAAAAGGCTTCACTATATCTTATTGTACATAAAAATGATTTTGTCATAAAAGCAATTCATGACTATGGAAAAATTAGAAAATGCAAATTAATAGAAAGAAAATGAAAAATTCCTGAACCTGTCACCCAGATATAAGTTTGTTTTTTTCTTTGTATCTGTCTATCATATCCGTATTAGGTAAGAATAAATAATTATTCTGAAGTTAGTGGTAGAATTTCTTTCAGGGAGAGAATAACCTTTGTTTAGGAAAATTCTATGATGGATTTGCCAGGTATAAAAGAGAAGGCCAAGGATTGAGCCTTGTGGGAAGAAAGCACTACTGTGTTCACTAATATCCAGTTTTCTCTGTATGTGTGTGTAAGAGAGAAAGAAACATAAAGAGACAGAGAGATGTATGCCATTTCCAAAACAGGGAGTGAGCTCCATGAGCTTTTTTTTTTTTTTTTTTTGGAGGGGGGTAGGTAATTAGGTTTTATTTACTTATTTATGTTTAGAGGAGATGCTGGGGATTGAATCCAGGACCTTGTGCATGCTAAGCATGCACTCTACCACTTGGGCTATATTTTACATCCCCCTCCGTGGGCTTTCTTTTCTGTGCTGTGCTGAAACCAACATGTGTAACTTTTCTCAACTCTACATTCAGTAACTTCATGTTGTTAACTTGAAATTGGCCATGAAGTAAATTTTTTTCAATAAATTTTACTTTTTAGAGCAGCTTTAGGTTCACAGCAAAATGAAACAGAAGCAGGTGGAGGCTATAGCTCAGTGGTAGAGTGCACGCTTAGCATGCATGAGGTCCTGGGTTCAATCCCCAGTACTAAGAGGGCATATCCATTTTCCTACACTCACAGATGATGCAATGTTACATATTTTAATATTCAGCCAATTTAATGATACATTATATTTTAAAATTTGCACTTCCCTAATAGCTAACTGAGCATCTTTTCAAATGCTTACTGGCCATCTGAATTTCCTCACTTGTAAATTATCTGTTCTTAGCCTCTTTCCATTTTTCAACTGGATTTGTCTTGTTAATTTGCAGGTCTTTATATAGTATGGATATTGCTCTTTTTAACTGTTAAAACTGTTTAAAATGTTTTCTTGCAGTCTTGTACTTTTTTACTTTATTTAAAATATCTTATGTCTCTTCGACTTCTGGATTTTATACTTTGCTTACAAAGAGCTTTACCATACCAAGACAGTAACTTTATTCTCCTAAATTTCTACTATTCTATTTCTTTCTGATCCTTTTATTTCTTTTGCATTTAATGCTTTAGTCAGACTTATTATCGCAGTATGGTTTGAGGTAGAGATCTAACATAGATTGTTTCTAAGCTGGTGGCCCATCGTTTATTTAATCTTTTCCTTTGTAACTAATTACAAATTACTAAATGTACTAAATTTAAACATCTCTGTATTTACAAAGCTATAGACACACACTCATGCACACATACACACACAATGCAGACACACAGGTCTCTTTCTGAATTCTATTACATTTCATCGATCTATTCCTGTGCCCAAACTGTACCTCATTGTTTTAAAAAGGTTTTTTGGGTTTTTTTTACAATACATAGATACACACATACATACAGCTTTTTACAAAACTACAGTAGTTATATAGGAGAATAAGGTGCCCTCATGGTTCATTTTCAAAATTTTCTTAGCTACTCTTACACGTTTCTATTCCAAATAAATGTATTACTTCAAAAATTAACAGAAACAGCAGACCCATTAAAGGGGGGAAATCTTTTACAGTCAGACTGCCCCCGTTTTTCAGACCCCTTCTGGTGTTGCCCACTTACTTGCTGTGATACTCAGCTAGTGGATTTTCATCCTCCACGATCTTCCTGCCTGCAAAGTCAATGGTGATCTTCTTAGAGAGCCGAGAGGCATGTCGGAATTCTCTCAGCTCCTCCTCTCGCTTCTGTAGGGCTTCCCGCTCAATTTTGGACAACCACTGGTTAGAATCACTGGCAAAGTAATCTGATTCATCATCAATGACTTGGGTCCTTCGAATGCTGAAGAAAAATAAAAGAACATATGGTAATTACATTGATGACAAACAGGGACTTGATTACTAGGAAGCTATTTCAAAGCAGCTCACTCTTCTACTATCCTGAAAGTTATCATCTCGAATATAGATGACCAAGAATGTTCCAAAAATAGGTCAAGCTCTGCCTGGTTCCCACCTTCTGCATATACCTTATCCCCACTGCAGGGAATCAGCTCCTAGAACTAATCTTACCCTGGGCAGGAAAAGACATAGCACCATAATTTATTGTCCTACTTTTCTTACTAGTCCAACCCTCACCTTATAGCTGGAATTCTGTCTGATTTTGCTGCATCTGAGTTCGCATCTTGGTAGCTTACTCAACATCCTAGTCCCTGCACAATTGGGACCTAGTCTATTCTTGCTAGACCCAATTGCTGCCCTTTTTCCTTAGAAATTGGAGCTCTATCCTGGACCCTCAGTCCTGTAACTTATTCTTCAGTTATCTTATTATTTTACTACTTCTATATGTCATTTTTCAACCACCTCCGCCATCCCCACCCCAACCCTATCTTCAGCCCTTCCCTCAATATACAAGGGGCATGTTCCAAGATTATAACAATCAGGCCTATTTCTAAAATTACACTGACAAAGAAACTAAGAACTAGAAGGAATCCTGATGATCCAACTCTCTCATTCTACAGATAGGGGCTCAAAGAAGTCAACTGACTACTCCAAAGTTACAAATCCAGTCTCAACTGCCTCACTAGAAATTAATGATACATACAGGTATTGGGAAATACTGAAATCAGAATCATTTAGCAATTTTCCAGGGCTCAGCTAGAATTACGGAAGTTTTAAAGTAGACTGAGAGTGGTCCTATACTATAGGTGAACCTAAATAATGAAACTGGTGTCCCTGAACACACGAGCATAAAGGCAAAATCAATAGGGAGAGATCCTTTTCCAGTTTCTCTTTAACAAAAAATGTACTCTATTCTAGTAAGTTTCACCGAGAAGGGCTAAAAGTGATAATTAAAAGTTTAAGAGCAAATATTAGTTACAAACCTTGTGATGGGCTTACTCAAGGAATAGCTTTCAAAGTTATATCCCATGCAAATGATCTATATTAGGTGTGTGTAACCAAAGGATTATAAGGCTAGAAACAGACATACTTAGTTACCATTAAAGAAGAGATTCAGTGTCTGAGAAGTGAGAATATAAGTCCTATTTTAAAATTTTTTAAAATTAATTTGCTGAGTGGGGGGCTAGGGGAGGTAATTAGACTTATTTTTAGAGGAGGTACTGGGAATTGAACCCAGAACCTCATGCATGCTAAGCATGTGCTCCATCACTTGAACTATACCCTCCCCCAATAAACCCTATTTAAAGATTCTTTTAGGGGGGAGGGTACAGCTCAGTGGTAAAGCACAGGGTCCTAGGTTCAATCCCCAGTACCTCCATTAAAATAAATAAGTAAGTAAATAAACTTAATTACCTCCCCCCAAAACAAAAACAAAAAATATTCTTTACCACCAACTAGATCTCAATACATATATTGTCCAAACGGAGAAAAAAAAATGAAAGAGAAATTAAAAATAGAACTAACAAATCCATCAACTTGCCTCCTAAAGAGAAGTTAGTGGGCTAAATGACCAAAGTGTAGGTGTGTAAAACTTAAAATTTAGGGACATTATTGAAAAAGAAGACAAATTTAGTGTCAAAGGGAAAAGGGAGGGTAAATCACGCCTTCCCATGATATGGTGTTACCTACACTCTCCCAAAGGCAATTTCTTAGGGAATCTCCAGGGCCTGGCACAACATTTGTACATGGTAGGCATTTTAACATGTGCTGACTGAATGAATGAATGGCTGTAAATGAAACAAGCAGGGAATCTGTCAACTCAGATCAACTTTCCAGGGGGTATACTAGCATTTGCTAAGAATCAAAAATGTTGCAAGGTAAGATCCTTTTGGTGGGAGCCTAACTTATTCAAACATGGATTCAAAAACAAGATGTATAACCCCTAGATAGAGCCTTCAGCTCTTCTTTTGCTGTAAACGCTTCCATAGTCCACCCTAAAAAGATCAAGTGCCAAAATAACGGACTAGTCTTTTTCTTAGCATTTTTTATTCTAATCACATCATACCTAGTCCTGTCAAACTCTAACAATTTGTCTTTATGCTTGATAGCCTTCTCCAGACCAGATTTAAATCGTAATTCTTGATGAGGAAGAAGGTCCTTGGTAGAGATGTCCACCTTTCCAGAATTCTCAGTCCCTGAAATTCAATAAGGAAATCAAATGTTGTCAGCCTATAATACAAATTAGTTGTACCACTGTGCAGCAAAGAACACATGAAAAGATCTAGCTTTGCCCCTAATGACGGCCAGCCATGGCAAAAAACAAGTACATAGGCCAGGTTTTACTTGTCAAGCATCAAGAAGTGCTCGAACATAATAGGTTCTCAGTAAATGTTAAGAATTTATTTCTTCCCTCATGGAAATGTGGATCACTAAAGGTAACAAACTATTTAACAACACAGTATAAAAAGGCTTTATAAATAAAAAAAGTTATTGAATAGGGCTGAATATAGCTTTTAAACATACTTCATATATCAAAGCTAAAAACTAAATAATAGAAGAAAAAAGAGAAGAAATTGCAGGAAAGGGACAGAAATCAATAATGGAGAACTTATTACATGCTAAGGCATTTAATACATACTACTTAATTTTCACAATAACCCTATAAGACAGTTTGTATTATCTTTGTTTTACAGATAAATTGAAGCTCAGAGACATTAAAAAACTGACTGAGTTTACTAAGTTGGAAATTAAAAGGTGGAAACAAAATACAAACTTAGGTCTGTCTAACTCTAAAGCGTATATTTATTCCTTGGCCCGTGTATTATCTCCTTTGTGACAGCATACCACAAATCTGATCCAGAAAAGACAGCCATATATTATGATAAAACCAAGACCTAAGACATGTTAGGAAAACAACTAGAGTATAACGAAGGATGACTTTTCTCTTTACCTAAAACTCTAGGCCTGTTCAAAGTCCTGTCAAATCTTTTTTTTTAATTTAGAAAAGAGATTCTTGTGTTATGAATATAAGAAAAGCATTTAGAACTACTTTTTCTCATAACAATGACCCTAAATTAATCCTAATTAAAAAAATATGGAGACATGTTCTACCTCATTAATAATAATTAAAAAAACACAGCTATAAAAATAAAATAATTTGAAATGTCAAAATTCAACAGTGACAGCTTTGAGGGTAAAATACTAATGTTGTTGTAGACTGGTACAATATTTTGGTAAAGTAATATGGCAAATATATCTTAAGGGTCAAAAATGACCATATTCTTTGACTCAGTAAACCCACTCTTAGGAATTTATCCCAAGGAAATAAATCAAAAGACACAGTATTAACAAAGTTGACCACTGTGGTATTATTTACAATTTGGAAACAGTTAAAATATCCAATAATTGGGAAATAGGTAATCAAACTAAAATTTAAAGTCAAGTTAATGACTATTTTAGCCACTAAAATTTACAAATATGAAGAATATATGGTAACAAAAAAATTATAAAATATTAATTTAAAAAAGGGGAAAAAGTAAAATTCTGTATACACTGTGACTGCTACTTCATAATACAAATCAATCTATATTAAAAAAAACAACTATGAACTAAAGCAGAAACAAAATATTTACACAAATTTACAGTAATGAGTACATTGTTTTTCCTTTAAAAAGTCCTTAACGATTTTTGTCATACTTTTTCCAAATATAAAAGACTGCGAAATGAGTTGCAAAAATTGCAGACTTCCTGTATAACATTCATTCATCTTTCCTTAATATCTTATCTTACATACCATAATACAATTATCAAAAGTAAAAAATTAACATTAGTACAATACCATTAGCTAAATTACAGACTTTATCTGAATTTCAACATTTTTTCCATTAATACTATTTTCCTGTTTAGGGATCCACTTCAAGATCCTACATTGCAGTTAGTTGTTGTGTCTCCTTAGTCTTCTCCAATCTGTGACAATTCTTCAGTCTTTCCTTGTCTTTCATGATTTTGCAAATCTTCTATTATAAAACTTACATCCAATAATTTTAGCATCCATTGGTGGATCTTGTCTGTAGCAATTACTACTACTGAAGTGTTCTAATGGTAATTTTCTATTACTCTAATTCCTTCAGTGTATTAATTAGAATTCTTTCATAAGAAAGCTGTCCCTTCTTCACCACGTATTAACTAACATTCAGTTAATTCATGATATTATTTTATTCTTTGGGTTATAATCCAGTAGTACTATAATTAGTTTTTTGCTCAATGTTATGTGGTTTTAATAAGAACTTTAAAAAACAAAATGCTTGTAGAGTAAATGAGTAAATAAACTGCATCTTGCATACCAGGATACAAGAAAGAGAAACAACCACAGATAGAACAAAACATATCCATCACCGGTGTGATCCAGGTAGAAGATTGTTGCCTACCTGACATGAGCTTCTTCAGCAGTTTCTGGCTCTTGTTTGAGTCACGCTGTAAAATATCCTGTTCCTCACGAGTACATACCTGTAAAGTAATAAGAGTAAAACACACAATTCAATCATTAAATTGTTTGCTTAATACACTTAAAAAGTAACCTCAAATTACACATAAGAAAGGACAATAAAATAATGAGTTTTTTTTTTATCTAGACAAACATACCAAAAAATATGTATATCCAAATGAGTTTTATGCTAGCCTCTTTCCATTTCTCCTTTCTTTTATAAATCACACCAAAAACGGATCTCACTGTAAGTGTTTCTGAATGACAAGGTAAAAAAAAAATCTAACCTACTTTCAAAGAACAAAGATCTGCCACCATTGGGAATACTGAACAAATGTACAACACTTAAAAAAAAAAAACAAACCTTCCAGTTCTAATGGCGAAATCCAGGTCTTACAAGAGAAAGTATAAGCAGGTGTATTATTAGAAAGAACCAGAAAAAGAAGCAAAATACAGTACCACCAGGGAAAACTAGTCTAGCTTTTACACTATACATATTTTTTTCTTTGCCTTCGAACATTATCTACTTATAAAGTAATAAACGTATTAAAGAAAGGAAAAGTTCTGTTTATTATAAAATCACTGCAATTATAAGAATGGAGGTTACTTAAAAGAAGAAGGGGTTCCTTAAAAACAATTTCATACTGAGCTTATAAAACTACAAGATGTCAAAGCCAATCCACATTATTCTCTCTTGAACTGAAGGAATCCAGGGACCTAACAGAAAATACTGCATTTGGCTAGCAGCTGCCTGAGTGGCACATAGAGTTCCTTCCAGCAGCTGTAGGGTGTTTCTCTAGAGAAAGTCTCATAGGGGAGGACATTTACTGCCATTTTACAAACACTTGTTACATTAGATACTATATTTTTCAGGTCATCCATTGTCTATCAGCTTATTCGGCGAGTATATTGAAAAATTAAAGGCCCCATCAGAGAAGGGAAAACAAAGCAACACAAAATATACGCCTTCACCAATGCCAAATGCCACTGCTTCTGCCAGTCAGCGAACAGGCAGAACAAGCTTTCTAGACCGCTCACTAGGGTATCTGTAAGAGAGTTATTACTGCTACACTCTTTGAGGTCATTCACGCAAATAATGAAGTGCTATAAAAAGGAGGTGTTCTAGAAAAAAAAAAGATATAAAGACTGGAGGACTACATCACGGTGGCACTGTTTCCCTAGGAATGGGAGCTACATCTGAAGACTGACAAAAAAAATTTTGTCATTTCAGGCCCTAAAGTTTTCTTGAATTGAAGTTAATCTCATACAAGACTTGGATCCCTCAGCAATGTATGTTCTCAAAACCCTCTGACTAATAAGCCTCAGGACTGGGATATCACCTGGGGCTTCTGACTATACAAGTTCCTGCTACTAGAATTTCCTGGACATCCTGAGGAAGAACTTACTAAGAAAAAGAGAGATTAGGAGTGTAAATGTCCCTATGTATAAAACCAAAGTGTGGTAAAATAGAAAAGAAACAACTTACCAGGGTACCACAGAATAAGCAGGGGCCAGAACCCTCTTGTTCACAGACAATACGCCCACAGATCAGACAGTTATTGATCAGCTTGTGCTTCTGGCCCAGGCAATCACAAGGGTGGCGACCAGGGATCAAGACTGCAAGTTTGTCCTGTCCCTCTTTTGTGTATAAACTGACAAACTTCGTCTTCTTCTTTAAGGAGCTGCTGTTCTCTTGTGCCTAATTGTACAAAGATATCAGAAATAATATCAGATAATTAATGACAATGAAAACAGTCAAGAGAGGAAA
This sequence comes from Vicugna pacos, assembly GCF_048564905.1. NCBI lineage: Eukaryota > Metazoa > Chordata > Mammalia > Artiodactyla > Camelidae > Vicugna > Vicugna pacos. Next base: position 4,935,229 of record NC_132992.1, read on the forward strand.
AACCTCAGTTCTGTTAAGTAATGACTTACACACTATTCAGGAACCATGAAAGGGAGTGGGAGAAATACAAATTAGTTATTATCAAGGGTCTGAGAAAAGGTTATTCTCCTGAAAAACTAGGTAATAAACTCACACTTTTCTGCTATTGGCCTTCAGCCCTGTATTACAGCTAGTGGAAGGTAAATGTAGCAATAAAAACTGTTTATGTGACATATTTAAGCACAGCTAAATTGGAGATCATAAAAAACAAAAATGCCTCTAAAAGCAGATGATGTTCATAGATTTGGAAATGAGACGAATAAAATAAGAAAAATCTATAAAGAACTGACTCAGTAAGAAAAAGACAGATAACAATAAAAAATTGGGCAAAGGACCTAAACAGGAAATTCATAAAAGAAAATATTCAAATGGCCAACAGACACATGAAAAGGTGCTCAACCTCATTAGTCATCAAGATAATACACAACAAAACCACAATGCAAAGCCATGACACATGAACGAGAATAATTAAGTTGAAAGGACAGAAAATACAGAGTGTTGGCAAGGATGCAGAGCAATCAGAACTCTCACATACTGTTCGTGGGAGTGTAAACTAGTATCTGCTAAAGTGAGCATCTGTATATCCTGTGACTCAGCAGTTCAACTCTTGGGCACATACTCAACAGAAATGTGTAAATATATTCAACAAAAGACATATACAAGAACATTCACTGCACCATTAGAATTGGAAACCACTCAAATGTTCAATAGTTTCTGAGCATTCACTTAATAGAATCCTATGTACCAATGAGAATGAAAAAGCACAGCCATACAAAAGTATGGATAATTCTCATAAACCAAGTGACACAAAAGAGTATATATCATCTAGCTCCATTTACACAAAGTTCATGAGTAGGCAAAACTAATCTATGGTATTTGAAGTCAAGAAGGTGTTTTCCCTTGGGAGGGTTATCAGTTGGGGGTGCATGGAGGGGTTTGCTAGAGGAATGGTAATGTTTTGGTTTTTGGCTATACAAAAGTCAGTTTGTGAAAATTCACCTGTTCATTTCTGCATGCGTGTTAAAAATAAAAACTTTGAAAAGAGAACTATATTTATCAGCCTCTGTCTTAGTTCATTCCGGCTGCTGTAACAAAATACCACAGACTGGGTAGCTTATAAACAACAGAAATTTATTTCTTACAGCTATGGAGGGTGAACGTCCAGTATCAGGGTGCCACATGGTTGGGCAAGGGTTTTCCATGGTCACAGAAATCACTTCTTCATCGTATCCTACATGGCCAAAGGGGGTAGGGAGTTTGGTGGGGTCTCTTATAAGAGCACTAAACCCATTCATGAGGGCTCCACCCTCTTGACATAAGAGACTCTCAAAGGTCCCACTTCCTAATCCACACGGGGCATTAACATTTTAACTTGTGAATTTTGTTTTTTGTTTGTTTGTTTTGGGACGGAGGTAATTAGGTTTCTTTCTTTATTTTTAGAGGCAGTACTGGGGATTGAACCCAGTACCTTGTGCATGCCAAGCATGCACGCTACCACTTGAGCTATACCCTCCCCTGCTTAACTTATGAATTCTGAGGGGGACACAAACATTCAGATCATAGCAGCCTGTGACACTTAGGGTGTATAGAGGCCTCTCCCATGCTGTGATCTTACTTTCGCTTTAAACTGAGAGTTTCTCAATCATTTCCAGAGACTGAAGTTTCAGAGACAAAAAAATCTCTGGAGTTCTAGTGGGTAGGAAAGTTACCATAAGAAAGGTAACAATTGTTAGGTATAAAGACAGGTAACATGCCTTAATGTCCAAAGCCAAAAGTTGAGATACAAGGACAGTATCAATTAAGTCAACCTAGACAAAAGTTAAAATCTAAGGCAAGTGCTAAGGATTTTATCTAATCTAACAGGTTGCCATTTTTCAAGCTAGGCAATCCTATCTTTGGCTCTCAGGATGGTGGTGAGGGGAAGAGTAAAATCTCTGAGCAGAAACTCCTATTTCACTCCTATTAAAGTATCCAGTTACATTAAAATATGGTATTTGAGAGATTGAGGGCTGTGCTTTGATTAGGTCTCTTATATACAACAGGCAATAAGCATTCATTGAGAAGGAGAAGGAGAGACAGAGTAATAGAGCAGAGAAGGAGAGAACAGGGCAAGCAAGAAAATTCATAAGCGTATCAACCCCTTGCTCAAAACCATCCACTGGCTTCCCATCTTGCTAAGAATAAAACCCAAGCTACTTATAAGTACCTGTAATGCCTTACATACGGCCCCCAGGTGCTCTCCAACCTCATCTACTTATCATTCTTACCCTGCTCACTATGCTCCAGACACACAGGGCTCTTGGTACTCCCGAGAAGACTTTTCTCCATCTCCCCTTCGCACTTATTTCCTTTCTGCCTTGTTCCCAGCCCATCTCTTCATATACTGGCTCCTTGGCAGTGTTCAGGTCTTAGCTATGATTCCACTCCCTCAGAGAGGCTTTCCCAGCCTATCCACAAGAGCTCCTGTCCTATCAATTACTGCCTACTGCATTGCTCTTTTTATTTTTTCATGGCAGTTTTCACAATCTACTTCAAAATTTTTAATTACTTTAAAATTTTTCTTTTGACTATCTTTCTACCTTTCCTCTGAACCACTAAAATGTAAACTCTAGGAGGGCAACAAAACCTACCTAATGTGTCTTGTTTATTGCTATACCTCAAATTCCTAAATCAGTTCTTGACACACAGCAGATACAATCAAAATTTCTGAATAACCAAATAGCCTATAATGAAAAAGAATATGAAAAGGAATATATACATACGTATAAATGAAACAGTACGCTGAACACCAGAAACTAGTTTCTATTTTAGTTTCAGTTTACAGTGTTCAGTTTACAACATTGTAAACTGATGATACTTCAATTAAAAACATATATTAAAAAAAGAAATTAGCTGCATGGTAATTCCATCAAATGAGGGAACAATAATTTCTTTAATCTATCTCTTACTGTTTAAAAAATTAGGTCAGTTCATATTTTCAGTATTATAAATAACATCATGCAGAACATAACCCTTTTTTGTGGGTTTCTGATTACTTCCTTAAGTTAGATATTGAAGTCATATTAATAAGTCAGATGACTAGATAAAAAAGCTGTGGTATATTTACACAATGGAATACTACCCAGCCATAAAAAGAACAAAATAAATGCCATTTGCAGCAACATGGATGGACCTGGAGATTGTCATTCTAAGTGAAGTAAGCCAGAAAGAGAAAGAAAAATACCATATGATATCACTTATATGGGGAAACAAAAAAAATGGGGAAAAAAAAAGAACTTTTTTATAAAACAGAAACAGACTCACAGACATAGAAAACAAGCTTATGGTTACCAGGAGGGGAAGGGGATGGGAAGGGATAAATTGGGAGTTCAAGATTTGCAGATACTAACTAATATATATAAAACAGACAAGTTTATACTATATAGCACAGGGAACTATATTCAAAATCTTATAATAAACTTATGGTGAAAAAGAATATGAGAAAAATATATGTATGTTCATATATGACTAAAGCATTAAGCTGTACACCAGAAATTGACACAACACTGTAAACTGACTATACTTCAATAACAAAATATATATAGAAAAAATAAAAAATCAGTCCGAAGCCTAAGAACATTTCCACAGTTCCACAGTTCTTGATGTACACTACCAAATTGTCCCCCAGAAAACTTAAACCAATATATATTGCCACCTGTAGTGTACAAGAGGTTCTTGTTTTAATATAACTTCAACAGGACTGAGTATTCTATTTTTTAAATCTTTGACAATTTGATAGGCAATTATCTCAGGGATTTACTGTTTTCTTATTTGAGTACTAGCAGAATATGGGAATTCTCAGTACTAAAATCAGGAGAGTCCAGGCAAATAGGGCAACAAAATGGTCATCCTAATTATTACTAAGGATAAACATCTTTTTATGTTTATTGCTCATTTGTGTTTTTTCTTTTGCTTGTGATAGTCTGTGCTCATTTTATATTAATTAATAAAAGGCTTAAATGTCTATTTTTTTTTTTCTTTAAGTTCACAGTACTTTGCAAACCATTTTCCGTGTTTTTTCGCATGGTCATCACACTCAGAATTTTTTGGTCACTTCTCTTCCTTCTTAGCATAATTAACTATTCCAGTCTGCTGGGAAATTTAGCTTGTCAAATTGCCCTGAATATAAATATTTCTGCTTACCTTGCATGGCTATTTTGAGAACCAAGAGAGAGTATGAAAGAACTCTAAATGCTAAATAATGATGGTGAGGATGGTGGTGGTAGTGAATGGTCTAAAATAGAAATACTCTTAAAACAGCTAGAATTGTGCATTCTTTCAGTATAGACTCACAAAAAAATGTTGAAATTGAAGCCCTAGTGCACTTCATTAAATATTTTCCCACCATATGAGATCGCTCATATGTGGAATCTAAAAAACAAAAACAAAAACAAACAAACAAAAACAAAGCATAAATACAGGACAGAAATAGACTCATGGACAGAGAATACAGACTTGTGGTTACCAGGGGGGTGGAGGGTGGGAAGGGATAGACTGGGATTTCAAAATTGTAGAATAGATAAACAAGATTACACTGTATAGCACAGGGAAATATACACAAAATGTTATGATAACTCACAGAGAAAAAAATGTGACAATGAGTGTGTATATGTCCATGAATGACTGAAAAATTGTGCTGAACACTGGAATTTGACACAACATTGTAAAATGATTATAAATCAATAAAAAATGTTAAAAAAATTTTCCATCATATATATAGTATATATATCTCTAAGCAAAAAATCCTTATAATACTTATTTAATCAAGCTGCTCAAAAAATCTACATATAGAAAATGTCATCATTATCACTCTCTCACCATAAAATTCATGCATTTGTTGAAAAATTGCCGTACTAGATCAATGTGTACCCTTTGCTCTCTGAAATGTATCAGTCATTATCTCTTCTCTATATAGCCAAAAAAAGGCTCATTCTCAAAGCACTCACCTTCGCCAAATCAAAAGGTGTTTTGACCTCTATGGCCGTATCAGGTTCAGTAAATGCAGGAACTTCCTGTCTATTTCTCCCTTTCCGCCTACTCCTCTTTAGCTGGTCTCCTGATCGCTGCCCATCTAAAATTTCTTTAAAGAAGAAGAAGAAAAAAAAAAATATATATATATATACACATGTACATAGATAAATTGAAAATAGTAGGACTCATTGTTGAATTAATAGCTAATAAAGAGAAGGCAATGCTTAGTATTAGAGTCAAGATACGAAGTCAGGCAGGTTTTTAAATTATCTTTTCCTCTCAAATCAGAATTAAATTTAAACCACCATTTTCAAGATTGTAGTCAATGATAAAAGACTACTGGCTAACATTAAGAAGTTAAATTAAAGTCTGATACTTTAGATTGTATAGTTATAATGCCTTATTTAGTTTGGTGCTTATCTTTTGTATTATTTAACTTAAAAGTTGCCTCTAAACATTATTCATAATGAAAAAGAATATGAAAACAAATATATGTATGTATATGCATGACTGAGACATTGTGCTGTACACCAGAAATTGACACATTATAATTGACTATACTTCAATTAAAAAAAATTTAAATGCTATTCATACTAAAAATTGTTAACATTTATTTACATCCATGTATATACATAACTGAAGTTTGCCTTTAACTCATGTATAAATTTCTCAAGTTATTCTGAAGCCACATTTGTATCTATAAATAGGTATTTTTGTGATATTTTCTAAGTTGAAAAAGTCTGGACCAAAACAACATTCACTGTTTCTACACACTGAGTAGAACTGAACTAAAATATGTATACATATAATTCTGGTTAAGTTTGCTGTGAGGAAATAAATGGTGACAGAACATACCAGGTCCCATAAATCAGCCAATCTACCAACATTTCAACCTTTACTTAATTATAGTAAATTACCATCTTTCTTGAAGGGCTGCTGCAGAGCATCAGAAGTCAACTCCTGATCATTCTTTTGCCATTTGGTTACAAGTTCTTCTATGAATTGACCTTTTTTGCCCTCGTTTCCCTGAAGGAGATCAGTAACATATTCTCGCATCTCGTCAGCACTCTCAATTGACAAAACATACCTCAAGAAGCAAAGATACAAGTTGTTGAAACAAGGCTAGCTTATACTATGTTTTTCAATAATTATAACAGACATCAAAGTAGTGGGGAAAAAAATTAATTCAATAGTTTTTATTTCAAGGCAAGTTCTAGGTTAGATGCTAGATACACAAATTTGATTAGACAAAGACCCTGATCTCAAGTAGTTCATAATCTAAATTAATATAACCTTTTTGTATTTGTAGAATCAAATCACTGTTTGAAGACAGACTCAGGGATGGTCTTAATAGACGAACACTCGCCATAACTACACATGCACAGTCATTATATTTTCCTAAGGACAATACAATTATTTAATCTCTACATTGCAAAACCTAAAATTTCTTTTTTGCCAAAAATATGTATACTACAAGCTAATCAGTTACTGATTTAACATTCTTAGAAATTATAAATCAAGTTTGGCATCACTCAGAATAAGCAGATCTATTTTAAGAAAACGGTATAAAGGATTCCTAAAAGTGAAACAGAGTGGGAGTACAAGTCAGTACGACTTTTCTAGAAATCGATCAGCCAAAATACTTAAAGTGCCTTAAAAACAATCCAACAATTCCATTTATAGGACTGTAAGAAATAGGACTCTATAAGAGACACAGGAAAATTTATGCAAAATATTTATCTGAGAAAATGCTCTCACATAAAGTGAAATAGTAGGATAGACTATATAGCACAAGATCCCAATTGCCATAAAAGGAATGTGTATATCCGTACACTTACGCGTAGACGAAAGGCTAGAAGGTTATATACCAAAGTGATTACCACTAAGTGATATGATTAAAGACTTTTGGTTTATTTTTCTTTTTTTCCCCTACAATGAATGTATTTTGAAAACGCATTACAATATGCATAAGAAAAAACACTAATAGTTATCTCTAGGTTGTGGTATTATGGTAATCTTGGTTCCTCCTTTATCCTTTTCCGATTTTTTTTTTTTAGTTTTCTACAGCACATATGTCACATCATTAGGGAAGAAAGAAGTGAAAAAAATTACTAATAAATTAAGATATCGGACCATGAAAGCAATAGAAGATCTGAAGAAACTGTAATGCAGACACGCTAGTATGGGATACAAGACAAGTTATTACAATAATGCTATATATCCTTTAAATTCTTAAAAAATCATGCAATTGTCCTATCACTGGTAGCATAGGTACTGGGTTCTTTTCCTAATGTGGTGGTGGATTTGCAGAGTTAACAATCTATTCGTGAACAAATCTGTGCCTTTGCATCTCATTCAGGGCATCTTCTAATCCATCACAAATTTTTTAAAAAGGCACAAGTATTTTCAGGACTTTCATAGTTTAATCAGCTTGATCTCCAAACTTACCAGGCCCCATTAAAAGATTAATCGCTATTATGAATTCACAGAGCTGCAAGGAACCTCAAGGGATCATTTAACTCTGGAGTATTCAAGAGTTACTAGGAATTACTTAAAGAGTTCCAGAAACATTTGAATACAAGTCATTTTAACTATTTAACAAAGTATAATAAAGAAAAGCATACATCCAAATGGGTTATATACCAAATCTCATCACAATAGAGTCAACCAACACAAGAACTAATGGAGGCTGTGGAACAAAGTTTATTTTGCTAACTCTGTTTACAGACCTTAATGTCTCATAAACGTACCACTGATTAGTAGAGTAACAGCTCTATATCATCTTTTTAAAAAATTCAGGCCACTCATACCAAACTGTTCAGGTAAGCACACTGTGTTATATAGTAAATCCTTGTTGTTTAACCATTTTGTATATAGTGGTGTGTATATGTTACTTCCATACTCCTAATTTATCAATCTCCCCTCCTTCTTCCCCTTTGGTAATCATAAATTTGTTTTCTATGTCTGTGAGTCTGTTTCTGTTTTGTAAAAAATTCATTTGTATTACTTTTTAGATTCTACATATAAGTGATATCATATAATATTTGCTTGACTGGGTTTTTTTGATAGTCTATTCCAGTGCTCAAAATAATCCTTTATTTTATTTTTAGACCTAAAATTTTAATTTCAAAAAACAACTAAATACCTACCCAACTCCAGATATATAAATTATTAGAGTGGTTTTTACACTTATTTCCTCCCATCATGCACATAGTAAAGCTAATTCATATCAAAGATTTTAAATTATATGCAAAAACTGTATATTTACCTTACACCAGTGCTTCTTAAAGGGAGAAGACCTTGGCTACTGTTTTACAGATATAAGAAATGCTTTAGTTCTAAGGACAGAATTTAGGAGATGAAAAAACAGTTTAAGCTTCAAAAGATATTACAGACAAAAACTGACAGTGACTGAAATTAGTGATAAATACCAATTTCTCAGGTGAAGGTAACAGTATTCACTTTGGCTCAATCAACTGTCTTGTACCTGCTGGGTTATGGGCATATTACCCAAAATCTGTAGCATTTGTTTGGAAAAATTTTAAGAGAAATAGATAGTCCTGAAGTTGGTTTATTGCCTATATATCTTGGATTCTAAATAGATGATTACCTAACCCCAGGCCAGGGGTGCAGTTGCTTTTTTGGCTTGTTTTCCTCCATCTCTGCATCAAAATAATCCTTTAAAATAGGCTCTCTTAACTCTGTCCTTGCCATCAAGTCTACTTTCTCTGAAATTCAGAAATTAACCTTACTTTCTACAAAAGCCCTAGAACTTAATTCAGGTGTCAGAATCAACGAGCAAGGAAACAAATCAAGAAACACTTTCAGGTTCCTTGATTACGTTCAATTTTTTTGTAGAAGTTTTTTCCTCTGCTTGAAAACTGCACTGCCACCTACCTATCCTTTAGTTCTCAGGTTAAACTCATCCCTTGCAATAAAGCTTCCGAATTTCTCAAATCTTAACGAAGTCTTTTACTCAATGCTCCCACAACACCCTGCACTTTTCCCATCTCAGCACTCATCAACGAAGGAGAATCCAATCGTCTCAACCATCTTTGTTGCCCCAGCACCTGGTATGCAGTAGCGCAAAAAGCAAACAATAAAACCAACCAAGCCTTTATAAAAAAAAATGTGTGAAACAAATCAATTAAAAGCAGACATTAAGTCATGTTATCATCTCCATCTGATAAGAAACATAAAGCATTAAAGATAACCTCTGCTAATTATTCATTTTACATATGAGGAAACTAAGGTACAAAGAGGAAAATTAAGTTGCTTGAAGTTCCAAAAACCGGTGAATGACCACAGAAAATAGAACCTGGGACTCGGGAATCCGGAGCTATTTTTGCACTGTATTGCGCCGCACCCATTTAAATTTCATGTCCTATCTGACACAAACCGGATCCGGCAAACTGAAATACTCAGAGTAAGGAATTTCTGGAAAGACAATTTGGCTTGCCTCTTCTCCCCAGAATCTATACGAAACCGGCTCCGGGGAGTCCTCCAAGTCTAATTATCAGGCATTTGGCGTTTTCCTAGGGGAAAAAAAGGCCCCGCCGGCCGATCGTGGAGCCTTGACACCTCACTCCAGAAACTAAACTAAAAAGCCGGAGGTCAAAATCCCGCGCTCGGAGACGGAGAGCAGTCCTTTTATCACATTGCTTCACTCATCAACTTTTTAGTCCTCCCCGCTTCCCGGTTCGCTCAGCCAGCGCACATCCCAGAGCTACTTCCCACCTCGAATCTAAACCGGTCTTACTGTATGATCTCCTCACTGACATCCAGGCCGAAAGTTTTCCGCAACTGCTGGGTGCACCAGCCCACCAGCTGCTCCTGAGACGCCGCCCCGGCCACCGCCATTTTCCCCAGCCGGAACCAGCTGGGCTACAAACGTTCGGCGTCCTGCGCCGGACTAGTTCCCTTCGCAACACCGACCTCGCTCGCGCGGGTTCCGCCAGCCGGCACCGCCCCAAGCCGTAGCACCGCCCCACGCCGTAGCACCGCCTCCAACACAGATCCCTCCCACCTGTGCCACCTCCTCCTTCCCACTTCCTGATGTTTTCAATTGTACCAGGGCTCCATCTGTGCGTGATGCTTCCGCGTCGTCAGATGTAGGACGTGAAAATTGGGAATTCTGCTGAGAAGACAGTGCAAATACCTATAAAAACTACAGGTTAGGAAAAAAACAACATAATACCCTGTAACTGGAGGGGCCAGCTTTTGAATTGGTCTGGTTTTATGTAAAACATTTTAAATAGCACTTGAAAACTAAGAGTAAATGCTGTAAGGATTTGCTCCGGTGGCACTGTGGTTTTTATACAGTCCAATACTAGAGTCAGGCTGCTAAAATCTCTATTTATTTTTTTGAGCCAGGTCTTTTCTAGGAGGGCCACGACAACTTTGCAAGCTCAAGGAGGGGAAAACAAGTAAAACAGGTGCTGGGGTTTGGCTTTGAAGACCTTCCACATGAATCATACGTATTGATTTTTAAGAAGTTAAAATTATTTGAACCCAAGGTGACCAGAGTTAAAGGTCTTTGGCTACTTCCTACTCCACTGGGACAACGGACTGGGAAAAATTTAGCCAGATTTTTCTGGAGAACATAATGTCTTCTGACATAGTTCATCAGTAAATTTAATTGACTGGCTTTATGTTACGTGTATAGGTTTTTCATTCACATTAGGCTGTTTAGGCTATGTAATTACAATAATGGATGCTGTTTCACCTTTTTATGTTAATATTTTTACCAACATAAATAATCAGAATCATATATATGTTGATGTACATTAAGTATAGATTGTCTTTATTATTAATTTGGAAAATCCATGATTTACCAGCTTAAAAAAACACTCTGAATGTTCATAAATGGTACAAGTTTTGTTTCTTCATAGAAATCTGCTACGTTTAATACTAATTCTAACGTATTCAACTTCCTTACCTGTTTTTATACTGTTCTGTTAACTAAAATGTTAAATTTTTGGAGACAGAGACTAACCTAAGCTATTTGTACAATAGGACTTAGTATATCATGCATATTATGATGAAATTACGAGAACCTTAAGAATAAAAATGTTCTTTTTTTATAAGGAATATGTTAATGATTGTAATCTCTAGTTTGTAATATATGTAATATAATGCCATTCATAATCATCATTTTAAAATTGAAATACAGTTGATTTACAGTGTTGTGTCAGTATCACAGCAAAGTGACTCAGTTATACATATATATACTTTTTCATTTTTATCCAATATCGGTTACTACAAGATATTGAATATAGCTCCCATTATCATTTATTAAAATAAATTTCTGCCTGAACAAAGCAAGCACATTTATTTAATATGATTTAAAGATATTCTTATGTATAAATTTAGGCAGAAATTTCATTTGTACATACTACAACTTTTCTTAATGCCCTACACCTTTAGAAATTTCACATTCACACCACACAACTCTGTTTTATTTAACTGTAAAGGAGAAGAACTTCAACAAAGCAAACATTTAAATTAAGATTTTTTTGGAGGAGGGGAGGGTATAGCTCAGTGGTACAGTGTATGCTTAACATACAGGCGGTCCTAGGTTCAATCCCCAGTATCTCCATCAACAAATAGTCTCTTTTATCCCATGTCCTCGAGTTTCTTCCCTTGTTTTTTTTCCTTGAAATATATTCAGTTTACAATATTGTGTCAATTTCTGATGTATAGCATAATAGTTCAGTCATACATATACATGCATATATTTGTTTTCATATTCTTTTTCCTTCTAAGTTACTACAAGATATTGAATAGTTCCCTGTGGTATACAGTATAAACTTGTTGTTTATCTATTTCATATTTATTAGTTAGTATCTGCAAACCTCAAACTTCCAATTTATCCCTTCCCACCCTCTTTCCTCCTTGGTAACCAAAAGTTTGTTTTCTATGTCTGTGAGTCTGTTTCTGTTTTGTAAATAAGTTCATTTGTCTTTTTTTTTTTTTTGATTCCATATGTAAGTGATATCATACGGTATTTTTCTTTCTCTTTCTGGCTTACTTAGAATGACAATCTCCAGGTCCATCCAAGTTGCTGCAAATGGTATTGCTTTATCCTTTTTAGGGCTGAGTAGTATTTCATTGTATAAATATAACACAATTTCTTTATCCAGTCATCTGTCAATGGACGTTTAGGTTTCTTCCATGTTGTGGCTATTGTAAATAATGCTGCTTTTAACATTGGGGTGCATATATCTTTTAGAACTAAAGTTCCCTGTGGATATATGCCCAGGAGTGTGATTGCTGTGTCATATGGTAAGTCAATTTTTAGTTTTTTGAGAAATCTATGCTGTTTTCTATAATGGCTGCTCTGAACTACGTTCCCACCAACAGTGTAGGAGGGTCCCCTTTTCTTCACATCCTCTCCAGCATTTATTGTTTGTGGACTTCCGAATGATGGCTATTCTGACTGGTGTGAGGCAATACCTCGTTGTAGTTTTAATTTACATTTCTCTGATAATTAGTGATATTGAGCATTTTTTCATGTGCTTATTGGCCATTTGTATGTCTTCATTGGAGAATTGCTTGTTTAAGTCTTTTGCCTATTTTTGGATTTTTTTACTAAGTTGTATGAATTGTTTTTCTATTCTGGAAATTAAGCCTTTGTCAATCTCATCTTTTGCAAATATTTTCTTCCATTCCGTAGGTTGTCTTTTTGTTTTGCTTATGGTTTCCTTTGCTGTGCAAAAGCTTAAAAGTTTAGTTAGGTTCCATTTGTTTATTCTTGCTTTTATTGCTATTGCCTGGGTAGACTGCCCTAGAAGAGAACATTGCTGAGATTTATGTCAGATAATGTTTTGCCTATATTTTCTTCCAAGAGGTTTATAGTGTCTAGTCTTATGTTTAAATCTTTAAGCCATTTTGAGTTTATTTTTGTGTGTGGTATGAGGGAATATTGTAACTAACTTCATTGATTTATGTGCAGCTGTCCAGTTTTCCCAACACCATTTTCTGGAGAGACTGTCTTTACTCCATTGTAAATTCTTGCTTCCTTTGTCAAAGATTAATTGACCATAGGTCTGTGGGTTTATTTCTGGGCTCTCTATTCTGTTCCATTGATCTACATCAATGCTGTAGCCCTATAGTATTGTCTGAAATCTGGGAGGGTTATTCCTCCAGCTCTATTTTTTTTTCTTCAGTATTAATTTGGCAATTCTGGGTCTTCTGTGATTCCATATAAATTTTATGATTATTTGTTCTAGTTCTGTGAAAAATGTCCTGGGTAATTTCCTAGGGATCATATTAAATCGGTAGATTACTTTGGGTAGTATGGCCATTTTAACAATATTAATTCATCCGATCCAAGAACATGGCATATCTTTCTATTTCTTTAAGTCATCTTTAAAAGAAAGAAAGAAAGAAAGAAAGAAAGAAAGAAAGAAAGAAAGAAAGACAGAAAAAACCTATTGAGCACACTCTGAAATATCATAATGCATGACAAGTCACTTTTTGAAGCTACTATAGAAACAAATAGCTAATGTATTTGTATTGAAACATCTTACACTGTAACAGATTGCTTTGCAATTAAAGTTTTGTTTTATCTAAAAAATACTATATTAAATAAAAGTGGTGAGAGTGGAAAAAAATAAATAAACCTAATTACCTCCTCAAAAAATTTTAAAAAGGAACTTTTACTCCATATCACTGTTTTTTCTTAATTTTTACTCTAATATACATGCTTCCTTATCATAATTGACATTAAAAAGACAAACCTACAAATATAGCTATAGTAATATGTAGATCCTTTGTACAAAGGTATATTTGCAATTCTTTCTAGCAATTTATTTGGCCTGTGGACCAAGAGAAAAGACCAGGTTCTCTATGCATTTCTGATCTTTCCAAGGATCATGGATATGAGTTCAAATTAGGTAATTCAGGCCTTAAGTAGAAGCCACTTATCTGAAATGGAAATAATGTGCACTGAAGAAATGTTGTGTATTGAGAGGGGCTTGATGACAAGGAACAGAAGGATACCTTAGGGCTTGTTGACTTTTCTGATAGGAATTTGGCTATAATCTTAGGCTCTAAGATTTAGATTAAACTACAAGTAATTTGCAATACATTTCCTCCTATTACAGTGTTAGTTTCATCTGTTGTCTAGATTCTGTAATTAAAAAACACAAAGTAGTTGTTGATTCTGTTAAATTACAGAGTAACCTTTATTCAGAAAGTTCAAGCATAATTCATTGGAAAGAATCTATGCTGTGCTTAAATTTTCAGGGTTACCTTTGAAGTACACATTTAACAATATACATCCTAAGGCAAGTTCATTTGATCAGGTTTTGTGAATGGTATTCAGAGAGTGAAAATCACTCCCCCAGGGATACTGTGAGTAATTAAGATAAGCATAGGGATAAACAATAGTTATGAGATCCTATTCGAGAGTACACGATGTGCCAGGGATATACCCTTTGCACATTTGACATATTTTTAAGGAATTGTGAGACCATACAGATCTCAGGAAAATGTTTTATTGTAATAATAATAATAACGTCTCTTTTAATGTATGTATGTATATACAAGTCACCTAGTTTTTTCTTCAGTTTCGCACTATCCTAAAAAAAAAACCTGTAAATAAATTGCATTAGCTTCCTTTTTCCCATTCCATAGAATTGTTTTAATTATGGACGCTGTAAAGAGAGTGCATGCCTCAGTTATTAAAGGAAAGTTCTCTTTATTTTAATTTGCATCAAGAAGTTCATTTCAGATGTTGCTTCCAGGAGTCAATCACTATGGATAGAAGCCTGTGGTTAACTTTTGAGGAAATACTGGAATTCACTGTCTTTCTTGGGCTTTCTTTTCTTAATAGGCCCTTTCCGCTGGTTCAGAGTCTTATCACCCACACATTGGGCACCCTAGGAAAGCACCCTGGCATCGCCCACCTGGGGCAGATACGAATCACAACCTTCTGCGAGTTGATGGGCGGGTCAACACCTCGCCCAGCGCCGGCAGCAGTCACCACCGGACACTGGTGATTGGTTGCGCGTTAAAGGCGCGGGACCAATGAGAGCGGCGGCCCGGGAGAGTACAGGGAGCGCGCGGGAAAGCGACCAATATAAACTCTGGCGGGAGATTCGTTTTCAGGGCCTTGTACCGTGAAACACCCTCGACTGGAGTGTCAGTTGATTGCTCTCATCTCGTGTTCGAACATGGTGCGGACTAAAGCAGATGGTGTCCCTGGCACCTACAGAAAAGGTGAGGCAGTCGAGCACTAGAGTGAAGGGCAGGTGGTTCTTCGGACATCCCCGCCGCAGGCGGGAGAGGCCGGGACTCCCCACGGCGCTGCCCGCCAAACTGGTCCAGCCCGCCAGGAAGGGGCGGCCCGGCCCCTTTAATCAGGAGGAAGAAGCGGCGGGGACAGGGGAGGGTTATCTGCTGTTCTGCATCGCGGGGCTCTTCTCTGCGGTCGGCTGGGTCAGAGACTGGTAAGAACGTGGCTGTAAGACTTCCTATCCCCTTCTGAATGCTGTCCTTTACCTCTCTCCGCAGTGGTGGCTTCTCGAGCCCCCAGGAAGGTGCTTGGTTCCTCAACGTCTGCCAATAATTCCACGTCGTTTTCGTCACGGAAAGGTAAAAAGCGCCCCTGCAAGCTCCTGGAGGAACCCTCTCAAAAGGAGATCAGGCCTGGCACCACAGTTCTCCTGACCTGCGAGCCCCCTGACCCACCGTGGAATTTCTTTTCCTGAGATCCTCACCCCTGAATTTCTTCCTTGCCCTCTGATATAATGAATGGGCCTTGGTCTCTTGGCGCTCTGGGGTGGAGGTGGGGTGTTGCATAGTAAAGAATTAGGGACGGACAAACTTTCTCTTCAAACCTTTTTCTTTTCTGCTTTAGCGTTCTTATTTTTCTTAATATTTACAGATGGACTTTTTCTTGTGAGGGGCTATTTAAGCACCTCTTTACTAGATTAAGAATTAGGACAATAGTTGACAGTGCTAATCACGTTGTCTTCTTCCTGTAAATGTTTTTGTTTTCATTTCTGTGCATTTTTTTCCCTTACTACCTACTTTCCAGGCTTCCTTCCTTCCCTTTCTTTTCTTTTCTTTCTTTTTTTTTTTTTTTTTTTTTTGGAGTGTGGTGTCCTTGGCGTGTGTTTTCAAACTTTGCAGCTCCTGATACTGCTTTTGGGACATTAGGAGGGAAAACTGGGCCAGGGAAATACCTTCACACCATTCCTTCTGTGCCATGAGAGGTTGAGGAAATACCGTGCCATCTAGTGTCTCATTTCTTTCAGTAGGAAGTTGAGCAGTTTGGAAGATAAATTCCACAAGCCCTAGTTAAGAACATACGGAAAAAAACTGTGTCAAATTTTAGTAAGACAGTACATAAGACTAACTGAATACCTCTGCTTGTGGAGAAAATGTGAAAAATATTTTCTATTTTGTTAATGCAATTTTTCTAGGCTAAATGATATATATAATAATGTATAATGTACTACTGACTGAATACAGCTTTATTATGTTACATTTTAAATTTCATTTTAAGGGGAAGGATATAGCTCAAGTGATAGAGTGCATACTTAACATGCACAAGGAACTGGGTTCAATCCCCAGTACCTCCTCTAAAAATAAACTTAATTACTTCCCCCACAAAAAAATAAAATGAAATTCACTTTAAGGTGGATGTAATATCATTTAATATCATTTAGATTTGATGCTAAAGAATTAAGTTTCCCTTTAAGGAATGGTGATTGTATTCCTAATTTTTATTAAGTTCCATCTGTTTATATTTTATAGCAGAAAATAAATATGCAGGAGGAAATCCAGTTTGTGTGCGCCCAACTCCCAAGTGGCAAAAAGGAATCGGAGAATTCTTCAGGCTGTCCCCTAAAGATTCAGAAAAAGAGAATAGAATTTCTGAAGAGGCAGGAAGCAGTGGCTTGGGAAAAGCAAAGAGAAAGTAAGTTTTTATATTTGGAATATGAAGACTTATTCGTGAAGATAAAAGACAACAGAATATTGAGTAACTGAAAGATTTCTCTTTGAGCAGATAAGAAAATATAAACCAGTTTTTTTTTTTTTTTGGAGCCGAAAAAGGTTTATTGCAGGGCTAAGGAAGGAGAAAGGGTGGCTGGTGCTTAAAATACCCAAACTCTGAAACCAGAACTTTTAAAAACTGCTAATCCCTTATTTAAGTCACTCTGAAATTTGAGACGTAAGTAGAAGTTATTATTTTTACTAATCTCAGTCACTGAAAGAGGGTCAGATAAAATTCCCATTCAGATAAAGTTCCCATTCAGATGATAAGTACTACAGTATTAACCATGAACTTCTGGTCTTTATTCTTTAATTTTTACTGTTTTCTATAGATTTTTTTCAAAAGCAATTTCTATGGTGGTTTATGTAGCTTGAATTCCATTAACCCCACCTCTCAGAAACTACTAGTTCAACCTCCACAGGAAGTATATAACCATTATGGAAAAGTTAAAAAATACAGAAATCCCCATCACCAAGAAATAACCAAAACTAACACCATGGTGTATTTTCTTCACACCTCCTCTATAATTATGCAAGGATACCTCAAAATAAAACAAGGTGGGTATAAAACTGCACACATACAGAGTTCAGTGTGTAAACCTAAGAAGATAATTAAATCAGGCGTTCAAATTTTTAATGTCAGGCAAGTGTTCTTGATAAATGTTAAGCAAAAATTCTGGATACAAAAATACAATGATTATTGTGTAAAAGACATGGTATATAAATATACCAAATGTCTGTACAAAATATGCCAAGTATCAATAGTGATAATGTCTGGGTAGAAATCTCTCCTCATACTCAGTGCTTCCAACTTTCAACGACAAACATATTTTAAGAATCAGGAAAACAATAGTACCATTAGGGGAAAAAAAAGCAATGGCAACCTGCTTTTTAAGTCGATTTATGAGTATTAGTGTCCAGATTCTCCAAAGAGTTTTGAAATTTTTTATTTCAAAAACAAATTATTTGACTGGAGGTGGGGAGTGGTGAGGGCAGGTAGGCTTGGTGCCACGTCACTGGCATTATGAAGTCACTTAATTTAAGACCCTGCTAGGTCCCTCCCTTGCATCAGCCAGGACCCGGTGATCCTCCAGCGCCCGCATAGCGAGCCCCGTCCAAGGCGCAGTGATCAACGCGGGCAAGGAGATGGCGGCCAGGCTCAGTTTGGGGCTGCTGCTTCTGGTGCTGCTCCTACCCATGCAGATTTATTCGTCCGTTGTTAAAACCAGCACGGAAGCTCCTTCTATCCAAACCACGGCGGCCGGCTGTGCCTTTCAGTCAACAGCTAGTCTCCTTGTGGTCTTGCTTGCCCTTCTACATCTCTACCGTTAAGAGACTTGGCCAAGAAACAGCTACAGTTTACCAACCCATCTCCTAAAGCTCGCTCCATGAGGCATCTACAAGTCCAGCGTGGCAAGGGGGGAAAAAAAAAACAGGTCTTCATCAAATCTACTAATTCCACTCCTTATTAACACAGAAAATGTTGACAGTCCCGAATTGGACTATTTTAAAGAGCGTCTGAAGGATTTGACCAGATAATGAATGCCAAAATTAAATCTGCTGGAGTTTCACGTACAACACTGGAAAGACCATGGAGAATTAATGATGTGATTAAGTGTAATTTAAGAAATATGGACACTTGAAACCGTACCTGGTAAATAATAACTTCATAGTCATCTAGAGAGAAAGGATGAACTGTGGAATGGAGATTCAGTTTTCATTTTGGTTCATGAAACCTAGAAGGCCATAAAATGATTAGACAATATAAAAAGCTTCAGTGATTCTGTTTATGATGTACACTCACCAGGTATTACGGCAAACCTTCTATGTATTGTTTCAGCAATCCTAGTGTAATGCTGATATACTCTGTCAGGTTTTTTTTTTAAACCAGGTTTTACATTGTTAAGTTTTTACTGTTTTTTTTGTAACTTTTTCCTCTGGGGCTTTGGATTTGCCGTTGCATTTTGCTTTTTGTAGTAACAGATGTGTGCCAGGGCAATGATGAATTGCAATCTACTACAAATCCAAGATTAAGTAATCCTTGCATATATATTCAAAATCAAATGATAGGTATTTCCTATCACACAGTCCCATCCAATAAGGGTGCCAGACTCATATAGCTGATTTGGATCTCTTAACTTGATTCCAAAGATTAGAAGTACGATGATTTCAACCGGTCTTAAAATACTGCTTCGTATTTGTGCATATGTTGAATAATTTTTACAGCTTAAAAATTGACCTGTTTTGAAGGCATATTTGACAGATCTTGAAATTAAGAGGCAAATATATGAAGGAGGCCAAAATAATGTGTATTGGGTTTTTGGGAAATGAAGACTGGAAAGTTGCCTGCATTAAATTCACAACTGTTTTTTGCTCTTTCTGTAAAACTTGATGAATCAGAATAGCTACATGTGGAACACCTACATCAGTCATTATTTTTAAGATAGTTAGAACCTGCTACTAAATCTAAGTGGGCTTGATTCTGGAAAGCAAAACTTTACAACTGCCTTGATGTACAGAAACCTTTTTAGAAATAGATACTCCGTGAAATCTTTAGTTCACATGTTCACAGAATGATGCTTAGGTGTTAAGTATCTAGTATGTCCATAGTACTCTTAGTAAGTCTTAAGTCAATATTTGCCATCTTTAGAAACCTACACGGGAACAACCAGATCCAACAGATCTCAAGCTCTGTTAGATCTATGTGTGTGAGTGAACACACCCCTTTGCTTCATATCTGAACACTGTACATCTGAACAGTGTACAAAAACACTGTACTGTTTTGGATTGTACATTGTGTTTGGAATTGATTTGCATTGAACACAAACTAAATAAAAATAAATGGCCAAAAGAGCAATTAAAACGAAGCTTTTTACGTATAAAATGATGTTTATGCATATAAAATGTTAAGAATTAGTCAACAATTTCATAAGATCATTTAGTAAATTGTTATTGAGTGCCTACTTTCCATCTTAGGAGATGTTTAAAAGGAATGTTAAATTCTGGAGCATTAATCAAATTTTATACTCTGTTGCTATATCACTATATGAATCCTGGTTTCAGTAAAATCAACAAGCAAGGAGATACATTTTTGGATAGTTTTTTAATAGACTTGTTTTCCTATACGTCTCCTTTAGTTCCTTCTCATTTTCTGGCACTATTCTTCCATATACTTTCTCATGTTAATATGAACAAGCTAAAAGTCAATATTAGCTCTAGAATATATGACAGTCCTCTTGAATTATTTGTGACTTCCATTAAGGACATAAAATATTTGGCAATATAGCCAAATGTGGCTATGCCATTGATCATCATAGCAATAAAACGTGTATCACAGGCTTTTCATCATATGGAGAAAGATTACACATATAGTCTTATAAAGAACTTTGATCCATCGTATAATAAAATCTGTGACATAAAACTAGGTAATAGAGGTTTACATTATTGCTTTAGGCTTCTTAACATTTGTTTTTGTTTGTGAGAGTTGTAAGTATCACTTTATTGATGGTAAATTGATAGATTTACTGTTTTTTTCTCCCAGTTTTATTGAGACAAAACTGACATACAGCACTGTATAAGTTTAAGGTGTACAGTCTAATGATTTGACTTACATACATCATGAAATGATTATAATAGGTTTAGTGAACATCTATCATCTCATATAGACACATTAAAGAAACAAACTTTTTTTCCTTGTGATGGGAACTCTTTCAATAGATTTAGTATTGATAGTAAATAGTAAACTATCAGTATATTAGAAGGACTTCTGCTATAAACTCTCTAATTCAAAATATAGAACATCGCTACTCCTATGACTTCATAATTCTTACAAAGGCTGGGTAAACACCCATCAGGTGCATGGGGGAGAATCAGAATCAAGAAAGACTATCTGCTCAAAACCTTGAACAGAACTGTGATACCTAAAGTAAGTTAAATCAGGTCCCCCACAAAAAGAATTTTGGGTCATGATAGTGTTAAGTTGTTAACTTGATTTCATTTCCAGGCAAGTACAATGAAGACCTCTTGGTAATATAATGGTAAGTGAGTCAATGGTAATCCTATACTAAATCAGAAAACCTTTGTTTTAGTTTCCTTCTTTGACTACCTAGCTCTATGACCATTCAGGCTTACTGGATCTAATTTGAAAACTGATTATTTTAGGAGAGATCTCACAAACCTTTATCAGCTCTGAAAAAGATTCTGATTTATGGTTAAGCTTTTAATTGACTTTTTCTGTATAAAAAGTATAATAAGTACAAAATAGCTTTGGGATAATATAAATTATTTTTCAAAAGCTATGACTACCGCATGCCAATTTAAGACAGTTTTGGGGTTTTTCTAATTAGGTAATACATTCACATAGTTCCAAAAGAGTATACAGTCAAATATGACAACTTGCTGTATTTTCTCTGCTTGAGTGTATTGGTTAAAATTTTTTTCCCCTTAATGGAGGCACTGGTGATTGAACCCAGAGCATGCAGTCTACCACTGACCCCCTCCCCAACCCCTTTTTTGCCTTTTATTACTACAGAGTTCTCACTGAATGATTATACTCCTCATCAATCCACTTAATCTATAAGGAGGTAGATTACCCTCCTCCTCCTTATAGAATGCTATAGAAATAGAGATTCCCTTTTAATAAAAATGGCAACATATCCTAAAGGAGACACTGATTTGGCAAATTCACAGGCAAAATAAATTATTAAAAATTTTATCGCTCTAAAGGGGAGGGTATAGGTCAAGTGGTAGAGCACATGCTTAGCATGCACAAGGTCCTGGGTTCAATCCCCAGTACCTCCATTAAAAATAAATAAACCTAATTACCCTCCCTGCTAAAAAATAATAAAATGGTAGGATAATAAATAAAAATAAATAAAATATTTTAAAAAGTTTTATCGCTCTAGGATTTGGAATTTGTAGGAGTTTGTCAGTTACTGGAGTCTAATTTTCTCTCATTTCCAGTCTCTTGACCATACCCACTGCACTGTTAATTAATGTTCTTGATTTATATGTCTTTAAAACACTGTTTATGTTTTGATTTTTAAACATTTGGCTCAGGTGACTATTGAAGTTCTCTATTCTTTCTACAGAGCACGTCCTTTGCCACCTGATCACACAGATGACGAAAAAGAATAGAACTTTTTTATTCATCCTTGACTAATGTCTCCTGTTTTCTCTGGTATTCTAGGGTGTAAATTTGCATAAATGTATTTGTTCCAATTAGCTTTGTTGAATAGGCATTTAATTTTAAAATGAGGCTTACATTTAGTTATTCAAGAGCAAGTAGTTATGATATTGGAAAGTTTGTGAGATTAATTATGGTTACTTAGCTTAGTATTCAACATAATGTATTTGGTTTCTTTTACCTGTTATTAAGCTTTTTCTTGCTAATGTAATTGCATGGTGTTCTAATTATGAATCTACTGTATTTGAGGTTTGCTTGGATCTTTGTACTGTTGCCATTTTTATTGGCATATGATTATTGGAATGATGCCATATTTTTGTTCTTTTTATTTGCTTTAAAAAGCAGAGTTAGATTTTTGCACATCGAAAAATTCAGTGTTAATTAAACTGAACCCATACCCCTTTTTAAGAAAGTGGGGCAAAGATGCAATGTTGAAAACATTTGGATGGCTATTTATCTTCTCCTTAGAAAAATTTAAGGACAGTTTAGTCCTAAGGGTTTAAAGGGTTGATAAAGCTTCTAACAACAACAAAACAAAAAGATAAAATACTAGCATACAATCAGGCAGGAAGATTCCACAGACTACATTAAAAGAGAGGAATTTTCCTAGAATATGCATTTTGTTCAATGCCATAAAATATTACCCTTTGGGCCTATACTTTTAGAGTTGGAAATCAATAAAACATGAAAGGCAAATTATGCTATAAACCCAGAGCTATATCTAAAGTCCTTAGAGCTACTATTGTATTCTTCAAGATAACCAGGGGTATAATCGAAGAGGTGGGTATAGTGTTACTTAGTAACTGATGTTCTGCTTCCTTATCAGGCGTTTTGCTTACTGACATCCTGTTGTCAAAATTAACCATGTTTTAACAGGCATGCTTTTCTGAAGTTTGTTTTTAATAAACGATTACTCATTTTCACAAGACTATCCATATGTGTGCTTCCTAAGATTATATACTACTAGATATTTCTATTTTACTCCTTTCAAATACAAATCAGTACACTGGCCTGATTTTATCAACTTCCAAAATGAGTCTGGATGACTGTAGAATATTTTTTTCTTTGTCTTTTAGAGGTGGATATTAAACAGAATGTTACTGAATTGAGAGTAGAGTTTTTATCCTAAGTACTTCCTTGATAATTAGGCTTTTTATTAAGGAGTAGCTCAAACCAACCCTCTAAATAAGTCAAGTTTTAATAGGTTTGAAACCTGATTTGCTATTTTTCACTGATGGAGAGAGAAACTTTATGATGGTGTGTCCAATGAAGTCTAATTTTGATATGTAACTGTTTCTAAAAAATGTGACCTAAAGAACCTGCAGTCTTTTCAAATACAATCCTTTCAAAATATACAGTATTTTTGATGATGTCTAACTTTTATTAGGCAGAGGTCCCATGTAATCTTTCCTTGTCAAAGCTTTTAAAAAATGTAGATTGGCAATTTAGCCTCTTCTA
Organism: Vicugna pacos; assembly: GCF_048564905.1. Classification (NCBI taxonomy): domain Eukaryota; kingdom Metazoa; phylum Chordata; class Mammalia; order Artiodactyla; family Camelidae; genus Vicugna; species Vicugna pacos. The sequence goes on from NC_132992.1 coordinate 4,958,927, forward strand.
AACATGAGAGAACTACAGACTCCCTGTTTACACTGAAACTGAATCAAAAATAAACTTTGTACATTAAAAAGATAAACTAAATTTTAATTTTGTATCCCTCGTCACAGAGTTAATATTGTTTTCCTCTTTGAACGGGTCATTCAAATTATTAGTTTTAGTGTTAAATTCCTGACCAAACAATGATTAAAACTATTTTTATGGAATTTTTGAATGATAGGACACTCTGAGGATTATATGATTTCCTGTTTTTTACATAGTTTCACAATGGAAGAGTAATACTATAGCAAAAATTGTAACGTATGCTTAGAGTTATTTATGAGATGAGAAATGCTTATCATTTTTTAAAAAGCAGAAAATAGAGCCTAAACTCAACCTTTCCTATACACACACACACACACACACACACACACACACATACATAGATATATATATATATAGAGAGAGAGACTGCTTACAAATCTCACTGTACTTAGAATCCTTCAGGCTAACTCATTTTTGGGAAATCTGAAGATTTAGCTGGGCTTTTGTCCAACTGACAGTGTTAAGATGATTCTTTTTACCTTTGAGGATAGCCTATGGAGGAGGGAGAGATGGTCCCTGAATCAAAACTGAGAGGAATGTTAGAAGTTATCTTGTTCCCCCAGGCCAGCTATAGCTTTTCATTAGGTGGATTGTTTTATTAGCTGGCAGCTCTAATTGTGAAAATGCTATGAGTTAAAATTTGATTTTTTTCTGAACTCTCCTCCTGTTCTTAGTTCTGTCCTCAAAATAACATAGAACAAGTTACTCCTTCCATGTGACAACTTTTAAGTATTTAAAGATAGCTGTTACATCTTTAGCCTTCTCTTCTTAAGGCTAAAGCTAAACATTCTATTATGTCACATTTATCCTAAGTGAGTTTCTCTTAAGTCCCTTAAGAGAATATGTATGGGGCCATGCCTTTCATCTTGTATACTGTTCAGGCAGATAAATGGTAAATCTGGCTACATTTCTTCTAATTGATCCCAAGAATTCATTAATTTTGGTATCTTTTATGTTTACTTATTTTTTCTTTGGTACTTGGAACTGCCAATAGAACTTTAAGAATATTTGAGCATTTAAGTATTAATTCAATAATTAATAATAATAAATAATAATTTAATAGTAACAGAGTATTGGGTTTCCCCAAAATAAACCTTAGATACCTTAATTCTTTCTTAAATGATTGCAAGGGACAATTAAAAAATTTTTAAAAAGCTTTCAAGAGATTGGAAAAAATGGCTGGAGGTCCTACAGGATGAAGGTACTATACTGACCTTGAAGGCTATTTGAGATCTAGCATAGATCTGAGAGCACTGTCTTAGTTATGGTTCATATTAAGACTATGGATTCCTGTGGTACTACTCAAAAAATCCTAAAAGTGTAGTTAAACCTACATAGCTAGTTTTAGGTGTGGATTGTGTTATATACATATTTATTTATTTGAATTTTTAAACACTTACAACATTGATTTACATACAATAAGGTGCATATATATTCAGTGTACAAGCTTTGATAAATATATACACCTGTGCTATACATCTTTTGAGGTCTCCAAATAATGAGTATGTTGAAAATGATAGAATTACGGAAGTCACGTGACCACTTAGGAGTCAAGCCAGGTATTCATGCACCTATACAAAAGTGATTGAATAATAATTTTTAAAAAACTGTAGGAAGAGTGGATCTAAATGAATGTTGTTATATGCTAATTTAAGTCACATTTCTTCAGACAACAGGAAAAATGAATGATGCATAGGAATTTGCATTTTTATGTTGACATAAATTGCCGTGTTTGACCTTAACTATTTTACCCAATAAAACATTTCCTTCTATGGGACACATTTACCAATTCATGTTTTTAATTTTTTAGAGACATCTGAGTCCACCATAGTTTCAGATAAGTTGTTCATTGGGCTTATAATCTTACTTTTCTAATTAAAATTTTAAAATATTTAAACCTGTTGGCAAGCTCTATTTTGTCATGGTAGCAGAATCATCACTTGTCAGTTACAGCCAGGTAATTGTGCTCACATTCCATTTGAATTGTGTACATATATACTCCCACATCATGTATGTATGTGCATAGCAAGGGTTGAAATGTTACAGATTTATTAAACAACCTTCTAATGACATTTGAACCTAGTGATTTCCTAAAGGTTTTGCTGAACTGACTCTAAGGTGAATCAGTTTAATGCTGTATCATGTGTATAGGAAACCAACAGACCTGCTGTTTCTTTAGAGTTACCAAAGCTCATTTCCTCTGCCCCAGCTAGGTGGAAAACAGTTCAGTATTGGTGACTAAGTGGTGACCAAAAAAATTATGACCAAAGTTATTATGACCAATAGCCAGCAATTGCAAGTACATTCACTGCCATGGGCTAGATAACAAATTCATGAGCTACGATTAAACTTTACTGCTTTTAAGCAGACTTATTCAAGATAGGAAAGTTAAGCCAAGATTTTTACTCATTTTTCTCTGAATGCCCAACTACATTTCTCTGAATATTTAATTGCCATAAAGATACAGGTAATTTTTCAGAAGAGAGGATTAATTAGTTTGTTGGCTTTTGCCCCAAGCAGTGGTTTTCCCAATGTTTTTCAAGCTCAGATCACCCCAACACAAGAATAAATGTCTCTTATTAACACTGTTCTGTCCACAGTATGGGAATGAAGGTTTATTCTGAGTGGAGGATTAAATGTCTTCCTCCTTCCCAAGTTTGATTACCAGCTTCCTCTGGCCTTTTCTCATTTTTTTCTTTTCTTTTAGGGAGTAATCATTCTACTCTATTTACAGTGAATCTTTGTTTTCCCCTTCCATTTAGCCAGGTTATTTCTAGATCATACACAAACATGTGCAGTCCTTTCAAAAGAAGATTAGTGAACGCAAAACTTTCTCATTATTCGGTTTCAGGGGCTGTCACAGGAGAGCGAAGTGCATGAAAAAGCTTTCATAACATTGGAGATTTTTAAAAACCCAGTTGAAACACAACTAAAAATCCACAAGAGGGAGATGCTTGCTAAACCGCCAAAAAGTAACTCCCACGAGGGACCACAGTCAGCCTTAGGAGAAATCAGTGGGTCCCCCTGGGATTCAGGGAGGAAGGGAACAGGAGTAAATAGTAACTGGGGGCTGGTAGGGGGAGTACAGTTGAAGAGAAATCAGGGTGCACTTCGTGGCTTTGGCAGGGAAGCCCGTGCTCCACCCAAGACCAAGAGCAGAAGGTAAGAGCGTTTTGCCAAAGAGGAGCACACGTCCCTCATACCTCTTGTTAGTCCCAGAAGAAATGAGGGTGGTTGTCTTTGAAGGCACTTCCGCTTAGCAACCCCACGCGGTTGCTAAGGAGGGGCGGTAGTGGGGATGACCCGGAAGTGGTGGTGTCCATTTCTTGCTGCCTGCTTTAAGTTTGACCTATCGGGAGCGCTAGTGTGCTCTGCGCTGGGCTGAGGGTGGGGCCCGCGCTAGTGGTTCCGGCTGGGCTTCTGCCGCCCCTCTGCTCCCCGTCTTCCCCCTCCCCTCTCGCACCTCTCCTCCCTCCCATTCCTGGGAAAAAGAGAAGCCGCCGCTGCGGGTGGGTAGAGAAGCATCGGCGCCTCCGGGAGGGGACTGCGTCCGCCCCATCTGAGCTCCGGAGCACGGCACGACCAGGTACTTGCTCCGGCTTCGACGGGGTCCGGGAGGCTGGAGCCCGAGGGTGTGTGTGTCTGTAGGGGCGGGTGGGGGCCCCTTCTCCGGGTCGGGAAGGGGAGCGCGGAGATCCTGGGTGGGGCTCAGGCAGGCGTGTGTGACTGTGAAGGGTTGCGGGGGTGGAATCGGAGGGTTGGGGGACACCGTTGGGCGAGAGTTTTGGGTAGCCGAGTCGAGATTGCGGAGGAGGCGCCCCCTCGGATGCAGACGACTTCGGCCGGTGTGGACCGGGAGTTTGCCACCTGGAGGGCTCACTCTGAAAGGGGGAGCATCCTCCTGGGTCAAAAGGAGAGCGTGGAGCTCGGCGAGGTGGCCGGGGCAATCCCATACTTCTGTTGCTTGCTTCCCCTGCTCACCCCGTTGGGACAGAGCCCGGCTTCTGGGGTTGCGGGGGTTGTGAGTCGGCTGGGCACCGTGGGGAGCCGCCCTTGGCAGAGCTAGGGCAGAAGAGTGGGTAAAAAGACCTCCTTCCTCCCAACTTCCGTGCGCTTCCCCCACTTCTTCCTTTACTGCTCTCTCGCTCCAGTGTCCTGCAAGAGCGGTTTTCCCCCCAACGCCCCTCAGTGGGCTGGTATCACAGCGTTAAGAGGGTCGAACTGGGTTGGTTGCCCCTAAATAATACTTCGAATGTTTGGAAAGTGCCAAAATTGCAATATTCAGCCAAATCTCCCAGCTTGATTTGAAATCTGGTGTAAATTATTTTAGAAAAGTGCACTTCTGAAAGGCACCAGGCTATAGGCTAGTCTGGCGTAGCCTTTTTTGGTAAATATGCGCGTTTATAAAAAATAAACCTGGGGAACCGTATGGATATAGAGGTTTAGGCGAGACATGTTGAGGCAAGCCTTTTTCAACCTCTTTGTTACCTGCCAGTAAGCCTGCCCTAGTTTAAATGAAGCAGAGATCCTTTCATTTATATTTCAATCAGTGACTGAATTGTAGGTACTGTGTGTTTATAGATGTCTCAGAATAATTATGTGAACGTTCAGAGAGACAAAGATTCTCAGCTTTTGAGCCTGCCTCTTAATCTTTTAAGGAGATAATTGTGATCAAGTGGAAGTGTTGGCTTTGAGGTTGAGTAAATCTCGGATTGAACCTGGACTGCCACAGGCTAGTTATTGACCTTGGGCAAGTCATGGAACTTACCAGAGATTCAGTTTCTTCTTAAGTAACATGAGTTAAAATTCTTATCTGTATTGTAAGGGGGATAATGTATTTAAATAATAGCACACTTTAAATGGAAGCACCTTCTAATTGAAAGATGATTTATTATTACTCTTACACATTCAAAGTAGCCCAGTTTAGTGGAATGAGGTTTGTGATAGAACAGAACTGGATAATATTCTGAAACATAAGTATACAACTGGCTTTCAGTGGCTTCTAGTAGCATGAAATCCAGTTGTCAGTAATTTCTTCAAACTCTTGAAAATAAAGCAGGATATGTTTTCATTAACTGAAATGGCCAGTAATCTTTCAAAGGTTTTTCTCAGATTTGGATTGTATTGTATTGATGAGAAAAACATTTAAAAAGTAGTGTATGTAAATCTTAATTAACATTGCATGTCTCTGGAGAGAATTAAAACTGGGGCATAAAATAGAAAGTAGTTGTAATTTTAGAATTAAAATCAATAGAAGTAGCATGATTCAATTAGACTTAAAGTATTAGCAAAAACTTACAGAATTTATATGTATATATATAAAATTTGTAAAAGAAATAAAAATGGAATTTCTACCTTCAAATCATTGTGATGGTAATATAGAAATATATCTTGGAAACATGAAGTCTTTTTTCATTTGTAGGTTTAAGATGATACCGTTGTATGTAACCTGCGTAACCTGTTCTATGTTAGATTGTCAGCTAATGTAGTTTGCTTTCTGATGTATTTTGTAGTTAGTAATTTTTAATTCATAAATGTACTTTATACTCAAAAGGTAAAAATTAAATAACTTGCTTTAATAATACTTTTTTGTCTGTGTATGAAAGAAGAGTAGAAAGTTTGTAATTCAGTATCCCTTTTTAGGGGTTACAGGTTTTGCATAATTTTGAGAGAAATTTTCAAATATATTTCTTTGTGTCTCTTTTAAACAGAGTTTACCTTTTTGTTTTTTTGATCACTCAACTATATTGCATGCTCTTTGAGGTAGAAATACTGTTTAAAATTTTATCCACCACTAAAGTTACATAATAGGCAGCAAATAAATAATGGTCAAATTGAAAAATGGATGGATATATTTAAAATAATTGATACGGTATATTTATACTATTTTTTAAAGAGTTGAAATTATGTTTTTGCTGCAGTTGTGGATTTTTGTAAGGTTATTCAACTTTCTAAATGACTTTTCTGATATTGTAAAGTCTTTACTGTATATGTATGTGTTAACTGTGTTTTCCTGGATCATTATTTTTCAACATCTTTTGAATCTTAAAATTGAGACCATATTATCTTGCTTTGTAAAGCCATCAGAAGCTCCCATTTTTCCCGCCTGTCTTCTCATAAAACTTTAATAAACCATTTATTTTGGTATAAGAGATGAAATACTAGTTGTATAAAGATCTATCTAAAATGTGGGCAACAATAGAGACTGTTAGAGATGATACTTTTCTCAATGACCTTTTCCACTTAAACAAAGTATGTGACCATTCCATGGATCTTTGCAGTTGTTAGTTGTGGAATTTGCTTGTCAGGAAATCTAAAAATGACTAAACCTTCCTTTAATGTCTGTCTCTTGGATGATCTCAGAAAGCTTTAGGAAGGATTGAGAAGGTTTATTTACCCCTAGAATGTATAATGAACAGAGTACAGTTAATTTTGTTGGTGCTGCCAAATCAGGAGTGAATTACTGTGCAAATGTTTAACAAATGCCAGGCAGTGCTTTGCTCAAACCAAATGAGTATTCTTCTAGAGCTTGTTTCTATTTTAAAGCATATTTCTTTTTGGAGTTATGATTTGGTCTCTAACAAAGGTAAAGAATCATTGTATCCAGAAAAAAAGGCTGATATCAAAGATTTTAATATCACCAATCTTAATGGAAACTGCTTCAGTGGCTTCAGATAAGTGTAAGTAGATTTTCGTGAAAGAACCTTTAGATTTTGTGGAATGATAGTTTTTTTCTCTTGAACATTTAACTTGTCTCTACTAATTTCTGCCTAATATAGAAACTTTGAGAAGCTGGGAGAAGAAAAAAGAGAATGAATTACTTTAGAATTACCATTTTATGTTTCGTAGGTTACTTATTTGGAGAGCTAAATTGGATTTTGACATTATTGGGATTGTGTTCAAGATGGACTTGGAAAAAAAATTAGATGCCATCTGTTCCAGATTCCTATTCCCACACCCCTTCATGTTCTGTGCCTTTGAATTCATCAGATTTTTTTTTTCAAAAATAAAAATCCTCAGTGGATTTAGGTTATATAATTTCAGCTATACCAGTGAACGTGTAACTAAAAGAACTTGCGTTTAATATTGAGTTACATAGACAGATCACAGGCATTGGTTAAAAGTAATTGTTTCTTCAAAGTATGTGAACATTAGGTAGCTAAACCTTTCCTGTCAGTAATGCTTACCATTGTCTGCTTATTGGTGGAAGTTGCTTAAAAAAAAAGGATTATGGAGATACAGAGTAAACATTTTTTTCCTCTTATATTACAATCAGAAGAGAAGCTTCTCCTGTGGATTTTTTTATTTAGTGATAAGTCCACTTAAATGTAACTTTCAATAGTGAGTTTTGCCTTACTTTATGCCAATTGCTATAGTTTTCATCTAAGTGGTACCTTACAGTTCACAGGGCACATACTTTTCGCTTTTCAATTTGAATCGTAATGAATCCTGAGGACAGGCGTTTGGACTTACTGAGCTGGAAAAGACTGTATCTTGTTCAGGTTACAGTAGTCAGGCACCTAGCATAGACTAGAAAGACCCAGGCATCTTTGAGAAACAATAAAGTAGAATTAGTGTGGTATCCCAGAAATGGCTTGAAGAGAGAGCCTTCTGGATAGAAGAGAGCCATGCTTTGTCTGCAGTAGGAATGTTTGGGTGATGTAGGAAGACAGATCGACTTCCTTTGTACTGCTATAGTCTCTTCCTCACTCAGAAGCTCCAAGCGGGCAGTGTGGTAATGGCAGGGGCTGGGATGTCAGGGCTGGGAATTGTTCTTCAATAATTGCTCACCCATCACAATGGAGACATAGACATAGTGGGGAAAGGGATATTCTCTTGGATTTTGCCTTGGCCAGAGAAGCTGAGTGAACGGGTAGTCATTGCCCTTCCCATCAGAGAGAACTTGGTGCTGGGTAAGCCTGTCAGAATGCCACAGTTTGAGGTCTCTATCAAAATGCCACATAAAATTTCCAAGAGAGGATAGCATTGGACCCACGTTGATTTCTGTAGTTTACACATTCTAATTCTTAACCTAGAAAAAGGAGCATTGAGGATTTTTGGGCCTCTGAATGAAAGTACTATACATTACATCCATCTTGATGGGTTTATAAATGTACTTTAATTTATCTTTTGGTATTAATGAATGATGTGAAATGTTTTAAGTTGTGTGTGTGTGTGTGAGTGTCCGTGATGATCACAAGATCTTGGTTCTTCAGGCTAAACTGCTAACTACAGATGTGGTCAAGCAGCTTCCCAGCTGGATTTCTTTTTCATCTCTTAGAGATCACTCTCTGAGCAAGGATATGACCAAGCTAGGAAAAAGGCAAGGTGATTAAAGTTAATTTCTTTTAATTTAAATTTATTGAAATGTTTATTCAAATTTGATTTTATTTAAGTAGTTTTTTCACTTTGCTATAATCTCTGTAGTTCAAAGTCGCAGTATATGCTCTTTGAATTTGTGGATGGCCAATTTTCTTTTTTTAATTAAGAGTTTATTTTTAACAGTTTTAGGTTTGCAGAAAAATTGAGCAGATAATTTCGTATCTTTCCAAATCCACTTAATTCTCACCCACCTTACACCCCCCACCAGGTTCCCTTATTAACATCTTGCATTAATGTGGTACATTAGTTGTAATTAATGACCCAGTATTACTGATACATTATTATTAACTGTAGTCCATAATCTTCATTAGGTTCACTTTTTGTGTTGTACAGTTCTGGTTTATAACAAATGTATGATAACATGTGTCCACCATTGCCTTGCAGTTTCATATAGAATAGTTTTACCCCCCTAGAAATCCCCTGTGTTTTAACTATTCGTCCCTCCTCTCCTTTCCCCAGAATCCCTGATGACCACCGACCTTTTTACTACTCTATAGTTTTGTCTTTTCCAAAATGTCATATAGTTGGAATCATATAGTATGTAGCTTTTAAGACTGGTTTCTTTTACTTAGCCACATGCATTTACGATTCCTATGTGTCTTTTTGCGGCTTGATAACTCATTGCCTTTTACTGCTGGATAATTTTCTATTATATGATTGTACTACAGTTTGTTTATCCCGTCATCTATTGTAGGACATCTTGGCTGCTTCCTTTTTTTTTTTTTTTGGCAATTACAAATAAAACTGCTATGAAGAAGCATGTGCAGGGTTTTGTGTATACATAAGCTTTCTACTGCTTTAGGTAGATAAATATTATTGCTGGATTGTATGGTAAGACTGTGTTTAATTATGTAAGAAACTGTGAAACTGTCTTTCAAAGTGGTCACATTAGTGTGCATTCCCATCAGCAATGAATGAATATTCCTGTTGCTCTCAGTCCTTGCTAGAGTTTGATATGGTCAGTTTTTTTGTCCTTGAGCCATTCTAATAGGTCTTTTAGTTTGCAATTTCCTAATGGTATACAGTGTTGAACACCTTTTTTGTAAGCTTATTTGCCATCTTTTTATCTTTGGTGAGATGCCCGTTCAGATCTTTTGTCCATATTAAATTGAGCTGTTTTCTTCTTGTTGAGTTTTAATTAAGTTTTGTATATTTTGGATACAAATCCTTTATCATCAGATACATTTTTTGCGAGTATTTTTTGTCCAATCTGTAGCTTGTCTCTTTATTTTCCTAGCAGTGTCTTTCATTATATGAAAGTTTTTAGTTTTAAATAAAATCCAACTTTACAAGTTTTTCTTTCATTGAGCTTGCTTTTTAGTGTTGTCTCTAGAAACTCATTGCCAAACCCAAGGCCACATAGATTTTTCTCCTATATTACCTTTGAGAATTTTTATAGTTTTGCATTTTACACTGGGTTCTAAGATCTGTTTTGAGTTTGGGGGGAAGGTTTAAAGACTGTGTCTATATTCGTGTTATTGCACAAGGGTATCCATTTGTTTTATTAAAATGTTTTCTATTCTAAAAATGTTAATGTATTTTTTTAAAAGACTTTTTTAGGGCAGTTTTAGATTCACAGCAAAGTTGAGAGAAACGTGCAAAGATTTCCAGTATACTCTCTGCCCCTACACATGCATAGCCTTCCCCATTGTCAATATCCCCTACGGTGTAGTACATTTGTTACCATTGATTAACCTACATTGACACATCATAACCACCCAAAATAGTTTAATTTAGGGTTCATTCTTTTTACTGTACATACTGTAGGTTTGGGAAAATGTTACTATACATGTATAGTAAATGTATAGTAAAACGTATAGTAACATTTTTCCATCATTATAATATCATTTAGAGTATTTTCTAAATGGAGGTGCTGAGGATTGAACCCAGGACCTGATGCATGCTAAGTGTGTGCTCCACTACTGAACTATACCACCTCTCCATTTTGAGTATTTTCAATGCCCTGAAAATCATCTGTGCCCTACCATTTTATCCCTCTCTCCCACCCCAACCCCTGTTTTGTTTCATTTTGTTTTAAAAACTAAAATGAGTAAAGTAATGTGTGGGGATGGTTTTGAAAAGAGATTTTCTAACATTCTGAGATGTAATTAGAAACATTGTTCAAAGTCTTGGGTTTCCCTTTCAAAAAGGTTGATATTAGGTCATTTGGTGTTAATTGACCAGTGCTTTAATTCTTTGAGACATGTAATTGGGCATTAGAAGTGTCAGCTAGATGTGGCACTGTCTACATGACAGTTGCAGGTGGTAAAGGGGCCCGATGAGAGATCTAAATTGAGAATGTCTGAACGATCACTAAAGTTAAGGTGCTTTGCCACTTACTGTTGTGCAAGTTTCAGCTATACAGATTTCTTGGCTGCTCTCTCCAGTACTTGTTTTTTCCCATTACAGCTGTTGAAGACCATCCAGGAACTTGAGCTGGCAAAGTTTGAGTAGGAAGAGATACCATGGGCACTGCTGTAGTTGCCTGATATTTCTAATCCGATTCAAGAGTGGGTATAGCTATTCTAAAGAGAATAAAGTGCTATCCTGAGGCACTGTTTCTCACGTAGCCTAAGTAGTAATTGTTGAATCCTCAAGTGTTGATTTTATAACTGGATCCTATCCTGGATTTCTAGGACACCTGTTTTCCAAAACATTTTAACCTTAATTGGTATTTGATATCCAGATACTCTGGTCATCTAAGGTATGATGCAAAAAATGTTTAATAACTTTGTTTGATGTATTTTGCTTGCCTTCTCACCTAGTTAAATAAAAAGAAACGCGATGAACGATCTGTTTGTGTGAAAGCACTTGGATTTTCCAGAGATAGATGCCATCCAAATCGATCAATACATCAGCTCACTATGTCTTTAATGGGATCCATCTGGTTAATGCTTGTGTTTCTTGAGTTTCTTAGAGTGTGGACTCATAAAGCTAGAAGGAAACATGGAAGTGGTCTAGTCAGACTTTCTTGTTTTACAGCTGAGATTCCTTAAGTGCAGAGAGGCTAAGAGACTTGATCAAGATACCTAATGAGTCATGCTGGAACCCAGGTTTCCTGACTTCTATTCCAGTTCTATTTCTGATACAATATACTACTTTGGGTTTTTTTTGGGGTTTTTTTTGTTAATGAAGAAATTATGATATTATAAAAAGTAAAATTTCCAGGAAATTTAAGTAGACTATTAAACTACTACAGTATTAGAATTCAGTATATTTAGTTGAAGTCCTAGTTCATTTCTGAAGTGTTGAGTTATGTGCATTTCTTTCAGTACCAGATGTCACTGGATCTTTAGTTAAGAGCAGATTTGTTATTTTTCACATTCTAGCTAGAAATCAGCCAGTTCAAAAATAATGAAGATATTATAACTTATATTTAGCAAGCACACATTTGGCTGCATTAAAATGAATCTTAATGTATTTTTTTCTTTGCCCAGTGGAGATTATCTGTTAATATTTCATGTCATAAAGCAACAGTGGAACTCTGCTTTATGTGGTGGTATATTTATAAAACTAGAGTGGAGTGTTATGTAAAAACTAAAAGTACGGATTAATTTAATATGCATCTGGTGAATGCAGGGCTTGAAGGATGCACATCTGTTGAGAAAACAAATCATAGAGCTATTCAAAGCTTCAGCAGCTTTAAATATGTGTGCTTTGATTCTCTTTAACTGTTTTGAAACAGTCTTTAATGGATTTAGAAAAGGCCATTTGCTCTAAGGAAGCAACTATGAAGCCATTTATGATGCTATTCATCATTTTATTATTCTCCACAGCATTTTGATACATTAGTATTTTTCTTTCCAATTTATTGGGGAAGGAAGGAGTTTAATGACTCACAATAACAAAATGAGTTTGTTACAGAAATGTATTAAAAAAAAGAGAGAGGGAGGATAGGTTCATGAATTAGATAGACTAGAAATATTTAAAGCTCTGAATTCCAGTTTGAGTCCACAGTCAGTGAGGAAATAACCACTGAGTTCCTACTGTGTATTATCACCGTACTAGTGCTGTCGTAATACAGAAATTAAAGCTGTATATATGATCGTTGATCAGTTTTGAGAATGAAACTTAAAATGAAAGATAGAGTGTAATACCGTCTGATATGTAACTAAGTGCAAACTTGATGATATAATCTGGTAACACTATAGGAATTTAGTGGAGAGAAAATTCAGTGAGTGTTCATAATTCTGATGGGAAGGAGATTGAAGGTAAAGTAGTGGATCTCAGCTCTGGCTGCTTGTTAGAATCACTTAGGGAAACTTGTCCCAGGATCAGTTGAATCAGAATCTCAGGTGTGGGGCATCCATAGGTTTTAAAATCTTTCCCAGGATGATTGTAAAGTGCAGGCAGTGTTGAGAAACCGCAGGCTTAAAGGATGGGTGTGATTTGAGTAGGGAAGAGTGGGGGCAGCTAAGTTAGAGCAGGGAGGGAGAATCGGGCACAGCCTGTGAAACTAATCTAATCAAAGGCACGTGTACTGGTTAGGGAGTAGGGAGAAATAAGATTCAGGAAGCAGAAGGGGGTCATATTTTAAGCAGTACTTCCCAAAGTGTAGTTCCTCAACCTGCAGCATCAGCATACCTGGAAATTTATAGCAAAGCAGATTCTGAGGCTCTGCTCCAGACTTACAGAATTGGAAACTGTAGGGGTTCCAACAATCTGTTTTAACAAGCAGTACAGCTGTTAATAGAGGATAGTGAAAACAGGCAGAGGAAATTAGATTTGATGTTGTAACTAGGAAGGACCATTGAAGGTTTTTTAAGCTGGGGAGTAACAGGATGTGTTTGTATGTATGCAGAGTAAATCTGACTATGATGTGCAGAATCCTTTGGATTATTGAAAAAAGAATGAAGGAATCCAGTTGAAGAGATTTAGACGTAACCTAGTGGATATAATCTAGCAGCAGTGAAAACACAGAAGAGTAGTAATAGTGACAGTTGGTTGTCAAGTGTTTATGTAACCAGGAAGGAAGATTACCTCTGACTTTCACACCATTGGTAAGTGGGAGACACAGGATGTTAAACCCAGGCATCTCTGCCTCTGAAGCCTTTTGAAGAAATAGCTAATAGTAACTGGAGACCAAGAGATAAAGAAGACTCAGAAGTCAGTCGTAGGTGACAGATAGCAAGTGATTGTCAGAATGAAAATAGGGCTTACGGTAGGTTCCAGGGCAAGTCATTTCAAACTATCTTGTAAACGTGATTGTGAGAAATAACCTATGGAAATTTTTGTGTCGTGCTTTTTAGGTATAAAGTTCAAAGTAACTTGTGGTAGCTGAGTTTCTGAGTTTTCTTTGGCCTTTTTACTCATGGTGACTACATTTGAAACCTCATCCAGCTTTAAAAAAAATTTTTTTAGATTTTAGAGTAAATAAGCCTGTGGGTAAATTACGCCTGAGAAGCTTTCTGTAATACCACACTTCCCTCTCTAGAGGAATACTTTGATTTAGAAAAAGGCAGGAGCATCTTATCTTGAGACACTTTAAGAAATATTTCAGTGTTATTTTGTTTTAGTTGGGAAATAATAGTAAATAAAAAGTAAAATAATTTATCATGTTTAGGTAATTGTTTTCATAAGATGTTACCAGTTCTATTCTAACACCTCCTTATTTATTGAGGTAAATTTCACGTAACATAAAATCAACCACTTTAAAGCGCACAGTTTGGTGGCATTTGGTACATTCACAGTGTTGTGAAGCCATAATCTTTATCTAGTCTCAGAACATTTTCATCATCCCAAAAGGAAAAATCCCATACCTGTTAAGCAGTTACTCCCCATTTCTCTCTCTCCACAGCCCCTGGTAAACACTAACCTGCTTTATATCTCTATAGATTTACCTATTTTGGATATTTCATATAAACAAAATCATATAATACGTAACCTTTTGTGTCTGCTTCTTTCACTTAGCTAACATTTTCTAGGTCCATTCATGCTGTAGCATGTATCAGCACTTCATTTCTTTTTATGGCTGATAGTCCATTGTATGTCTGTACCACATTTGTTTATTCATTTGTCAGTTGATGGACATTTCTGATTGTTTTCACCTTTTGGTTATTGTGAATAGTGTTCCTATGAGCATTAATGTATAAGTTTTTGTTTGAACACCTGTTTTCAATTCTTTAGGGTATGTACCTAGGAATAGAATTGTTTGGTCATATGGTAATCCTACATTTTACTTTTTGAGGAACCCCCATCTGTTTTCCAATGACTGCACCATTTTACATTCTCACCAGTGATGTTCAAGGGTTCTAATTTCTCTACATCCTCACTGAAATTTGTTATTTATTTATTTTTTAATTATAGCCATCCTAGGGGGTATAAGTGGTATCTCATTGTGATTTTGATTTGTATTTCCCTGATGGCTAATGATGTTGAGTATCTTTTCCTGTGCCTGTAGGCCGTTTGTGTATGTTTTTTGATGAAATGTCTTTTCAAATTCTTTGCCAATTTGTTTTTCATTTGTCTGGTTGGGGCAATTAGGTTTATTTACTTATTTTTATTAGAAGTACTGGGGATTGAACCCAGGACCTCATGCATGCTAAGCACATACTCTGCCGCTGAGCTAATTTTGAAATTAGGAAGTGTGAGAATTACACTCTCTTAAGGAATGTTAAGGGTTCTAATTTCTCTACATCTTCACCAAAATGTTTTTGACATGTGTCTGTCATCTTTTTTTCTCTCTGAAGAACTTCTTTCGGTATTTCCTGCAAGTCAGTCCTACTGACAACAAATTCCCTCTTTTTTCTTG
The DNA here is from genome assembly GCF_048564905.1 of Vicugna pacos. Classification (NCBI taxonomy): domain Eukaryota; kingdom Metazoa; phylum Chordata; class Mammalia; order Artiodactyla; family Camelidae; genus Vicugna; species Vicugna pacos. The sequence goes on from NC_132992.1 coordinate 4,974,141, forward strand.
TCTGAAATTCATTATTTCTCCTTCTCTATTGAAGGATAATTAAATTGCATACAGAACTCTAGGTTGGCTTTTTTTTTTTTTCTTTCATCACTAATTATTCCATCCTCTCCTTGCTTGTAGGGTTTGTTAAAAATAAATGCTGTCTCCAGCAATGGGCTTATGGTCCCGGGCTTTTGCTTCTGGTTAGTTGGGCTTTTCGCTATCTTCCTCTCTCGACAGTTTTCTGAGCAGTGATTTACCCCGTGACCTCAGTTCTGTGAGAGATCTAAGAAGAGGTTTTGCTTTTTAGCTTTCTTATTGTGGGGACAGGAACCATGACTTTTATACTCCTAACATGTCAGAGTAGAAGTGGTAATCTCTATAGAAACAGGCTTTCTTTTTCTGCAAAAATGGTCATTGGGATTTTTACAGGGATTGTGTTGAAGCTGTAGGTTGCTTTGAGTTGTATTCCTGTCGTAACAATATTAAGTCTTCCAGTCTTTGGACAGCAGGATATCTCTCCATTTAATTCTGTCTTCTTTATTTCTTTCAGTGATGTTTTTTTCCAGTTTTAAGTATTCAGTTCTTATACGTCCTTAGATAAATGTATTTCTTATTATTCTTTTTGATGCTATTATAAATGGAAATGTTTTCTTAATTTTATTTTCTGATTGTTCACTGTGTATAGGATTACAACTGATTTTTGTGTTGTATTTATTAACTAATACTTTTTGTGTGTATATTCTTTTGGTTTTCCATATATAGGATTATGTCATCTGTGATACTTTTTTCTTTTAAATGGAGGTACTGGGGATTGAACCCAGGACCTCAGGCATGCTAAGCACTCTACCATGGAGCTATTCCCTGTCCTCCCTTGTCATCTGTGAATGGAGATAATTTTATTCTTTTCTTTCCAATCTGGGTGGCTTGCCTTTCTTTCTTTTTTTTTTTTTTTGCCTAACTACTCTGGCTAGAACTTGCAGTACAGTGTTGAATGAAAGTGTCAGAGAAGAGCATCTTGGTCTTTTTTCCGTTCTCCAAGGGAAAGCTTTCAGTCTTTTCACCATTGAGTATGTTAACTGTGGGTTCTCAATAAAAATCCCTTCATCGTGATGAAGAATTTTTTTCTCCTGCTAGTTTGAATGTTTTTATCATGATGGTGTGTTAGATTTTGTAAAGCTTTTTTTTTCTTTTACATCAGTAGAGATGATCATATGGTTTTTCTCCTTCATTCTGTTAATGTGGTGTTATATTGATTGATCGTCATTGTTGACCCACCTGGGATAAATCTCAGTTTGTCATAATGTGTAATCCTCTTAAGATGCTGTTGGATTAGATTTGCTAGTACTTTGTTGAGGATTTTTGCATCTATATTTGTAAGAGGTATTGGTCTGTAATTTTCTTTTCTTGAATGTTTTGACCTGGTTTTGGTATTGAGATAATCCTGGCAACACACAATGAGTTAGGAAGTGTTCTGTGCTCTTCTGTATTTTGAGAGAGTTTGAGAAGGATTGATAATTATTCTTTAAATGTTTTGTAGAATTTACCAGTGAAGCCGTGTGGTCCTGGGCTTTCCTTTTGGGGGAAGTGTTTGATTATTAATTCAGTCTCTTGTTGTAGTTCTGTTCAGATTTTCCATTTCTTCTGGAATCAGTTTTGGTACTTTGTGTGTTTGTAGGACCATGTCCATTTCATCTAGGTTGTGTGATTTTTTTTTGGTGTACAGTTATTCATTATATTCACTTATAATCATTTTTATTTTTAAGGTCTGTTGAATTGTCCCCATTTTCATCTCTGAATTTAGTAATTTGAGTCTTTCTTTTTTTCTTGGTTAGTTTAGCTAAAAGTTTTTCAATTTTGAACATCTTTTCAAAGAATCATCTTTTGGTCTTGTTGATTCTGTTATTTTTAAAAATTCTGTTTTAGGGGGGAAGGTATAGCTCAGTGGTAGAGTGCATGCCTAGCATGCATGAGGTCCTAGGTTCAATCTCCAGTACCTCCATTAAAAACAAACAAACAAACAACAAACATAATTCCCCCTCCTCCCAAATTCTGTTTTGCCCCCACCCTAGTCTTTATTATTTCCTTCCTTCTGTTAGGAACAGCTTTGGATTTAGCTTGTTCTTCTCTTTCTAGTTCTTTAAGGTGCAAACTTAGGATATTGATTTGGAGTCTTTATTGTTTAATATAGGCATTTATACCTATAAATTTACCTTTCAGCACTGCTTTTACTATATTCCATAAGTTTTGGTATGTTGTGTTTTTGTTTTAATTTGTTTAAAGGTATTTTCTAATTACCCTTGTGATTTTTGTCTTTAAACCATTGGTTATTTAAGTGTATGTTATTCAATTTTTACATACTTATGAATTTTCTGGTTTTTCTTCTGTTAATATTTGGTTTCATTCTGTTATCATAAAAATACTTTATATGATTTCAGTCTTTTAAAATTTATTGAGACTTGTGGCCTAACATTATCCCTCCTGGGGAATATTCTATGTACACTTGAGTAAAATATGTATTCTGCTCTTTGTTAAGTGGAGTGTTTGTATATGTCTGTTAGGTCTGGTTGGTTTATACTTTCATGCAAATACTCTATTTCCTTATTAATCAACTGTCTTCTTGTTCTTTCCATCATTGAAAGTGAAGTTTTGAACTCTCTGTTATTGTAGAAGTGTCAGTTTCTCTCTTCAATTCTGTCAGTGTTTCTGTGGTTACCAAGGGGAAAGGGGGAAGGAAGAATAGATTAGGAGTTTGGGATTAACAGATACAGATTACTACATGTAAAAGAGATAAACAACAAGGACCTACTGTATAACAAAGGAAACTACATTCAGTTTCTTATAATGAGCCATAATGGAAAAGAAACTGAATATATATATGTATGTATGTATGTATGTATATGTATAACTGAATTGCTTTGCTGTACACTGGAAACTAACATTGTAAATCAAATTCACTTCAATAAAAAATAAGAATAAAAATATTCTGTCAGTTTTTGCTTCATATGTTTGGTGGCTGTTATTAGGTTTGTTTATGTTTGTAATTGCTTTGTTTTCTTGCTATATGGATTCTTTTACCATTGTAACAATTTGTCTTTTGTAATGCTTTTGTTTTAGACTCTGTTTTGTCTGATGTTAGTATAGCCTCCTTTGGTTACTCTCAGCATGGACTATCTTTTTTCATCCTTTTATTTTTAAGCTTTTGTATCTTTGACTATAAATTGAGTGTGTGTATAGAATTTACTTGGATTGTTTTTAACCCATTATACCAGTCTCTGCTGTTTAATTGGAGAATTTAATCCATTTACATTTAAAGTAATTTATAGGGAAGGACTTACTTCTGCTATTTAGCTATTTGTGTTCTATGTGTCTTACATCTTTTTTGTTTCCCAATTCCTTCATCTCTGCCTTCTTTTGTGATTACAGTCATCCCTCAGTATCTGCAGGTGATTGGTTCCAGGACACACTTTTGATACCAAAATCTGCTCTAGTCCCATAATCAGAGCTCCAAATCTGTAATTCCTCATCTGCAGATACAACCAACCGCGAATTATAGTAGTACTGTATAAATTTATTGAAAAAAATACATGTATAATTGGACCCGTACTGTTCAAACCTGTGTTTAAGGGTCAACTGTAGTTGATTTTGAGTAGTGTACTGTTTTATTCTCTTCTTGTTTCTTTTTGTATATTGTACAGTTTTTTTCCTAGTGTTACTCTGGGAATTACAATTAACATCTCAATCTTATGACAATCAAGTTTGAACTAATGCCAGCTTAGTTTTAGTAGTACACAAAAACTTTGCTCCCATGCAGCTCTACCCCTCGCCCTTACTTACGTTGTTATTGTCAGAAATTTTACCTTTATGTATTGTGTTCCTGTTGACATAGATACTTAGTTATAAACATATATTTACTGTTTTATGTTTTCTTATTTCAAGTCATATATATATAAACTGAAAAAGAGGAGTTACAAGTCATTAATGCAGTAATACTGGTTTGTGTATGTACTTATGTAGCCATCTTTACTTGTTCTTTATTTCTTTGCATGACTTTGAATTATTGCCTAGTGTTCTTTCATTTCAGCCTAAAGAACTCTATAGTTTAAAGTTCTTAGAGTAGGTCTGCTAGTGACAGACACCCTTGGCTTTTGTTTATCTGGGAATGTCTTAGTTTTTCTTTTATTTTTGAAAGAAGATTATGCAGGATGTAGAATTCTTGGTTGATAAACTGGCTTTTAATCTTATGGAGGATACCTTGTACCTGATAAGTTGGTTCTCTCTTGCTGCTTTCAAGATTCTTTGTGTCTCATCAGATTGACTGTAATGTATCTTGGTGTTGATCCCTTTGAGTTCATCCTGCTTGGAGTTAGTTTAGCTGCTTGGATGTGTAGATTCATGTTTTTCATGCAATTTGGGAATTTTACAGCCATTATTTCTTCAAATATAATTTCCATCTCTTTCCACTCCCTCTGAGACTCCCATTATACATTATGGTGGTAAGCTGGCTGGTTGGTGTTCCACAGATTCCTCAGGCTCTGTTCATTTTTCTTCATCCTTTTCCTATTTCTTGGACTGGATAATCTTAATTGACTTATCTTCAGGTTTATTGATTCCTTCATTTTCCTGCTCAAATGTTGGTTGAACCCATTTAGTTAATTTTTTACTTCAGTTACTAAACTACTTAGCTCCAGAATTTCCATTTGATTCCCTTTTATCATTTCTATTTCTTTATTGATACTCTCTACTTGGTGAGATACTGTTTTCTTGGTTTCCTTTTAATTCTTTGTGGAGTCCTTTGCCTGGGCTTCCTCAGAGACAGTTTCTGTATTTATTCTTTTTTTTCCTCTGTGAATGGTCTGAACTTTCTTGTTTCTTTGCATGCCACATAATCTTTTGTTGAAAACTGGACATTTTGAATATTATTATGTATTGACGACTCTAGCCGTCAGATTCCTCCCCTCCTCATGGTTTTTTGTTGCTGCTTGTTGTGGGATGTTATTAGTTTCATTGTTGTTTGTGTAATATCTTTTTAAAACTGTTTTTATTATGCATGTATTCTTTGCCATGTGTGGTCATTAAAGTCTTTTTTACATACCTTAGTCAACTAGTGTTTTGACTGTATTTCGTGAACACCTGGACACTAGAAATGTATAAAATAAAGAAAAATTTTTAAAATGCTCCCCTACTTTTGGCTGGATGATGCTGTGTTTGGGTACTCCAGTGCTTAGTCAGGCTGTTTACAACCCTGCCTTAGCCTTCCTGTTTGTGTGGAGCCTAAAGATCAGCGAGAGGTGGAAATCTTAGGGTCTTTTTAGACCTTTCCCTATGCATGTGTTCAGCCTTCAGCGTATGTGTGGCATTCTAGATTCCTTGTTACAAAGGAAAGTTTACAAAGCACATTTCTCTCCTTTCTCAGTCTGTCCCTAGGCTTTAAGTTCTGTGTCTTACCTTCCCTTTTTTCCTCTCCTCTAGGCTGCTTGCCCTAGGAATGCTCCAAGTCAGACAAAACAAAGACATTCTTGTGCTAGCTTTTGAGGAAGCTGCCAGTCAAGTCATAACATTCAGCCACAATTCTTTGAGAGTAAAGTTCATATTGCTCATTTGGCACTGTCAGCCTGCATCAGTAGTGTAACTGCCATCCTCACTGTCCCTGCTGAGCTGGGGAGTGGAGAATGGTAGGTAGGCAATTAAAAACCCCACAGCACTTTCATATTCAGTGTAGCCATTTCTTTCTTTACCTAGCCTTCCCTTGGTTGTTGTAATTTTTATTAGATTCTACAAAAGTTGATTCTGACTATTTTTTCCAGCGTGTGGCTGTGTGTGTGTGTGTGTGTGTGTGTGTGTGTTGTGTGTGTGTTGTGTGTAGTGTATGGAGCCCTGGAGTTCCCTATTTGTCAATTTTGGTGATATACTTCCTGCTGCCTCCTTTTTCTCCTTTTGTTTTCAGACTGAATCTTCTCAAAGCATCTATCTTAATTTCTTACAATATTTTTTCAAGAACTACAGCATATTTATAAAGAGTCACATATAGTTGAAAGTCTAAAAGTGAACACTGTACTCATCACTGTAGTAAAGAAATAGAACATTACTGGTATCTTAGAAGGCTCTTTGTGCCCCTTCCTTTTTCTGACCTAGGAGGAATCATTATGCTGAACTTTGTGTTAGTTAGATAAGCAAATAAGTAGGAAAATGTTATCCATAGCTAGGAGAAAAATCAGTCAATAGAAACAGACCTAGGAATGCTGAAATGATAGAAGTAGTACAGCAACAGTTTAAAAACAATTATTTAAAAGTCTGATTTAAAGAAAAGTGTGAAAATACTGAGGAAGTACATAAGCCAGAACTGGATAAAACTTTTCAAGCTGAAAAATACCTGCATTGTTGCTTTTAATTCAGCATATTCAGTTTTTAGGAGGCAGGTTGTTTGAGTAATCTGCTATATTTCCATTTGCAAAGCTCCATCATACCTGCCTCCCTCACTCCCACTTTTTTTATGTAGTAATTTCCAAATTTTCCTGTTAACTGATTTCGTCATTTTTCTTATCATCTTTACCTAATGTCATAAGTTTAAAAAATTGGAAACATAAATTCATCTTAATTTTAACTTACCAAATGAAGAATGTTAGTGATACTATTTCTTTAGACAATAAAATGCTGAGATCCAAAAAATGGGCATGTAATGAAGACAGTGAATGAAAGCAGTTAGAAATAATATGGTTAAAGTAGGAGCTAAGTATTTACTATAGAAATATTTGAGAATGATTAAATACAGGATTGTATTTCATGAAGCATGTTCACATTTTTACTGTATTTATAAATTTAACAAATTATATTTTAATTTAATACATTTTAATATATGATAAATGGTAGACAGATAACATTTTAAATTTTTATTATATATGTAGTTAATCATTATCTTTGTTTTTGAACTGTATACTTTTTATATGCAAGGCTGTGCTGGATACTTCTTGTTAGGGCAGTACTGACAGCATAAACCTCTTTACGCACTCAGCTATGATTAAGCTAAGGTTTACATCCTTGGTATTTAAATGCCACCTCTCAGTTACTAAATATACTTTAAATCTTTGTAAGTTGCTACACTTGCCAGTACTGATTTCAGGGCCATTGAGATTTGTCTGTATGTGGATAAGGTTAGCACAATGAATTCTTTCTCTTGGTTAAAAAATTTAATTCTTTTTTTTCAAACATTTTATGACTTGTTTTGAATGTCTCAATTTATGGTTGAGAACGTTGAGATAAGAAGTGTTAACTTGGGTCCTTGGTTTTTATATGTGATTAGAATTCGGAATTTTTAGCCCTTAGTTCAGTTCTTACATTCAGTTCCTCTATATGAGATGTTCTTCCCTTTTCACAAGAGTTGTGTGCCTTTGGTTTTCTTGCATTGGTTTTCTTTTGGTACTAAAATATATTAAGATGTTGAGTTGGTTATCCAGAATCGTTGAGTATTTTTTGTTTGTGGGTAGCTAAACATTGAGTCCAGTTAATCCTTAATATAACGATTATGTTGATTCTCTGTATTGTTATAAAATCTTGGGCCCATGATGACCAATTACAGGGTTGGGAGAATTTAATTTTGTCTTTTGAGTAGAGTGACCAGAGTTCAGACCTGTGTTTGCCTTGAGAATAGTCTCTGGTGTGCCCAATAAGATGTAATGTATTCTGTGCAGAAAACTTTTGGTTTTTAAATAATCAAATTACCCCTATTGGGAGCAGGTCACTGTGGAACTTTAATTTTTCAAAGACTGTGGATATGATTGCTAGTTTTATAACATCCTGAATACAATGGAATTAAATTAAAATATTAATAAGGTATAAAAGATAAAATATGGCTTATTTTGACATAATGTGTACTTTTAACCAGTAACTACTTGTTTTTTCTGGTGGCAGTTTCATTAAACTCTTGGATTAATGTTTCCTCGCCAATGTCATTTTTAATCTAAACAATATTGGGAAGACTTTCTCTTATTGTCAGCTATTTACAGAGGGAAAACATTCATTATAAAAAGTAATAAATGTTTTGCAAATTTTTAACAAAGTGTAAGTGCTTGTAACTAATCTTCATTTAGAAATTTGTCAGTTTGGTTTGTATTCCTTTAAATTCTATTTCTTTATATATGCTAACAGATATTTTTAAAATTCTCTTGTTATAAAATACAGTATGAACTATTTTCCTGTTTAAAAACACTCTTTTAATAGCTGTATCTCAGTTTTTGTCACTACATTTTGGACAAGGTGTTTGGTTTCTTTTTTCAAATAATTTATGTGACTGTTTCTTATGTGAAGGTTGTAAAAAATTTTTGAATAATGTAGCATAGTTAGAAAGAACAAAATAAAACCACCTATAATACCTCTTAGAAAGTAATCATTATTAGCAAGTAAATTTTCTTTCCAATCTGTTCTGTGATTATATGAGAGAGATACATGTATAATATATATTTTAAATAATATAGTTTAGTATCCTTTTTTCACTTAATGTTGAGAAAATTATTCCATATCATCAGATAGTTAATGGCTATATAACACACAGATTATTTAATTACACCTCTATTGCTGGATTTTAGGTTATTTCATATATTTGTTGCTATAAATTCTGAAATAAATATTTTGATTATTCCCTTAGGAAACTTATTTCCTTATGGTTTGATAGATGAACATTATTATTTATTCCTTAAGTTTCTATAAATGAGCATTTTACTGGATAGTCTTTTGGAGAGATGGTACAGTTCCCTCAGCAAGGCATGAGAGTGTATTCCTCTGGACCTGCCTAACATTGGGCATCACAATTTTCTTTCATCTTTACTAGTTTCATAGATAAAAAAATGTTATTTTTGTGTAACATCTGTTTTGGGGGGAGTAATTTACTTACTTATTTATTTATTTATTTATTTTAGTGGAGGTACTGGGGATTGAACCCAGGACCTCATGTATGCTAGGCATGCACTCTACCACTGAGGTATACCCTCCCACCTTGTGTAACATCTCTAATGTGTACTTTACACGTATAGTACAATATAGTGCTGTGTAGCCTTTGGGTATTATACATTTGGTAACTAATTGTAAAGTAAAAATTAAAAGTAAATAAAATTTATGTAAAAATAAATGAGTACAGTTACAGCCACATTAATACTGTATCAACTTCTGAAATGTTACAAGGCAATGAAAATTGCAAAGGACTTGCTTTTTGTAGTTTGCATTGTCATATGTATACGACTCAGTAGTCCGCTGATGAGTCCACTTTGAATTTTGATGTGGGATAACTCTCCTGAGGCCCTGGAAGTTTTTGTGTTATATCTGCTAAGATGCTGTATAAAATACCGTGTGAACTGTTAATTGTGTTTTTCATGATTGGAAAACGTTGGTGGAAAATACAGTGTGCTAAGAAAATTACTGGTGGATTCAGCATCATTGAGCCAGTGGCTAACCTAAGAAACAGAAAATTGCTTGAGAGGCATTTATATTTGACATGTTAATTATAGACCCTTTCTATTTATATGTATTAGGAATGTACCTAATTAGAAATTTTTTTATTAACTTGGTTTATTATGTGTGTTTGAGCACATTAAATCACTTTCCTTTAATGTTTTAAAATGATTACAATTCATAAGTTAAGAAAGACATTATTCAGGCTAATCTTCAAACAAGTCTACCCTTTGTAAAACATGAGACAATCTCTTATGAATTAGGGAGCAATGATCATTTTCAGTACACAAATCACACATCTTTACTCACTGCTCCCGCATCTGCTCCATTTGACCTAATTATGAAATGAAGTGGCCCTTTAACCACAGTTCTACACCCCAAAAATTCTTGTAGTTTTCCCTAGAATCTTTTTATATACACTTGAGTGTAAGCTAGAAAGTCTGTATTTTTAAAGTGTGAATCCTAAAATTCATGTACTTTTCTTAACAGTATACTTCTGAGCTTCCAGGAACATAGTCACCTGACTATTAAGTCATCTAACTTTACTAACAGGTTTGGTTATAGCTTATAGCAGATTAAAGGAGGCAGATTACACACCAGGGAAGGAAGGTGCTGCTAAAGCTGAACACACTAGCAGAGGTAAGAAGTGACTTTTGATACAAAAGAAAGAGAAAAAAATGTAGTATTAAAACTTAGTACCCTGTTACCATTTAGTATATGTAGCAGCATTTGGCATTACGTACTTCATTAAGGCTGGATGACAAAACATTTCATAGAAAAATGCAGTGGTGGGGGAGGGTGTAGTTCAATGGTAGAGTGCATGCTTATCATGCACGAGGTCCTGGGTTCAATCCCCAGTACCTCCATCAAAAAAAAAAAAAAAAGTAAAAATCAAGTAATTACCTCCCCCCTAGAAAATTTTTCTAAAACTTTAGAAATTCAAAAAAAATAAAAAGAAAAATGCAGTAGTTGTTCTCAGTCATCAAAAAGGTTAAATTCACATGTCATGTGTTTGGCTGTCCATGTGAGAGAATATACTCTCAAATTATTTCTTCCTTTTTTTCTCTTTCCAATATTTGTATACCCCCCCCCCTTTTTTAATTGTATTGGCTAGGGCAATTGATTAAATTATTTATGGCGGCTTTTATTTAAGTATAAAGTATGTTATGTCTTAATCTTAGTTTTAGGGTTTAAAAGGATGAACTTCAGTTCTCTAGCAAATTCATCAATGAAGGCATAATTTCCTAATGATTAATGAAGGATTACTATGCTTAAAGATATTTATATCTATACACAGGTACAATTTGACATATATACCTGCATATATATGTATATTTTTTAGAAGTATTTGGTTGGACAAAATTGTGGTTGGTAGAGGTATGAGTAGTTTAGAAGGTGAAACAAGGCTAATTATGGAAAAGAGTAGAAAGATTAGGTAGGTATGAATGATAGTTGGGAAAGAAAAAATGATTACTCTGAAGATCAATATGCTAATAATTTTATTTTTGGAATATTCATTGAAAGGATGTTTTTCATTGTATGTTTTTATTGTCACATTTTCCTTATATAGTTTGTAAATATTATAGATATTGTTCTTTAGTTTTTAAGAGTGAAGATTTTAAATAACTACTTAAAATGATTTATGATTATTAACATGTGATATAAAAGGAAAAGAGGCAAGTGAAACCCAGTTATCTTTTGAGTGACAGCATTTTTCCTGTTGTAGAACTACAAAGCATTGTTTTAGATACGGGCTTTTATGCAGCCAAGTGTACAAAATTATGTGTTTCACTACACTGTCTTGATAATTGAATTTGGCTCTGGCTCATGGGAATCCTGTGGGCGTGTGTATGTTTGACTTCAGAGAAAACTACTAGAGGAGAGTTAGTCTTAATTAATGCTTTACAAAGCAGTGTTAAAATATGGATTTGGAGAGTTTTTTGTTTGCTGCTTTGTAGTGGACCTATGAGTTGTTTCTTTTCTCATTGTGCCTTTCTTGGCTTTAAAGAAGAAACATCCTTCTTACTCATTGCTTTTACTATTTCAAAGTGAAACCAATATGCACGTCTCTTATTTTAGTGTAATGGTATTTAATAGAGATGGCAACACTTTTTCTCCTTTGAGGCCACAGGAGGCTATTTCCTCCTCTACTTCTCTCAAACATATTTTTGGTGTTTTCACTGGGTTTCAATTAAAGGGCTATTTAACAGTCAGAGACTATTTTTGCTACTGCAGACAGACCCAGAAGACTTAATGGATTCTTGTGAATTCAGTAAAGAGTGACAGGAAGGAAAGAAGAAATTTTGGGGTCTGTCTGTAATAGTAATAAATATAAACTCACAAAGAAGCCAGAACACGTTCAAGGTTTTCTCAGGATTGTTTGTTTCGTGTGGAGGTGCAAGAAGAACAGGAGAAGCTCATTGGCTCTCTGTATGGGTATGAGGAGAGGTCCCTCGACAGGTTGTGGTTGGCCTTGTGTACCCATTTTCCTTACCTACTGATCTCCTCCTCCTGCTCTGAAGCTGATTTACTGGGAACACAGAAAAAAGAGGAAGGAGCACTCTTGTGGGTTGCCCCACATCTCTGATCAGTTTTGTTCTTTTTCTGTGGTGGTCATTCTGACTTTACCAGTAAAGAATTGAGGCATAGTGAAAGGTTACTATTTCCCTAGATTCTCCGTCCATTGCTTTACCACTGAACCCTCTTGTGAATCCGTGTGTTTTCCCCACCCTTAAGTTTGTGAAACCAACCTAACTTCTTCTTTATAGAGGAGATGCATTGAAATTGTAGTCATTTACTGGTTAGTGGTTTCAGCCTGATTCCCATATTGACAGATTGTAAAATGAGACTGCATTGGTTTTTATCGTGAGATACATGTTTCGCTGATTTCTGGCAGCCACAAAGTGTGTAGTGTCTTTCTATACCCTTAAAATAAAAACTGCAGCATGACAGACATTACAATGACTGTTTCTTAAATTTGGCTGCCCACTGAAATTTACCAACATCCTGAGACAATTACATGAGAGAATTGCTGACAGGATTGAGTTCAGTAGCATATCTGTATGAATAATTTTTCAACCAAGGATGGTGGTGGTTATTTTGTTGCATAAGATAAATTTAAAATGAAAACTAAGGGCAATTTTCACTATCCTAACATAAATCATTTATTTTCCATTCTTGCACTTGTTTGACTATAAATACAGTTAAATTTTATTATTTAGTAATAATATCATAAATATACATATAGCTAGTCCATAAGCCATATTTAAAAAATGAGGAATGTTGGGAACGTTTTATGGGTCTTGGAAATGGGTGGCAAAGACTGGAAGGTAATGCTTACTTAGAGTTACTTGATAAAGGACACCCCTTAGAAAGGAACTTTGAGAAGGTGAAAGAGAAGAATAAGGAAATAAAATGTACAAGGAAGGTATAACTTTAGAAGTACTGGTGTAACATTATCTTACATTTATTATCAGTTAGTAATAGCTATGTACATTTACTTTATTTTCAGTGATATGGGAAACTATCTTTAAAGGAAGAAGAATCTTCCTACTATCAAATATGCAAAAATGATGGATTTATTTTTTTAAAGAAACTTAGAAAAATGGCTGAACTGGCAAAAAAGTAAGATGAAAAATAAAAACAGAGGCCAAATGCAGAGTTGTTTGCAAGCGCCTAATGACTGCTGCTTTAAGGACATCTGCTGGTTCTTGATGAGCTGTATTGTCAGTTTTTAACAGGTAAGCATGGGACTCAGAGGACAAGAATGGAAGCCACATTATTGGGGTCAAGCTAGAGATCTACCTTCCTAAAACCAGAACCCACAAAAGGCTATAGCCCTACTAGGAAAGGGAGACAGAGAAAAAAATCACCCTAGCAAAGAAAGGTAGTCAGAAAACTTATCCTTCTCAGCCTTAGCTATGAATAGAGGGTGAACAAGGTTTTCCCTGAATATTTGTAATTAGAATCAAATATTCATAGAGGTTCGGGACCCCACTACCTGTTTGATTTAAAAAAAAAAAGTGTAAGCTGAGACTTGTTTTGAGTGATTATAGCTTGCTTGGTATTGTGCCCAGAGAAAGACAGAAGTGAATCCAAGTCCTTTCTGGAAGAACATCCTCTCAAAGGCCTCAAAGAATTTCCAAAGATGTTAATCCAGAGAGCTTGAGCTCCAGTAAAAAACCACAAAAGCATATGAGGAAATGGTTACCATGAGCAAAACAAAATACTAAAATCAGACTCACAAGGATTATCTTACTGGGTACTGAATATAGAAATAAATGTGCTTAATTTATTGGAAGAAACAAATAGAAGAAATGAAAGTATGTCTCAGGGATAAGGAATTGTCCAAAATAATTAGACAGAATCCAGAAACAAACAAACAAAAAATAAAATAAAATAATTGAAATCATAAATTCAAGGGCAGTTTAACAGCATATTAGATTGAAAAGACAGTGAGGTGGAAGGTAGATCTGAAGAAATAATTAGGAATGCTATACAGGGAGATAAAAGAGAGAGAAGATATCAGTAAGGTTAGACACAGGGGAAGGACTGAAAAGGTCTAAAGTACATCTGTGGTGACGAGAGTAATTGCCACCCGAAGATACCCACACCCTAATCCTCAAGAACCTGTGAATATGTTACCTTTAACGTGGCAAAAGGGATTTTGCAAATGTGATTATATTAAGGATCTTGAGATGGGGAGATTATCCTATATTACCCAGGAAGTCCAGTTTAATTACGGGGGTCCTTTTAAGGGAAAATTGTAGGCACGAGAGCCAGACAGAAATTCGAAGATGCTTTATTTCTGGCTTTGAATATGGAAGAAGGAGCCATGAAGCTAGGAATACAGGTTGTCTCCGAGTAGTTTTTACCCAGCTGTCTGTCAGCACGTGGCCAACCTTATGGTTCAAGGTGGTTGCTTAGAGCACCAACTCTAACAAATTTCCTGTAGGAGGAAGGATGGAGTAGGGGTGACGGGTGGAGCTCAAGCAAGCTATTAGGCCATCTCTTAAAGTGGTTCATGGAAGTTCCACCTAGCAGTTTCACTGGCCCTTCACTGCAAGGCAGTTATGAAGTATATTTTAGGAGAGCACTTTGCTGCCCAGAATAAAACTGGACTTCCTTACTAAGGGAAGAGGAGAGATTGGATATTGGGGGAGGCCATCAGCAGTTCTCTGCCATATCATATAGTACTAAAAGATTCTGTTTACCAGGAAGATACTAGAATTCTGGGGGAGGGTATACCTCAAATTATAGAGTGCATGCTTAGCACACACAAGGTCCTGGGTTCAATCCCCAGTACCTCCTTTAAAAAAATAAATAAGTAAACCTAATAACCGCCCCAAAATAAATAAATAAATAAATTTTAAAAATTAAAAAAGATACTAAAATTCTAATGATACTTGTATCAGATAACACATTCCACATACGTAAACCAAAAATAACAACTACAAGGAGAAATTTATAAGTTCACAATCATAATAGTTTTTAACACACGCGAATTTAGTAAGGAGGCAGAAAACTTGAACAACACAATGAAATAGCTTGATCTACTGTATGAAGGTGTTCACATTTTGAAGAATCAATACCAGAGTTGATATAATGCGTATACAGTACTTAATGGAATCCAAAATTTCTGGTAATGCAACAGATAATTACTCAGCCTTGAAAAGTGCCTGTATGAAAATCTCAGGAAGTAACAGAAAATAACAGGTAAACTTCTCTGATGAAAATGCAAGCTAAATTAGGACTCAGTTTGTTTTTTTTTTAAACTCATTTTTTATTGCGGTAACATTGGTTTATAACATGTTTCCTGTGTACATACAGCATTGTATTCTACTTCTGTGAGGACTTATTTTTTTAAAAGGTTAACTTTAAAAAAATGTTTGAAAACTTAAAATCATACTTTCTAAATAGCTGAGGTTGCAGAAATTATGATTGAAGTTTAATAATACTAAAATTTCAATGATAATGGAAATATAACATCAGAATTTGTAGGTGAAGCTTGGTGATTCTGGGGCATAGCACATATTCAAGTTTCATAAATATTTTGTGAGAGCTTGAAAAGAATGTGCATTTTGCAGTTGTTGAATTAAGGGGGGAAAGAGCCTCAAAAGTTGAGAACTGTTGATGACTTAACATTAGCATATGTAACCTCGTGCAGATTCACCTCTGACAGTTGTCAACAGGGCACTACTGTCTCATTGTGCTTCCTTTGCTGTAACCTTAACCTGATTCAGCTCTCTGATCAAACTAGATCAGTGGTTCTAAAACGTTAGTGTGTATCAGAATCATCTGGATGGTTTGTTAAAACAGATTGCTGGGCCCTCCCTCCAGGCTTTCTGATTCTGTGCCTCTGGGATGGGGCTGTACGTTGTCCATTTTTAACAAATTCCCAAGTGGTACTGATGCTAGTGACCTAGGAACCATGCTTTGAGAACCAGTGTAGACACTACATTCTCTTGACTCTAATCCTTGTACCTGCTGTTTCTTTTTCCTGCAACTTCTTTTCTTTTTTTTTTTTACATTTTTTATTGATTCATAATCAATTTACAGTGTTGTGTCAAATTCCAGTGTTCAGCACAATTTTTCAGTCATTCATGGACATATACCCACTCATTGTCACATTTTTTTCTCTGTGATTTATCATAACATTTTGTGTATATTTCCCTGTGCTATACAGTGTAATCTTGTTTATCTATTCTACAATTTTGAAATCCCAGTCTATCCCTTCCCACCCTCTACCCCCCCACCCCCCAGTAACCACAAGTCTGTATTCTCTGTCCATGAGTCTATTTCTGTCCTGTATTTATGCTTTGTTTTTGTTTGTTTTTGTTTTTTAGATTCCACATATGAGTGATCTCATATGGTATTTTTCTTTCTCTTTCTGGCTTACTTCACTTAGAATGACATGCAACTTCTTTTCTTTCTCATCTTATACTTTTTTTTCAGCACTACTCCTTCCCCTACTAGTTTAAATCTCTCTTTTCTTGAAAGTATTTTTAACCACCAAGTTGTTAGATGGCCGTTGTCTATGCTTCCTTATACTCCCAAATACCTTTTTACACATATGTGAGAGCCCTAATCATACTCTTTAAAACCATTAAAAGCTATGTTTTGTGTTTGTATCCTTAAGAGTCTTTGTACCTGGTACAGAGACTTTTAGTAGTCAATAAATACTTATTAATAAATGGGCTCTTGCCATCCATATTTTGAAAGTGTTATTTAGGAAGAAACAATTATGGAAATTCATTCAAGACTTTGAATAGCACGGTGTTTAAAAAAATTCTGCATTGTATATTTAGAAATAGATGGTTAAATACACTTTGAGAAGATCACTGGAGTTTGGAAAGGTTCCTTTTGTCTTCCTGCCACTTCATGTCATTGGCTGGAACATAACAGTAAAGGAATAAAGGTAGTGAAATGAGAAATGGACTACTGCAGTGGATTTAATACGGATAAAATAAGGGTTAGATCAGTGGTTCTTCCTTAATTCATTATATCAATCTGAAAGCAGAATCATTAGGATATATTGTATATTATTAAAGGATTTGACTGCACAAACATGGGAGCTGGTCACACAGTCTGTAAGGCTTTGAGTCTGTTGCCAGAGCTTGAACTTCACAAGCAGGTAGTTGATAAGAGAACATGGGAAATTGGAAGCCATGAGTACAAGCTAGAACTAACAAAGACAGACTAGAATGCTTATCAGTTTCTGCTACTTCTAGCTTACTGATATAGTTATGCTGCAGGAGAACTGAGGCATTCTTAATCAAGGAACTAAACATGCACTTGGCCCAAGAGAAAGAGAAGCTGAAGGTAAGATCAAGGAAAGACGGAGTCATTGCAGACCTGGGCTGCTTCCACACACCAACAAAGTGAGCTAGCATATCGATAAGTGACAGTGTGTGGCCCACACTAACCAGAAACATACAGGGAAGGGAATTCTGAGGAAAAAATTTATCCTAGCTAAGTTGACAAATTATAGAAACCATCACACACATTAGAGTTATATATATACACAAACTAAAATTTTCAGTACTTTCCTATCGCAGTGATTTTCTAACTTGAGTGCAAAAGAATCATCTGGGGAGCTTGTTAAAATGCAGATTTATGAGCCTTTGCCCCAAGATTCTAATTAAATGGGTCAGGGGTTGGGGACCAGAAATATTTGCTTATGTAAAGAATAGCAAATGCATGGAATTTTTGGACTGCATTTAGAAAAAGTTGATAACAAATATTACGTTAGAGTAATGCTGCATATTTAAAAAATACCAATGCCCTACCCATCATCTTACTAAATCAGGATATTGAGAGGCATGGATCCTGGTTTTGTGTAGTTTTATGTTTTACTACTGATTCTGCTGTCCAGCCACAACTGAGAGCCACTGTTTTGTAGCAATAAGGGGTTCAAAGAAAATATTCAAATAAAAAGGGTAGGGACCTATAAGTGGATTTGAGATTGGTCCATATTTGTTTTGCATAGTGATGTTTGATGAATTAGTGAAGATCGTATTTGGTCAAAGTATCCTCTCTGCTGTAGTCACACTTGACTCTGGGTGTAAACTAGATTATACAAGCTGTAGCAGCAGCTCATGGAGAATAGAGTCTGGGGGCTCACCATACTCTGTCATCCAGTCCCCTTCAGTGATACCTGTGTGAATTATCAGAAATAGGTGAGTTCAGTCAAAGTCACACTGAGTTAAACTTTGTCCTATTCAATCCTGTTTTCTTTCAAAACTGAGAAAATCTGTTAGAATTTTGCTGACACAAACTGATCATCTGCTATGGATATTGTGACCTGCTAACCTTTATTCAACTTCAAATTTTAGACACTATAGGCTTAATCTTAATTAACAAGTCTTATATTTCCTTTAAAGCTCTTATAACATAGAATTTTAAAACTTCAGTCCATTAGAATAAAGAAAGCCTAGAATGCCTGGATTTAGGCAACAGGGTTAACTTCTGTTTATTTGAAGATTATGAAGAACTTCTAAAATTTTTAAAGTTTGTTTTATTTTGAACATTTACTGTACTTAAGGTACTATAGGGCATAATTAAGAAAAATGGGTTTTTGTTCTTAAGAGGCTTACAGTATATTGGGGTAACTAGATTTGTATTATGATGGTTCTTCTTTTCTTGATCATTTAAAAATATACAACTGATACTCCTAATATTGTTGGGAATGAAATGGGCTCTTTCTTTGATAATAGAACCTGTGGCTGTTACAAATCTTTTATTCTTTATAAGTAGCATATTCAGTGACATAGGTAAGTATTGAGTACAGGTTGCATTTATACTGATTGCAGTAGACTTCCTGGCCATACACAAAAAAGAAGAGAAGAAAGAAAGGAAGTGTGTAGAGTGTGGGTTATGGGTTTTATGTATATTGTAATTTCGCTGTTTTATACCTTTTCTGTAATTAGAGTAAGTAGTGAAATGGAAAGATAATATCTAGTAAATTGAAGTACTTGTTAAGTAAATCTCAGTTAATCAAAAACAGTCAATTCATTTAAACATTTACTCACTCATCTCTGTTTTGGCACAGGGCTTGACGCTGCAGGTGCATAAGACAGCAAGCAGTTTCTGGTTCCGTAGAGTTCCACAGTCTAGTTTAGTAGACAGGTTTAAAAAAAAAAGCCATGATCAATTATTATAGTGCTAGATGAACATTTGAAATAAGAATAATATTCACGCGTCATAAGTTTATTGAGCACTACTATGTGTTAGGCTCAGAGTTGGCACTGTGAGTACAGTGACAAACAAGAAAGATTGGCTCCTACTTTGGAAAGAGCTTACAGGCAGGTTTTAAGTAGGTTTATTTTGTCCCTGTCCTTAAGTTTTTGAAATGAAGTAAGTAAAACAAGACAGGAAACAGCAGGAGTAATAAGTTTACTGTCTACACTGGAAGAACTCAAATCAGAGTGTAGTTTGTGCGACTGTCTGATAGTCCCTTGATCAACTGAAACGATTGAAATTCTTATTTTCCCCATCAATGTTGGAGGGACTCTTTACTGCTTAGCTAGTGATAGGGTGTTTTTTAAATAAAGTTAATAATGAGGTGAAAATTTACTTTAAAGCTTAAAAATTCAAATCACTCTATGACGAAAGTAAATATTTATGGAGGAAACTTACTGGTTCTTTGAAAGGGAGGCAAGGATGAGGCAATCATGGAGAGAAGTCAATCTGATAATTATTTGGGACCATCATCAAGGCTGTTTATTGATGTTCTGTAGCCTGTTATGCTGATTGTTCTTGTATTACCAAACTGCAGTTATCAAAGCCCTTATTTTAAAAAAATTGTTAAGAAAGATGAAGGAGGATTCAGGACCCTTGTGACAATGCCAGTGAGAAGTGTTTGTGGCTCTTCAATACTGATTTCATTGTGACAGTTTTATTATTTATTTTTCCTGGATAGAGGAGAAAAGCCATCCAATCAGTGAAAATTATTTTATCTTTTAGCATAACATGGATTGAAAAAAAAATTTAGGGTGGTAGAGAAAGAAAACCCTTTAACCAGGTACTTAAAGATATTTTTCCTTTTAGCCTGTGTTGGTTTCTCCTTCTCACACAGGATGTGTTCTAAAATAGTAGGTAGACATATTTGAAACAGATGTTGGTTTTCTTTGTAGATTGTCTTAAGAAAGCAGTTACTATACAATAAGCCAATAATCTGAATCTTCGTGTTAACACTTATGGAAGTATCACTAGGGAAACCAAAGAAGGAAATAATACTGTAATCTCCAGGTTTAAAGTTAGGGAAAACCAGATAATCCCAGGAGAGGACTTTCTGATAAGTGTAATGCTGTTATCTGTTAGAGTAGATAAAAGATTTCATAGTTCATCCCATGTTGATATCATTGCCTTAGTTTTAAATTAAAAGTGCCTCTTCTCAGCTCCTTGAATGAGATGCTCTTAGAAAACAGTACTCTTGTGTTTTACTCCTGAGATATACATGCTAGGATTTCTTTATTCCTTCTTCCCAAGTAATGTTAGCTCAAGTTTAAAACTGAGTATTTCATCTCTAAAAATAAAGATGAATCTTCTGCTCCTTTAATAGATATTGTACTAAGATCTAAAAATTCGATAAATTAGTAGAAGTTGTTTTAAAACAGAAAGAACTGTTTTAATGCATATGTCAGTATATCATGATAATTTTTATATAACTTCTCAAAATTAAACATAAAAGTAGATTCTTTTTTATGACATAAAAGATATTTTATTTTTGCAGTCTGTGTCTTAAAACACAGTGAAATAGACTGAAAACCAAGGTGTGGATGTTTTCATTCATGTGAGTGAGGTGAGGTGTGATGTGATATGATTATGTATGATGGGTAAGACCTTTGGAATCCAGCAAGTCTGACTTTGAGTTCTCCCTCTGCCTTATCTTAGCTGTAGTAGTGTTAGGCAGATTAGTATCTGTAAATTTTATTTGTCCCGTGGGTTAAGTGAAAATAATACCTGTCCCATAGGATAGTTGTTAGGTAAGATAACGCAGGTGAAGTGTCTTGTATAGTACCTAGTATGCAGTAGGCACTCACATGATGCTCTTATTACTGTCACAATTCAGGGCTATGAATTAAAACTGTAAAGTTAAGGTAATTAAAGGTAATTATAATTATAGAGTTTTAGAAACCTTCATTTAAAATAGTTATGAATCTAGTTCTCTCCAATTTTAGTTAATTTTTCATAGAAATGGTTAGATTGTCTTTTATGATTCTCAGACTGTAGAGTTTTTCTTGGTCTGAGGTAACCCATTATCATATGAGAATAATGTAGTATTAACAGCTGTCAGGATATGTGAATTGTCTTTTAGGCTGGAACCTCACCACTTTGACCTCCTCCAGTTGATGGAATTCGGTTATCTTTCTTCACCAAAAATAATGAAAGATGGAGCTTAAGGCTGGTCGTATACAATTACAGAATTCAAGTAGAAACCTGTTTTACTGCTTCCCAGTGATATAACATAACCGTAGCCATATCCCAGTGAAGGTAAAATATTATTAAAGACCACTTGAATTCACTTTGTTCCATTTTTCTTAAAATAAATACTTTTATTACAACATAGTTGTAGAGAATGATTACAGGAAACAGTGTCGGCTATTTCAGATATCACAAAAAATGGAAAGACCCAAAGGAGTTTTGTGAATTTTGTATTAATCAAGTTCTTATGGTTCAGTACTTTTATGTATTCAAAAGTTACCTTACTTAGCATATTACAGAGCATTGGACTGTATAATAATAAAATTTATCTTACACGTTGATTCAGCAGCATCCTGTTGACAAAACTTGCATGCATTTATATGTGAAAATGTACTCATATTTCCTAAAAGAATAAATTTTCCTGTTCTAATCTGCATTTGTTGCAAGTTAGTATTGAATCTTAAGTCCCACTGAAGAAATTGGATGGGGTTCATTTATAATCTCAGCCTGCAGGAATGTGCTCTCTTTGGGTAACCGTATGCATCTCTTCCTACAGGTTTTAGTAATCAGTGTAGTGTTTCTAAAAGCACAGTGGTCTCAGATTCTTGAGTCAGGCTGTCAGATATCCTGCTTT
The DNA here is from genome assembly GCF_048564905.1 of Vicugna pacos. Taxonomy (NCBI): domain Eukaryota; kingdom Metazoa; phylum Chordata; class Mammalia; order Artiodactyla; family Camelidae; genus Vicugna; species Vicugna pacos. Next base: position 4,996,120 of record NC_132992.1, read on the forward strand.
TTAGTTTCTTGATCTTAGGCACCTTACTTGGTTTTCTCATCTGTGAAATAAGGGTGATAATAAAAATGTTACTATCTTGTAGTACTGTGGAAGGACTTAATGAGTTAATATTTATTGAAAGCACTGGATGAATGGCACATCAGGGCCCAGTAAACTTTAGGTGTTATTATTGTCACTGTTCTACAGTATGACAGGTGTGGACTATTTTGAGTTTTTCATTATGTCCTAGGAAGTGTATGCAGAAAATAATAAAATCTGTGGGGAAAGGGTGGCTTTGTAGTAAGAATACTAGAAGAATCTATTCCTTTTGCACTACCCTGTAAGCTATAAAATGAGAGAACCAGCAGATAACGGCCCTTTGAAGGGAAGAGGGGGACAAGTATAACTTTAAACATTCTAATCAGAAGGGTGAAGTTGCTGATTTGTTTAGCCAGTGATTAACAAATAATTCTTTGAGACTGGACAAAATTTTAAGTAAGAATAAGGTAGTACTTGTATATAATGCCATAACAGGTTTCCAACATCAGTCCTTCAAGTTACAATAAATACAGTGAAACAGTGAAGATTCATTTATGACCAAAGCAAGAGGAAGATAAAAGTGTAGTATATTTTATATTGCTATGATTAGAGCAGAGCCCTATCTTAAAACTGAGTAACTGAGTTTTAAAAACTTGATTTCCATGTACCAAGTGAGAGTATAGTATGTGACTGAGATGAAAAAGGCTTAGCTGTTGGCTCTTTTGGTAGGGGAAAAAAAAAAAAACAAACAAACCAACAGATTTCTTTGTGGCTAGTTCATGTGTAAAACTGAGAAAGAGAAACTGGAATGTGAGAACAGTCACGTTATAAAGCCTTTATGCTTCACAATAAGAGAAAAACATGTTACAGAATAAAGATTTCTGAAGGTGAAAAATATTTACTACTTAGGGTAAATGAATTAAGACAAAGGAATAAAAATGCAATGAAATGTTACATAGAATCTGATTAGAGCCTAGCAGTCACTCTTGTAAGACCTATTACTGCTTTGTCTGGCTTATCAATAAGTTAGTGGAAAATACACGAAGAGAATTCAGGCTGTATGTGTAGAATCAATACAAGCTCAACTTCCCCTTCTTCCTTCCCATCCTATTGGCTGTTTTTCTTGAATGATACAATCATTTTATAATGAAAAAAAAAATGTAACCAATATTAGTCTTTGATTAGATGCTTTGAAATGAAATCTGCATGTCCATGGCCTTAACCTAGCTCAGTATCAAAAGCAGCTGCATTAATCATCAGCCCATGGACTTGTAGTAATTTTATTTTATATAAAGTAGCCTTTTTTCCTTTGTAAACCCCTCTGTTTGTCATATAAATTGCTGGCATTATTTAATGTGGAATGACTTTGTTTTGAATGCTGCTCATTTCCTTAGAATATAGTACATTAAATTGTTCTCATTTGGATCTGAAATTGAGAAATGGCAGTTTTCCCTTATTAAGAAACAGAAATGGATTAAATTTATCTAGTTAACAGTGCTATGATATTCTGAACTTCTCTGTAGAAAGCATTATCATTACTTCAGAATCTCAGTTTTCATGTTAAGACTTGTTTCTGTTTCTGGAGTGAACAAGGTACTTTTTAGTTAAACATGGTACTTTTTTCTTGTTTTGTGAGTTCCCCTCCTTATTTTTGGCTACATAGATTATTTATGCTGAAGGCTTTAAAATCTGTATTTTGCTTTAACAATTTTATACCACAGGTTGCAAACTGGTGTGTCAGACATTGTTAAAAATTTTAAAGAATTAATTGCCAACAGCAGCAAAAGATGACATTAAAGCAAAAGTAATGAAGAAAACTTGATCAGGGTGATGAAAACAGGTAACAGACTTAATTTAATGCCAGAGATTTAAAAGACTGTGTTCTAGGAACAGTATGTTTTGGATCAGACCGAAACTCAGTTGAAACTGTCCTTTCCAAGAGGACCATACACTTTTGTCAGAACCATATAAAGTTTGAAAACCCTTACTAATATGTCACAGGAAGAAGAAACATGGTTCATTGTGTCTTGAGGCCACAACAGCAAAGTCATAAAGAAACTGTGTATGATTTATTCATATTGTTGATTAAAAATATTTATATAAATATATATTTCCCTTCCTCTCTGATAAAAGCTCTTACTATCACAGTTGGCTTACTTCTATGTGAAGAAGTCTCCACCAAATTGATATGAGTAAGATTTAGAGGTTATGTACAAGGCAGGAGAAAGAGTCTTATAAGATCCTTTTCTCAGCCATATAGCAGTTGCTTAAGTCCTAGCTCCCTGTCCATTGCTGTCAAATGACAAAATAAATGAGCTAACTGGAGAAAACATTGTGTTTGCCAGGTAAACAAACTCAAGAAAAACCAATTGCACTAATTATAGGCCAAAGATAGACCCATTTTGATTCCTCCCAGTTCAAAAATGTTTGAAACAGATATACTTTGAATAGGTGAATTGTAAGGTATGTGAATTATATCTTAGTGAAGCTGTTTTTAAAAAGTAAACAAATCCCATGGAGAAATTTTGCCCCAAAAAGAAGGCATAAATATGTTTTAAGTGATGAAGAACTTCAGTGTGGGAAACACAAAATTTTAAGTCACTCAAGGGAAGAAGAGTTAGGCTGGCTCCCTTGGATAAACTTTGAGGACATATTAGAAAATCACCACACACTTTTTTTTTTGTTTGTTTGTTTTTTGTTTTGTTTTGTTTTGTTTTACATTTTTTATTGATTCATAATCATTTTACAGTGTTGTGTCAAATTCCAGTGTTCAGCACAATTTTTCAGTCATTCATGGACATATACACACTCATTGTCACATTTTTTTCACACTTTTGTTTTTTATTGTTTCAGGAGGACAGTTGTGAGGCCAGTGTACTTTTGACTCAATGGGGCTAAATGGGTGAGTGAGTGCATGGTTCTCTGGTAAGGGTGGCGGACAGGAGAGAGCTCAGGCTTTGAACACGACTGGATTTGACTGTGATCAAGACACTAAATATAACCTCTGTAAGCTTCGATTTCCTTGTCTATGGCAGGGAATATTTAAGTCCAAGCTAAGTTTACTGACTAGGTCACATAGCACCCAGATTCAATCATTTGAAAAACGTAAATTAAAAAAAAAATCAAATCCCTTTAAATATAAGTGTCATTTCCCGACTTTAAATTCTTAAATGGCTTTTTATTGCAGTATCAGCAATCTGTAAAATCCTGAATGATGGACTCCTCCTGCTACCTCTTTGCCTGTCATCCCTAGCCTTGCTGGTCTTCTTTTACCAAGAGTCTGTTTTTATGTTTCTCTATCTGGAGGGTCTGTTCCTAGCTCTGGATAAATTGGCTCCTTCTCATCCTGAGGATACTGTTTGAATGTGGCTTCTACTAAAGGCCTTAATACCCTATTTCTAAAACTTTCCCTTTTGACTTCCCCATTATCTTTGGCAGGTCTTTATTTTCTTTGTAGAGTAGCACAGATTTGTAGTTCTTTTATTCATGTGGTCATTTGTGATGCCCCATGTAGACTAAGCTCTGTGAGCACAGGAAGTATGCATATGCTGAGTTCCCTGTTAAATCCCCAGTGACTAAACTAGTTTTAGGTGCAAAGGAGACACTCACCAAATGTTTGGTTGAATTAAGAACTGCACTTTGAATGAATAGAGGGTGCTTGTACTTTTCCTTTTTGACATCTGACAATTGTGCAGACTCCTTCAGTAATTGCTATAATTCCTTAAGGTTCTTTTATGTAGAAATAATACTTAAAAGCGTGTGTGTGTGTGTGTGTGTGTGTGTATACACACATATATAGTGAAATATATATATATATTTTAAGACTTTTTTTTTAGAGAAATTTTAGTTCATGGCAAAATTAAGAGGAAGGTACAGACATTTCCCACCTATCCCCTGCCCCCCACACATGCATAGTCCCCCCATTATGAACAACCTCCATCACAGTGGTACATTTGTTACAATTGATGAACCTACACTGGTGAATCATAATTACCCAAAGTCTATAGTTTAAGCCTCTGGCATATTTCAAAATAGTTCATTTTTCCCTCCCCCCTGCTGGAAGCACAGGGGGATTTTTTGGTGTTCTACATCGTACGATTTTGGATAAATGTATAATGACATGTATCTACCGTTGCAGTATAATACAGAGTAGTTTCACTGCCCTAAAAATCCTCCGTGCTCTACCTATTCATCCACCATCCCTTCCCTGGTAACCACTGATCTTTTTTACTGTCTCCGTAGTTTTGCCTTTTCCAGAATATCATGTAATTAGTATTATATAGTATATAGCATTTTTAGACTGGCTGCTTTCACTTAGTAATATGCATTTAAGTTTCTTAATAGTTCTTTTTTTTTCTTTTTTCTTTAAAAAGAATTTTTTATATTGAGGTATAGTCAGTTTACAATGTTGTGTCAATTTCTGGTGTATAGCACGATTCTTCAGTCATACATGAATATACATATATTCATTTTCATATTCTTTTTCACCATAAATTATTGAATATATTTCCCTGTGCTATACAGTATACACTTGTTTATCTATTTTATATATACCAGTCAGTATCTGCAAATCTCGAACTCCCAGTTTATCCCTTCCCACCCCTCACCCCTAGAGTTCATTTCTTTTTAATTTCGAACAGTATTCCATTGCCTGGATGTACCACAGCTTATTTATGCATTTACCTACGGAAGGACATTAGAGCTCTTAGCATATTAATAATAGTTGCTTTAAATTCCTGATCTGATAATTCCATCATCCTTGCCATGTGTTCTGATACTTGCTCTGTCTCTTCAAATTGTGTTTTTTTACCTTTTAGTATGTCTTGAAATTTTTTCTGGGTAGCCAGACATGATGTACCTGATAAAAGGAACTACTATAAATAGGCCTTTAGCGATAAGGTGGTGAGGTATGAGGGGAGGGGAGGGGTGAGGCATCCTGTTGTCCTGTGCTTAGGTGTCAGTCTTTTAGTGAGCCTGTTCCTCAGGACTGTGAGCTTCACAAGTGTGTCTCATTTTTTTTTCTCCACACTTGGGTGGGACAGGATGGCTAGAATGGTTTGGAGTTGGGTATTTCCCTTCCACCATGTGGAAGGCTAGAGGGGGTTAGATACAAGTAGTTCCCTTCCCCCAGGTCAGTTAGGCTCTGATAAATATCCCAGCAGATTAGACTCCGATTAACTGTTTTCTCCAGAGGGCAGGCCTCCTTAAAAACAGAGTCCTCCGGAGTATTTCAGGATACTTTATTTCCCCCTCCCCCTGCTGGAAGCTCAGTGGGATTTTTCCCTCTGATATTTACTCTGGGAACTTGGTCAAGCTCTTGGAGGCAAATCTCACAATGAGAGACAGGGTCCCCTTGGAACCTTTACCTCTTAGAGTTGTCCACATTGAGCCTCCAGAAATTCATCAGTTACAGGGTTCCCACCCCGGCACTGGTTCTTGCCGCATATTCTGGGTCTCTTCTCCACTAAGCTGCGACTTCCTATTTTCACCTGTCTCTCTTCAATCTTCGCAGCAGTGATTTGCCCTTTGTTCTCTCCTCTTTTATGGATCCGAGAAGAGCGGTTGATTTTTTTAGTTCTTTTGGTTTTTTGCTTCTTAAAGTGCTGACTTCTCTAAGCTCCTTATATACAGAACTGGAAACTGGTTAAGTCCCCTGTCTATCCTCCCCTCTCCTCCCTTTCCCTCCTCCTCCCCCTTCTCTCTTTCCTCTTTCTCCTCTTCTTTTCTCTTCTCTTTTTTCTTTAAAAACAATTTATGTCTTTTTTTTCCTCCAGTAAAAGATATGGTACGTTTCAGGTATGTCTCCTTTTTAGGAGGTGAATCAAGTGGAGGGAAGTATATTGGTGTCAAGGCTGAGAATAAAAATCCAGATTTCTAGCCTTGGTCATCTATTTCACCAACTGTGTGCCCATATTAAATAGACTGTTTCTGCATGACTTAGAAAAATACATAGAAACCAGAGAGTGATAATGCCAGAGAAGCTCACAGATGAGACTATTTAGAATTGGATTTAAAACAAAACCAGTGTCTTGGTCATTAGTTTATAATTTCTGACGCTATCTTATGTCATCTAAGATGAGTAAAAATTTGGGCCGTACTTTTCTAATGAGAAGTCCCTTTTATACAATAGCATGTTACATATAATTACGGTAGGATGTAATTACCATGGTACTTGGGATTACTGTTTTTCCTTCTCTTCAGAATGATGGCTAGAATTGTGATCTCTTGGATTTGAGTTTTTCAACCTGTTAAATCTGTTCTTTGGTTGAAAATCAAGAATGAGAACTCATTTATTCACTTATGTATTCCTTTATTCATTAAATATTTGAGAACCTCCTATTCCAGATCCTATGAAGAAAATGGTGAATGAGACAGTTCCTACCTTCACAGAGCTAATACACAGGTGAACAAGCAGTTAGAACTCACTGATTAGTGCTGTGATGGGATGCTGAAAGACAATATGGCAGGGGCCCAAAAAACAGAATTGAATTAGAGGAAAATTTTTTTAGAGAAAGAGATTTTTAAAGTAAAAGCTAAAGAGGAGCATGAGTTAACCTAAGGAGTATAGCTACAAGGGGGATCTGGGCCCAGGGCCCTTTGGTGGAAATGGAGTGAGTTTGGTGTTTATTAGCATGTAATGAAAGGGAATGATTTAACCGAAATGAAACTGTAGAGGTAAGTCGTGCCAGTTCAGGAAGGACTGTAAGCCTTTTTTTTCTAAGGGCATTGGGAGGCTGTTGAAAGCCTTTGAATTGGGCTACAACATGATCAGACTTGCATTTTAGAAAGTTCCCTCTGGCTACAGTGCTACACATATTGGTATGGAGAGGTAAGGGAGTTGAAAGGAAAAACCTAGAAGCAAGGAGATCAATTAAGAGACTCTGTTCCAACCCTGTAGGAGAATGGGAATTCTTACCCAGAGTGACACTAATGAAGACTGAGAGAAGCTTACAGGTTTGACTGTTATTTAAGAACTAAAGTTGATCCTCTCTGTCTTGTTTAGGTCACTGGATAAATAGTTAGTGACAGTGTTGAGATTAGGACCCAAGAGATGAAAGAAGGTTTGAGGCTTTCTTAAGAAGAGGGGTGGTGTGAGAAGTAGGAGCCAAGAGAAAATGAGTTCAATTGGGATTATGGAAATTGAGGTGTCTGAATTTTCTATTTAGGTAGAAAAATTGAGTATACCCCTGAGTGTATAGATCTCAACCTCAGGAGAAAAGTGCTAGCTGGGAATGCAAACTAGGGTTCATCAGCATGTAAATGAACATATGATACGGGTGCTTAGAACAATACAGCAGTGCCTGGGAAAAGTGTCTTTTTACATAATGGACGCTTATTAAATATTTGTTGAATTAATGCATGACTAGAAGCCATGGGAGTGGTTTTAAGTGAGAAGAGAGACAGGCTTGGGCCAGCACTGGGAGGAAGTGAAATAGTTCAGGGACTGGCTGAGTAAGAAGGAACAGCAAGAGACAGGAGGAAAACCAGGAGAGAGTGGCAGCATGAACCCAAAGGGGAAAGAATGTTTTAAGAAAGAGCAAAAGAGTAAGAGAGATAAGGACTGAAAAGCACTCCTTGGATTTAGCCTCAAGGATGTGGTTTATTTTACCTGGGGGTGGAGAAAGATATCAATGGTTTGTGTGGATGGGATTAAAAACCCTATTGCAGTGTGTTCAGGAATGAGGAAATAGAAACAGTGAGTGAATAGCCTGTGGGGGAGAGAGAGAATGGTTGCTGGGCAGGGAATAATGATCAGGGTGCTGGATCTTATTTCTAATGGTAAGGTTTTGAACATGTTTAATGCTCATTGAAGGAAGTCAGCCTAGAGAAAGAGGATAAAGTTATTGGAGAGAGATAATGCAGTGACGTTTATAAGTGATTTGCCTTGGGCATGAGGGCCACCTCTCCTAGATGAGACAGGAAGAAAGTGAAGTCAAGATATGTAGCTTTAGAGGCATGTTTTGCTGGTTTGGTATTAGAAAATCAAGGGAATTTTTGTCTTAACATTTTTTGTTTCTCGTAACTGACACGATAAAAATTTTAGTAACTAAAGTGGTATGTGCTTATTTAAAATTATTTGTGGTGCAGAAGTATAAAATAGAAATTTAAAGTTTTATTCTTTGCCCTTCAGTTCTTTTCCTCCAAGACTAACTGGTGTTCAGTTGTTTATGTATCCTATCGGATTTCTTTTTAAGTACATACAAACTATATTCATATGACAGATTGCAAAAGGATTTTAAATATTAATTTTTTTGTTTTTGTTTTTCTCTTAAGTGAGATCATACTATATATATATTGTGCAGCAGCCTCCCCCCCGCCTCCCCATAATGTATTTGGTTCTCTTTTCCGAGCTAGGACATATAGATCTACCTTTTTTTCGTTTTCTAGCTTACACCATCCCATGTATGGATATGCTGTTATTTAACCATTCTCCTAGTCATGGAAATTTAAGTTGACCATGATTTCTTGCTATTAAAAATAATACTCAGTGGACATTCTTATCAGTATAGTAAAATTATATTCATGGTTTGATTCTCTAGTTATTACATGAGGTAAATACCATCTATCATTATCTTTTCAGAAAGACATTGCATTCAGGTAAATCCAGTGTGGTCAGTCCCCCCTCCCACATTGTGTCAGATTGCTGTTTCTTTAGTTGAGCCCCAGATGAAGTTTTAGTGCGTTCTGGGGGTATATAGTATGAAAAATGTGTATCTTCAGACAGTAAAATTACATTCCTATTGTAAGATTCCAATACAGAAAGAGGCCATGTGAAAGTATATGAAGAAACAAGATTCACTTCTGGTTTATTGCACTCTCAGCGATTTCTTTGTTGAATGTATTAGTGGGTGGGATTGGGCCTTGCTATTATTTGTTTATTGACCTAAGAGCATAAAGTTTATGTGTATGATTTGAAGCCCTTATATATTAGTACAATTTTCATGAATTTCTGTACCTATTTTATGGACTGTTCAAAATAAAATTTAAGAGTCAAAGAAATTGCAGCTAAATTTTATTTAAATTTTTAAATAGTGCAATTATCCTCCGGTAATTTTATGGCAACCCACACTTCTTTGGGTAGTGGATGTGATTTCTGTTTCCTGCTTGATGTAGATCATATGTTAAGGATAAGGAGGCAGGTAGCAAGACTTCTTAGCCTGGTTCAGTGTTCCACTGATAGGAAACCACATATTTATAGTGATATTAGTTGTGACATTTTTCTCTATCAGTGCTCAGCAGAGCCCAGATGTGGGTACAGAGAACTTTATATTTTGGAAAACATATATGTCTTAATGATTGTAGCTTTAAAGTATGTCCTGAAACTAGGTAAATGTATCTTCCAACTTCAGAATCTTTCAAATTGTGGTGAAAAAAAAATGTAATACAAAATTTACCCTCTTACCCATTTTTAAGTGTAGAGTTCAGTGGTGTTAACTATATTCACATTATTGTGGAACAGATCTTTCTTTTTCATCTTACAAAACTGAAACTCTCTACCCATCGAACAACAACTCTCTAGTCCCTTTTTCTCCACAGCCTCTGGAATCCCCATTCTGCTTTCTGCTTTTATGATTTTCAGTATGAGTGGAACCATATTGTATTTGTCCGTGTGTAAGTGTGTAAGTAAAAGATTGATTTAGCTATTCCAAGTTTTTTTCTTTATCATAAACACTTTAATCAATTTATTAACTCCTAGAAAAATCCCATAGTGATTTTTATATGGAATGCATTAAATTTGTCAGTTTGGAAAAGATTGACATCACAACTGTATTGAATGTTCCAATCCCTAAACACAGTATATTTCTCCATTTATTTAGATCTTTAATTTCTTTCTGCAGTGTATTGTAGTTTTGAGCATAGAGATTTTACACATTATATAAAATATTTGTATGTACTTTCAGTTTCTTAATGCTATTTTAAATGAAATTATTATTTTAATTAATAGACTTTTTTTTAGGAACAATTTTAGGACTCTGTACAGAGACAGAAGGCAGAAATGCCCATCTCTCAGTCTTTCCCTGAAAGAGAACTATTGTGTACTCTAAAAGCTACTGCCTGAGGGTCAAGCTTCTAATTTAGCACACATCTAGGAACAGACCACAATTCTCCATGGAGACTGAGAGGCTGGCAGGTGCCATTTCTACATTCTCGCTCTCATTTGCTCCATATCACCAGTATCTCCCTGACATGAGCTTGCATACTCATCTGGTCCCCTGACTTTTGTGGCTGACTCTTAGGGGATGCCCCCCTTCACTTGGATTCATCAGTCCCATGGGACTGTAAGAAAACAATAGTTCTTATTTGACTATCCTCTCAGCCCAGCTCCCAGTCTCTCTGAAAAAGGACTACTTGCAGACTTTAAAAGTTGCTGCTGAGAGTCCAGCTTCTAGTCAGCCTATATCTAGGTGCTGACAGTGGTCCCCTCTTTGGGACACCTAACAAGTTTTGACACACCCTCAACTGTTGGGAGCCACTGAGACCAAAGAACAGATTGACCAAAGATTGTAGCTTGGACAATCACAAAGATTTGAGAAACAACTAAGAGCTAGAGCCTGGTTGAATGATAATATTCATCTCCTATAGGAGACTGCTCCATCAATATTGGGAAAGATGGCTGTTTTGTCTAATTAATGCACAGAAACTGACATAGAGAGTCAGGGAAACAGAGGGATATTTTCCAAACAAAAGAACAAAATAAAGCTCCAGAAACAGACCTTAATGAAACAGAGTTAAGTGATTTACTTGGTAAAGAATTCAAAATAATGTTCATAAAGATAGATGCTCAACAAGTTCTGAAGTCCTGTAGAACTGAAGGAGAGATAAGGAATTTTCCAGATAAGCAAAAACTGAAAGGAGTTCATCATCAATAGACCAGCCTTAGAAGAAATTTTAAAGTGACATCTTCAAGCTGAAACTAAAAGTTGCTAATTAGTAACTGGAAAACATATGAAAGTATAAATCTCATTAGTAACGGTAAATATATAGTTAAATTTAGAATACTCCATAATGTTGTAGTGGTGGTGGATAAATCACTTAAAAATTTAGTATGAAGGTTAAAAAAGAAAAGTAGTAAAAATAAATAACTACAATAAATTATTAATGGATACACAAGGTAAAAAGATAAATTGTGGTATCAGAAACATAAAACCTGAAAGGAGAAGGTGAATAAAAATATAGAGCTTTGGTATACATTTTAACTTAAGATGTTATCAGCTTAAAATAGACTGTTATAGATAAAAGATGCTTTATATAAACCTCATTGCTACCACAGGGCTAAAACCTATAATAGATACACAAAAGATAAAGGCAAAGGAATCTAAGCATATACTAAAGAAAATCATTAAGTTACAAAGGAAGAGATAAAGAGAACAAGAAAGGAACAAAGAAATTACAAAATATCCAAAAAACAATGAACAAAGTGGTAATAGTAAGTCCATATCTATCAGTGATTACTTTAAATACACATGAACTAAAAGGTGAGGATATAGCTCAAGTGGTAAGAGTGCTTGCCTAGCATGCATGGGGTCCTGGGTTTAATCCCCAGTACCTCCTCTGAAAATAAACAAACAAACCTAATTACCTCCCCCTGCCAAAAAAAATTAAATATACATGTACTAAATTTTCCAATCAAAAGACACAAGAGTAGCTTAATGGGTAAAAAGACAAGAATCCAACTATATACTGTCTATGAGAGACACTTCTGCTTTAAGGACACACACAGACTGAAAGTGAAGAGATGGAAAAGATACTCCATGCAAATAGAAACTGAAAGAAAACAGTGGTATTTATGCTTATGTCATACAAAATAGACGTTAAGGCAAAGACTGTAATAAGAGACAGGGTCTTTATATAATGATAGTGTTGTCAATCCTATTGGATTCACAATAGGATTGAATTGACAATAGGATTGACAACATGTGCACCCAACATTGGAGCTCCTAAACATACAAAGTAGAGGTATACCTTGTTCTGTTGTGCTTCACTTTATTGCATTTGCAGATGCTGTGTTTGTTTGCTTGTTTTTGGTTTTGTTTTTTAGACAAATTGAAGGTTTGTGGCAATTCTGTATCAAGCAAGTCTACAGGTGCCATTTTTCCAGGAGCATTATTTTTAAATTAAAGTATATACATTGCAAGTGTATGTTTGTTTTTTACCATAATGCTGTTGCACACTTAATAGACTATAGTATAATGTAAATATAATTTCTATATGCCCCAGGAAACCAAAAAAAAATTTGTGAGACTTGCTTTATTGCAATATTCACTTTATTGCATTGGTCTGGAACTGAACCTGCAGTATCTCCAAGGCGTGTCTGTAAGTATTAACACACCTGAAGGGAGAAACAGACAGTGTCACAGTAGTAGTAGGGGATTTCAGTACTCCTACTTTCAACAATGGGTAGATCATCCAGATAGAAATTCAATAAGGAAACATTGGACTTAAAGTACACATTAGACCAGATGGGCTTAATGGACATTTACACAACATTCCATCCAACAGCAGCAGAATACACGTTATTTTTAATTGTATACAGAACATTCTCCAGGATAGATCATATGTTAAGTCACAAAACAGGCATTAATACATTTAAGAAGATTGAAATCATATCAGGCATCTTTTCTGAGCACAATGGTATGAAACTAAAAATCAGTTATAAGAAGGCAACTGTGGAAAATTTAGAAATAACTTGAGATTAAACAACATGCTACTGAAGAACCAGTGGATCAAAGAAGAAATCAAAAGAAAAATCAGCATAGTCCTAGCCAGAGAAGTTAGGCAAAAAAAAGAAAGAAAAGGCTTCCAAATCAGAAAGGAAGAAGTGAAACTGTCACTATTTGCAGGTGACATGATATTACACATAGAAAACCCTGAAGACTCCACCAAAAAAGTGTTAGGACTAATCAACGAATTCAGTTGCAGGATAAAAAATTAATATACAAAAATCTGTTGCATTTCTATACAGTGATAACAGACTATCAGAGGAGTTTTGAAAATGTCATTTACGATTGTATCAAAAAGAATAAAAATACCCAGGAATAAATTTAATTACTGAGGTGAAAGGCCTGTAGACTGAAAATCATAAGACATTTTTGAAAGAAGTTGAGGAAGCCACAAATAAATGAAAAGATACTCTTTTCTCATGAATTGGAAGAATCAGTATTTTAAAAATGTCCATACTACCTTAAGTGATTTACAGATTCAGTGTAACCCTTATCAAAATTCCAATGGCATTTTTCATACAAGTAGAAAAAACAATCATAAAATTTGTATGGGACACAAAAGACCCCAAATAGCCAAAGCAATCTTGAGAAAGCACAACAAAACTGGATGCATCATACTTCCTGACTTCAAACTAAGATGCAGAGTTACAGTAATCCGAACAGTATGGTTGTATTGCTATAAAAACAGAAAAATAGATCAATAAAACAGGATAAAGTTCCCAGAAATAAACCCATGCATATATCATCAGTTAATTTCCGACAAAGGAGCCAAGAATATACAGTGGAGAAAGGATAGTCTTTCTTCAATAAATGGTGCTGGGAAAACTAGACCCTTGTCTTACACCATACACTAAAAGCAACTCAAAATGGATTACAGACTTGAATGTAAGACCTAAAACCATAAAAATCCTAGATGAAAACATAGAGGGTAAGTGCCTTAACATTGGTCTTGGCAGTGATTTTTTGGATTTAACACCAGAAGCAAATGCAACAAGGGGGTGGATATAGCTCAGTGGTAGAGCGCATGCTTAGCATGTAAAATGTCCTGGGTTCAATCCCCAGTACCTCTTCCAAATATAAATAAACTAAATTACCTCACCCCACCAGAAAAATAGAAATGAAGAAGCAAATGCAACAAAAGCAAAAATAAACAACTGGAATTATATGAAGCTGAAATGCTTCTGCACAGCAAAGAGAACCATCAATAAAATAAAATGAAAAGGTAACCTACAGAATGGGAGAAAATATTTCCAAACCACTTATCTGATAAGAGACTAATATCTAAAATATATAAAAAACTCATACAGCTCAGTAGGAAATAAATCATACTTAAAAATGGGCAGAGGAATTGAACAGACATTTTTCCCAAAGGAGACATACAAATGGCCGACAGGTACATGAAGAGATGTTCAACATCACTAATCATTAAGGAAATGGAAGTCAAATCCACAATGTATCACCTCACACCTGTCATCATCAGAAATACAAGAGATGAGTGTTGGCAAGGATGTGAAGAAAAGGGAACCGTTGTGTACTCTTGGTGAGAATGTAAATTGGTGTAGCCACTTTAGGAAACATGATGGAGGAGGTTCCAACTGCTGGGTATATATCCAGAGGAAAGGAAATCATTATGTGGAAGAGATACCTGTACTGCCCCTACTCCATGTTCTTTGCAGCATTATTTAGAATAGCCAAGACATAGAAATAATCTTAGTGCCTATCAGCAGATAAATGATTAAACAACACACAGAGGAATATTGTTCAGCCATAAAAATGAAGGAAATCCTGCCATTTGTGACAACATGGGTGGACCTTGAGGGCATTATGCTAAATTAAATAAGCCAGACAGATTAGTACAAATACTTCATGATTTCACTAGTATCTATCAAAATTGAATTCATAGAAATGCAGAACAGATTCGTGTAGCCAGTGGTGAGAGTAGGGGCATGGGGGGGTTGTAAAATGCATGAAGGTGATTAAAAGGTACAAACTTCCAGTTACAAGATAAATAATTTCTGAGAATCAGTACAGAATGGTATGTGTAGTTAACAATACTGTATCATATATTGCAAAGTTGATAAGAGATCTTAAAAAGTCCTCATTACTGGAAAAAAAATTAACTGGCTGGTGATAGCTGTTAACTTATTCTGGTAATTATTTTGCAGTATATACCTATATTTAATCATTATGTTGTATACTTTAGAACAATGTTTTATGTTAACTTCGTATCATTAAAATTGGAAAAAAATAATTGTCAGGTGGGAATAGATTGAGCAATGAGGGTGTAGGATAGTAGGAATGAATGAAATTAATACTTGGAATTTGTGGACGATTAATAACACCAGAACTGAGACACTGCTTTGGGAAAGATCCGTGGTATTGTCCTTAGTTGCTGCAAGTAACAAATCCTACCCCCCCCACCAAATAATACTACTACTACAACCTGTAAACATTGTTCTTCCTTTTAATGATAGCACTCTCGTAATGGAATTGTTTTTAATTTTTTTTTTTTTTGTCGGTGGGGTGGGGAGGTAACTAGGTTTACTTATTTATTATCACTTTTTTTATTTAACAGAGAAACTGGGGATCGAACTCAGGACCTCATGCATGCTAAGCATGCACTCTGCCACTGAGCTGTACCCTCTCCCATCCTGTATATGTATTTTGGCCAAAATAAACAGATTTTGATAATTTGTTAGGTTAATTAAGAGTCTCACTGTGTCCCTTTAAAAAAAAAAGCTTAAATGAATATTAACCTTTTGTTTGTTAAATTGTATTATACTTTTTTAATTGTCCTATAATTTTTGCTATTTTTTTTAAGCACATGCAAAAATTACCTTTTTTACTCAATGATTGAATGCCTTCTTTGGGTGTGAATTGCTCTTGAAATTTATCTTACATTCTAAACATCATACTAGGCTTTATCTCTTTCTTTGGGAGTTTCAGATATTGTTGTAGACACTATTTGTTGGCAATACAACATAAGGGAAATTTTGCTGATGGCTCTGTAAAGAACTTTCATCTTTACCAAAAAAGATACATGGTGAGTAAGTCTTGCTATTGTCGTTTCATTTCTGTTTTGGACGCTAATACGGGAAGTGATACCTGAAGCTGCTTATGATCAAAATGTTGTAAGCATTAGGACCAAAGCCAACATGTGGTAGGTGAAGGAACAGTAGAATAGAGAGTCTGATCACTTTGGAAATTGTTTAAACATACAGTTACTATGTGATCCAGCAGTCCTATACCCATAAACAATTTCATCATAAGTTATATCAGAAGAGAGAGATTTAGAAGCTCAACAATCTTATCTTGACTATCAACACAGACTGAGTGTGTTTTGACTTTAAAATTTAAATATTTGTGTTCTTCATTTTTGGTAACACCAATATATGAGAATCTGAAATAATAAACTGTAAATCATTGATTTCTTGTCACTTAGCAGATTCACAGCTGTAATTCTTTAAATATTTTCTTTGATGGTTTTATAATGTGAGTTAATTTTTTTTAACTGTCATGCAACTTCTCCAAATACTACTACATAAAGCAATAAATTCACTTTAGTAATTTCATTTATAATAGAAGACCATGTCTGTCTCTTCGACAGAGCATCCATTGCTGTCTTACAGAGACTTCAGGCCAGGTGAACTTTTGGTTTTGAACTTTTTTTTTAATATGTTGGGTCAGGGTAGTAGTTACTGGAAACATAAATTTCTCCCATTTCAATGTGTTGGAATGCTATGAGATGCCTTCTAGGGTGGTCCATGAAGGAAGACTTTGACCACTGCTGAGGATGGTCATCCATATTCTTCAACTCTAATGTAAGCCAGGCAGATTTGGCATCAGTTCTGCACATACAATTTGATGGATTGGATTTCTTGATTTTACTATTAGCAATAATTCTTTATTCGGCTAGAGAGCTCTTAAAATTTCCCAGTCATGAAAGCCATGTGTATAAATCTGTTTTTATTCAGTTGCTAAGTGAAGCTTTATTGATAGAGTAATGCCTTCTGGAAAGGGAAAAACTGGTTCCTGAAACTTTTGATTGCAAAGAACATGTGGAGTGTCATATTTAAAAAAAAAAATACCTTTTCTCGGGAACCCTCCTACACTGGTGGTGGGAAAGCAGTTTGGTGCAGCCACTGTGGAAAATTAGTATAGAGATTCCTCAAAAGACTAGGAATAGACTTACCATATGACCCAGGAATCCCACTCCTGGGCATTTATCCAGAAGGAACCCTACTTCAAAATGACACCTGCACCCCAATGTTCATAGCAGCACTATTTACAACAGCCAAGACATGGAACCACCCTAAATGTCCATCAACAGATGACTAGATAAGGAAGATGTGGTATATTTATACAATGGAATACTATTTAGCCATAAAAACCGACAACATAATGCCATTTGCAGGAACATGGGTGTTCCTGGAGAATGTCATTCTAAGTGAAGTAAGCCAGAAAGAGAAAGGGAAAGAAAAATACCATATGAGATCGCTCATATACGGAATCTAAAACAAAAAAAAACAAAACATAACTACAAAACAGAAACAGACTCATAGACATAGAATACAAACTTGTGGTTGCCAAGGGGGTGGGGGGTGGGAAGGGACAGACTGGAATTTCAAAATGTAGAATAAACAAGGTTATACTGTATAGCACAGGGAAATATATACAAGATCTTGTGGTAGCTCACAGTGAAAAAAAATGTGACAATGAATATATGTATGTTCATGTATAACTGAAAAATTGTGCTCTACACTGGAATTTGACAAAACACTGTAAAATGACTATAACTCAGTAAGAAAAATGTTAAAAAAAAAAGCAGTAAAAAGAAAATACCTTTTCTCTAATTGAATGCCTAAAGTGATAGAAACCACTGGAATTAGGTTTCTTAAGGAACTTGCTGGTATGACTCTAAAAATTCAAATATATGTTCATTATAACATTTGCATGTTCAATGAGTTATGAGTGATGCCATATAGTTTATTCACCGGAAAAATAAATATCTACTTACGGATTTATATAATTTCTCTCCTTTCTCCTTCTACTGTTAAAATAAAGAGCAGAAATAATATAAGCATATAGTTTATCTTTTACTGCTGTCCTTGGACGTCATTTCAAAAAATAAGGTTAAAGTATAACTTAATGTTTACCTTGGGCGTTCCATTTGATCTTGTTCTTGAGTTAACTTTTTCATATGTTATCTGCTAGTAACTGTAAATAAATCATGTAATATCCTTGTGAAATGGAAATTCTAACTAGCCTTTATCTTAACACTAATGAATTTAAATGAAGTAATACTGGCTTCTTGCTATGTCAATTCTAGGAGTTCTTAGGGTTAGTTAGAGAGTTCTCTTTACTTTTATTATTTTGTATAAATATTTAGTTATGGAAATCTATTTTCTATTATGCAAGATCATAATTATTATTCAGTATTTATTAAGTCCCAGTTGTATGCAAGAAACAAAAAAAATATGAGAAGATCCCTAACTTCAAAAGCTTATAATCAAATATTAGAGTACATATCAATATAATCTGATACATGGTAGGGGGCAAAAATTTTTTTTTTGATAGTTTCCTAATGGTACATGATGTTGAGCATACTCTTGTGTGCTTATTTACTATCTGTATATCTTCTTTGGCCAGGTGTCTTTTCCAATATTTACCCATTTTTAATTGGATTTGTTCTAGAGTTCTTTTTTTTTTAAAGAATTTATTTATTTGTTTGTTTGTTTATTTTATTGAAGTACAGTCAGTTACAATGTGTCCATTTCTGGTGTACAGCACAGTGTCCCAGTCATGCATATACAAACATGTATTCATTTTCATATTCTTTTTCATTAAAGATCATTACAAGATACTGAATATAGTTCCGTATGCTATACAGAAGAAATTTTTTAAAATCTATTTTTATATATAGTGGCTAACTTTTGCAGATCTCAAACTCCCAAATTTATCTCTTCCCATCCCGTTTCCCTTGGTAACCATAAGATTGATTACTATGTCTGTGAGTCTGTTTCTGTTTTGTAGATGTGTTTGTTAATGTTCTCTTTTTTTTAGATTCCACATATGAGTGTTAACATCTGGTATTTTTCTTTGTCTTTCTGGCTTCACTTAGAATGAGGATCTCTAGGTCCATCCATGTTGCTGCAAATGGCATTATTTTATTCTTTTTTATGGCTCAGTAGTATTCCATTGTAAAAAATATACCACAACTTCTTTATTTAGTCATCTGTCGATGGGACATTTAGGTTGTTTCCATGTCTTGGCTATTGTAAATAGTGCTGCTGTGAACATTGGGGTGCATGTATCTTTTCAAATTAGAATTCCTTACGGATCCATGGTCAGGAGTGGGATTGCTGGGTTATGTGGTAAGTTTGTTTTTAGTTGTATGAGGAATCTCCATACTGTTTTCCATAGTGGCTGCACCACACTACATTCCTACCAACGGTGTAGGAGGCTTTCCTTTTCTCCACACCCTCTCCAGCATTTATCATTTGTGGACTTTTTAGTAATGGCCATTCTGACTGATGTGAGGTGATACCTCATTGTTGTTCTAGAGTTCTTGGTGTAGTTTGAGTACAGATCCTTTATCAGATATGTATTTTACAAATACATTTCTTTCAGTTTGTGGCTTGTCTTTCGGTTTTCTGACTAAGATAACATAGTTTAAAGTTTAAAATTTTTTAAGTCCATGTTCAAAATTTAATTTCTTTTGTGGATAGGCGTTTGGGGTTTTGTGTTAAAATTCATTACCAAACCTAGGACAGTGGTACTCCAAGCATTAATGATGAATTGGTTATAAAAGGTTTCATAAAGAATGTAGGATATGAATCAGGCCTTAAATAAGACAGAAGATTTAAGAGGTCATTGTAGGTGTAAGAGCTAAGAGTGGATGCTCCTTTGCTTTATGTAGTAACTTTTTTAAGAGATGAATTTAAATAGGGAGCTGATACTGAAGGGACTTAAATGGCAAGCTGAAGAGTTTATAATTGAGAAGTAGGAAATAGTTTTCAGCAGTGGATGCTGATAAAGAAATAGCATTTTAAAAACTAATCATTCAATTAGTTTGATTTCTTAAATGAGAGGTGCCACATAACGCAGTATTTAATATTATTCATCTTACCTAATTATAGATTAGACTGTACTAATGTCTCATGAGTAGATGAGAAAATTGATGTAATAAATGTGAGTTTTTCCCATGTTCGTGGGAGGTAAAGTGATTGTTCTGACCTATAAGCAGATGTTTAAAAAACACTTTCCCTGCTAAGTGGGATCATTGGCTTTCTGCAGGTTTCTAACCTGGCAAGTGCTACTGCATGTTTTTTGAATACGTATATGCAAGTTTACATGGATATGAGGGCTGTGAGTGATCCTTCCACCTAATATTACGTGAGTCTAAGTGCACTGGAGGAAGCTAATGGCAAGCATTATAAAAATAACCTCCATCTGTTAGAAAAACAGTGAACACAAATGAAAAATATGAAGAGCAACAGACAAGACAGTAGTTTTCCAAGTCTTCTAAATGACACTGTTGTACTATTAATAATTTATGAGGCTTTGGGAGTTAGTTGAGTGCTCAAAATTGTCTGACTAGGCTGAGACACACTTTACCTGTCCTCCAAAAAAAGTAATGTAAGGGAAGAAAGTATAGCCTGAAAATTTCTCATATATAGACACACAACCACTTGTTAAGATGGAACTGTCTAAATAAAACATCTTAGACTTTATTTCCCTTTCTTTACCAATACTGTTTGAGGGACATTGAGTAAACAACAAAGATAATTGAAGGATATTACATAAAATTGGAGATGAGAGAAAGAGTGAGAGAAAAGATACAAATTTATAATGTTCTTCCTGTAAGAAATCCAGTCATTACTGACTTATTCTTATCACCCTGATTCTTCTCCCTTAACAGAATATATTATGAATGTAGATGTATTATTCCCTGAATTCAGATCAATGCATTTTATTGGTAATTAACTTAATGGAAGCCTAAAATCATTATGCAGGTTTAATAATGCAAAGAGAACAGAAAAGATGAAAGTAAACAGTTTAATTTAACTACTGTAATGAAGTAAACAGATTATATCCTTGGATCACGTGCCTGCTTGTACATTCAACGCACAGATTTGTGTCTGTCCCTGTAGTAGGGAATTAAAGGTGTCTGTAAGAAACTTATAGTCTAGACATTTTTGCTTTATTGTATATATACAATAATAACCAAGCAGTTCTAATAGTCTTTTTCCTTAAAAACTTAAGGAAAATCTTTAATAAAAGTGAAACATAAGTATATGTTTAGTCTGTGATTGGTGACAATTTTTTTTTTTAAGGACACTTACCTAGATTATTAGAAATGGCATCGAAACTACCTCATTGTAAACTTTTGTCTTGGGCTTAGTCCTGAATTGAGACACTGGAGAATTCTGGTAGGGATAGTTTTGTTTAATATTTTTATTGTTTCTCAGATTTATTTTCACTTTGGGGTTGTACAAAGGATGTGCTTCAGGCCCTCTGTCATTGTATTCTCAGTCCACAATGAAAACTAGACCAAAAGTTAAGCTTCCCAAAGCTTTAGTCTAAGACTGCTTGGTACCAATAGGTTTTTGGAAAGGCCTTCATAGAAGTAGTCTGTGTCCATCAGTAACTTGTTTTGGATTTCGTGATTGCTGTTAGTGCTTGATAAATGGTGAGGGTGGAGGAGGGGGACAGTGAATAGTGAGTAGCTTCATTTCTGATAGGTTGTGTCCAAATTAAAGGGAAGAGCTTTTAATTGCCCTCAGTTAATTTAACTTGCTGAACCCCACCATAACTTTGTTAGCCAGTGATGAAGAGCTGACAAATAGCTTTCTTTTGGTTCGTATGTACAAAGCCAGAAGAAAGCATTTTATGATATTAAAGGGTTGTGTGTTCCCTTAGCGGCCATGGTCTGCAGCCTACTGAGCTTATGTTACCAGATGAATAACTAGTCCAGATGGCTAAACTGTTGGAGGGTATGAAACCAAAATCCATTTCAGAAAACTATCCACCTTGCTCATTTTTGGATAGGGTCCATTCTAATTAGTGGTAACTTTCTTAATTTGTTTTAAAATATAATTTTTAACTGTCTGCTTTCTTGATTTTTTTTACCTAGGTTACCAAATACCTTCCTATGCTTGAGACCTACAGACTACGTGTCCTACAAGAACTAATCAATGGTTTTTCATCTCCTGGAGATAAATTAGAAACATAAATATGGTGCCAAAAGAACTCTTTACCTTACTCTGACTACAGTTTATCTGGACATACTTTTGTATTGAAGAGAAGTATACAGATTAAGGCTACTTGTGCAGACACAGTGTCTTGTAGGATCATGGACCATCCTAGCAGGGAGAAGGATGAAAGACAACGGACAAGTAAACCCATGGCTCAAAGGAGTGCACACTGTTCTCGACCACCTGGCTCCTCGACATCCTCTGGGGTTCTTATGGTGGGACCCAACTTCAGGGTTGGCAAGAAGATAGGGTGTGGGAACTTCGGAGAGCTCAGATTAGGTAAGCACTTGGTTATATTATTGGCTTACGCTAACAGCACCCACAGCAGCAGCGATAGTAATCTTTGGTGTGTTTCAAGATAAGTAGGTTATAATTTTATGAGAAATTCTTGTAAGGAGGATCTATTGTTAAAAAAAAACTGAAGAATTTGTGAAGAGGACTACAGTCATTTTCAGGTGTAATTGTTATCCAAGGTTCATCTCTCTTTGTGTGTGATAGGATTTTAATTTTCCACCAATTGTGAGATTTGATATTGCAGGGATATTTGCATATAGATATCAATAAAATGAAGATTCTGATTTAGGTGGTCTGAGAGATAGAGTCCTATATTCTGTCTTTTTAACAAACTGCCAGTTGATCCAGATGCTGTTGATCCTTGAACCACACTTTGAGAAAGAGTTAAGGGCTTGTTTTAATTCAGACTCTACCCCTGGTAAGGGAAGAGTAACTCCTTACTCAGT
The DNA here is from genome assembly GCF_048564905.1 of Vicugna pacos. Taxonomy (NCBI): domain Eukaryota; kingdom Metazoa; phylum Chordata; class Mammalia; order Artiodactyla; family Camelidae; genus Vicugna; species Vicugna pacos. The sequence continues at coordinate 5,018,857 of NC_132992.1, forward strand.
AATACTCACACTTCATCTGCAAGGATATATATCCTGTTTAGAGAGGTTTTCCAACTGATACTATATTTGCATTTCTTCCTGGAAATCCCAGCATCAGGATTGAGCTGGAACTTCAGAGAGAATTCACGTAATTTTATTTCCCAACCAAGGAGAAGATTTTAAAAATATTTTATATTTTACTTTAATTAATTAATTAATTAATATATTTTTAATGGAGGTACTGGGAATTGAGCCCAGGACCTTGTGCATGCCAAGCATGCACTCTACCACTGAGCTATTCCCCATCCCCCAAGGAAAGGATTTTTTATTTCAAGTGTTAGTTTATGAGTGAAATGATGAATAATGATGAAATCATCCAGTTTGAAGATGTGAAATTGGGAAGAAGATACATTGGGTATCTATAAACTTTTTGTGGCCCTCCCTAGGTGAATGGGGAAGAGAAAATGAAAGCTCTTATAAATACATGAAGTTGGTCATCAACTTGGGGATTGTAAAGAGGTCTCCTTTTAGGCGAGAGTGTTTTCTTATTTGTCACAGCTGTTGAGGCTGTGCATTATTATGGAGACCCATTGTAAGAGACTGCCCTTCGAGGGAATGGGAGCATGGAAGCATAAAGATGATTATTGTTGGTTACCTGTGCGACTTCTGATGATTTTGCAAAAGAAGATGGAAAAAAATCTTATCTCTGATCCACCGTAGAGAAATTTGGGGAAACATCACTGTCCCAGCCAGAGATCACTGGGTGCAGAAGTGAATTTAGGGATGCTGAGAATGAATTTATTCTTACTACTAGTAGGCTGGCAGCCTGGAATTTTAAGACCTGCCTAGGATAATGAAAGGCTCTTTATATTTAGTGATGTGTTCATATTTGGGTTAGCAAAGCCAGCAGATGCTACTGAGAACAGGAGTAAGATGTGCAATTTCACACTACTTTAGTTCCCAGCAACTATTGAGTTGCTTTAACAGCTAGTTTTGTGAATATTCATTTCAGTAACGGATTGTCTTTGCTCTAACATCATAGTAGTACTTGAATTAAATAGTTTATGACATAAACATCCACAAAATTACTGCTGAGAGGCAGTTTATAATGCTTATAAATTCATGCATTCTCAAAACAAAATTGTTTAATTTCTATCAAGTGAAAAAAAAAAACCTTGGTCAACGAAAACTGGAAGTCTGTTTTGTTTAATTAAGTCTAGATTTGTATTATATGATCTTTAAGTTTATACATGAATGGAAGAATCTATTAAAAGGATAAATTTGTAGCTCATATATATTTTCAGAGTAATAAAGTGTTTTTCCTCTAATGAATTTTGGATAATTACGATAGTTCTCATTTTGACTTGCTTTGTAGTCGGTAAAAAGAATTTGTCTTTCTTTTGAAGTGGTTTAATTCCTGTGTGCTGATCAGGTTTTCATTAGCCCTGGGACCATTATTGCTAGGGTGTTGTATATAGGAATACTTTTTATCAACAAAAACCAGAAAAGGTACTTTTGACATCTTCCTGACAATAGGATATGCTGTATACCCCATTCCATTGTCTTCTTGCTATGATGTTAGAAGTAGAAGACTGTGTAGACAACAGAAGATGTAAACTGGGAAATTCCAAACTTAAGGCAGGTTCAGATAGGCCTCCACCAAGGCTTATCACTTACAAGGCTGTACTTTCTTTTCCAAATTCATTTCTTTCTCTAGCCACACCATCTCTTCTGTCCCTTAAATAATCAAGTGCATTTCTGCTTCAGAGCTTTTATGCTTACAGTTGCCTCTGCCTGCAGAATTTTTTCTTCAGAATTTTGTTTAGCTAGTTGTTTCTCATCCTTCAGGCCTCAGCTTTTATGTTACTGTCTCAGAAAAATCTTCTGTGACTTCTTTAAAATAGCACATTTCTCCCCCAGCCACTACCTGTCCCATCAAACTCCTTTTTTTAATTCCTCGCATTGATCACTTTCTGAAATTATTTTATATATTTATCTGTTAATTGTCTCTCCTTACTTGAGTATTGAGTATTAAGTCTCCCAAACCCACTGGAGGGCAGAGATTCTATCTGTATTATATGCTACTGTTCTTTGTGGGATGGATGGGTAGATAATCAGATGAATAGGATGAGGGGAGAAAAAAATATGGGCTCTTTTGGTTTCCTGGTATGTAGGGGATCGTAGTAGGTAGTAGCCTTACTGTTTAGACTCCTAGATTCCAGACAGAGAACCAAAAAAATGATTTTGGTTTTCTACAAATCTATTTCCAGCCCATCATCCATTTAACGAATATTTCTTGTATATTTACTATCTTGCTGGACTTTGGCAAAGATACTAAGGATAACAAGAAGTAGTTTCTGTCCTTAAGAATCTCACAGTCTAGGAGAGAGGGATAAATTTGGAGCATGGGATTAACAGATACACACTACTGTACATATATAACAGATAACAAGGATTTACTATGTATCTCAAAGAACTATATTCAGTGTTTTGTAATAATACATAATGGAAAAGAATCTGAAAAATATATGTATAACTGAATCACTTTGCTATACACCTGAAATTAATCCAATATTGTAAATCAACTACAGTTAAAAAAATAGGAATCTCATAGTCTGGTGACAGAGAGGAAGAAAAACAAATTACAACACCAAGTGATAAGTATTGTACTAGATTTTTCTGAAAACTACACTGGCAGAGAAGGTTAATGAAGATTTCACAGAGGAAGGGTAGTTAATGGGAGAGTTGGACAGGACTTCACTGGTGAGCACAAGGAAGAAGCACTCTGCAAAAGCAGGAGGCACAGACGCTGTTGTGAAAGTGCTTAGCGTGTTGTCAAGAGCAGCAACTAGTTTTACATGATTGGATTGTGGGGTGTGAAGTGAAAGAAAAGTTATGGATGAGGCTGTTAGATAGCTTAGGACCAGACTGTGAAGTGTTTGCATGGTATTAAAGCATTTGGACTTTATCCTGTAGGCAGTGGAATAGAATTATCAAGGGTTTTACAACATGATCTGGTTTGTATTCTAGAAAGATAAATTCCCGGTGCTGTTAAGATTAGATCAGATAGGAAGGAGGTTGACATCTCGTGGATTTTGCTCTGATTGTAGTGCTTGTCACATTGTGACATGTTCCTCCATCTCTCTATCTCAAGAAATACTTAATGGTAGTAATTTGCTTTATTAACATTCTCATATTTATATTCTTAACTACTTTTACTGTGTGAGGCATACAGTGGGTACTTAAGAAATGTTTGTCTGGCTTTATAGTCCAGGTCGGGAATGGCCGGGCCCACCTTAACTCTGAAAATGGCAGTGAGATGGAAATGAAGGGATGAATTAGAGAGAAATTTTAGAAGTAGGCTATAGGATTTGGTCACCAGTTATTTTAGGGGAAGGGGTCAAAGATGACTGAGTTTGCCAGGTTGGGAAAACCAAGAGAATGGGGAAACCCTTAATAGAGGTAGGAAATACAGCCCTAGAGTAGGCAATGGGAAAGGCAAGTAGTTACAGTTTGTGAATGTATTGACTTTCAGGAGTGTGCAGCACATATGCAGAAATGTGACTCTGAAACTTAGAAAAGTTTAGGCTTCAGATAGAGTTGAAGAAATCATCACTATGTAGGTGTTAATGAACATACAGTCATGGGTGATGAGATGGTGCTTGTGGAGCTTGTGTGATTAGGAGAGAGAGGGTACATTTAAGGGATGCTGAAAGAGGAAGAGCCTGAGGAGTAGTGAAGTTGAGAAGTCTAGAGAAGAGTGTCTGGAGGGGTGGGCTGTTAAGCCCTAATGTTAAGCAGGAGAAGCTAATTATAGCCTTCAGTCTTTTACTTCTGTTTATATATTTCTGAGACATTTCCCTTTTTCCTTCCTTTTTGTTCTATTTTTTTTTAATGGGTACATATATTTTGTAACCAGAAAAACAAAAAGCAAAAAATATCCTTTAAAGGAACCTTTTTAAAAAGAAAACATGCCGTTGCCCCAACATTGTTTGAAAATTTTACTTAAGTGTCTCAAAAGATAACCACTAATTTTGTTTTATTTAATTTTTCAGAATAAAAAAAATGTGTCAGGACATATTTTAGAACTGCAATCAAACTGTTATAAATCTGCTTTTATCACTTAATACAGCATGAATTTCTTAAGGTTTCAGCTTAAATACAGATCATTCATTTTAATGTGTATAGTCACTCAGTAATTTATAAGCTAGCCTTAGTATACATATAAATTATTTCTGTTTTTTAATTATAAGTACTATACTGAACATCCTTGTAGACACATGTAATATAATATAGTCCCAACTTCCCTGATTATTTTCTTAGGATAAATCCTGGAAGTGTACTTTCTGAATCAAAGGTGGATTGATATATACATATTTATGATTTTGTTATACGTCGTCAACTTACCCTCCAGGAAGATGGTTTCCCTTTACTTCTCTGTGTGTGTGTGTGTTTGTGTGTGTTTCTCTATCTCTTCAGAAACCTCAAACATTATCAAGAATCTTCACTTAACGCTGGTCTGGTAAGGAAAAATAGTATCTTATTAAATGTGTATGTGTACATGGGTGAAGTTAAACATCTTTACATAGTTATTTATATTTCTTCTTTTAAGTGTTGCCTTTTTGTGGCCTTTGTGTGTTTTTTCAATGGAAAGATGATTTCTGTAGAGTCTTACCTGTCTGTGTATGTTGCTCAATGGAAAGGGGAATTTTGAAGATTTGAGAAAGGAAGATTGATGAAGGATTATCATGAATAAAAGGAGGGAGGACATGATGGAGTTGAAACAGATCTGCAGGTTGTTTTTAGTTTTGGTTTTTTTTAAATTTTGAGTCTTTTTGCTGAATCAGGTCTGGAAAGACTCATGTAAACATTAAGATACAAATGATTAAGAATGGAGAATTCTTAATTCTCCAGAATTAAGAAAATGTATGTCCCTAAGTCTACAGATAACAGCTTTTTTTCTTCTTAGTTGCAAGAATAAGCAGATAGGTGATTTCATGTCCGATAGGTGTATGCTTATGTTTTAGGAGACCCTTTAGACTACATAGTCTTACACGTGATTTTAATAATCTTTATACTATCCTTGTGAATAGGGTATTGTTAAGAGAATATTTTTACTTACAAACAAGAAAATGGAGGCACAAAGAATTTACCTTCTTACTGTTTTCTGTCTTTGGTATCTGGTGAAATATGCAGAAGTACATTAGCACAGAAGGATGTTTCTGATGAAGGTAAATTGGCCAAGGGTATCACCTTGTTCTGTGACACACTCCTCCCTTGCTTCTAAAATAAGACCACTGTTTCTGTGACTGAAGTAGGGTGTACATGACGACTTCTCTGCGTATTGTTCTTATCTGAATTACTTAAAGTTGAAATTTTTTGAAAAATCTGAGCGAATGTAGGCTTAAAACAAGATTTAAAAGTGTTCTTCTCTAGTTGAAAGTGAAAGCATTGTAAAATGAAATGTTTACTTTTTTATTCACAATTTCTTAGGAAATCTTAGCATTTTGAACAAGTGAAACTAAATCTATATCAGCCAAAAACCAAGCCAGTCAATAAAACAGAAAAAACTGATACACAGTCAGCCCTCCACATCTGCAGGTTCTGCATCTATGGATTCAACCAAGTAGGGATGGAAAATATTCAGGGGAAAATAAAAATCTGATAAAGTTCCAAAAAGCAAAACTTTAATTTGCCCTGTGCCAGGAGACTGTTTGGATAGGATTTAACATCGTATTTACAACTATTTACATAGCATTTATATTGTATTAGATATTGTAAGTAGTCTAGTGACCTAGATCTAGTGTACAGAGGATGCGCCTAGGTTATATGCAAATACTGCACCGTTTTATATAAAGGACTTGAGCACCTGCAACCACAGATTTTGGTAGCCATGGGGGTCCTGGAAGCAGTCCACCACAGATAGTGAGGGGTGACTGTATTGTGCTTTTACAACTTTGTTAAGGTTTTCCTATAAATTTGCAAATTTTTAGGGTCTGTGGGAGGAACAAACTAAAAACAAGTTTCAGAAGTCATGGCCTTACTCTCTTACTCAAGTGGTTAAAAGTAGAGAGTCCTGGAGTCATATTGCCTTTCCAAGTTTCATTTTTTTTTCCATGTAAGATGAGGATGATAATAATATCTACCTTACATATTTGTTGTGGAGATGAAATTCGGATAATGTATATAATCATCTAAGACAGTGATGGCAACATAGTGAGTACTTGGTTTGTATAAATAATATAAAACATTGTTTAACATTTTTACTTTTACCCAACTTGTATGAAGAAAAATGTCAAAATTTTACAAAAAAACTAAAAAGGATAGGATGGTGAATATCTGTAATACATTAACACCTAGATTTGCCAGTTGTTCATATTTTGTCCCACGTGTTTTGTCTCTTTGGAGATATGTGTGTTTACATTTGTGTATGTGTTGCAGTAAGTTGTAGTACCTGACAAAATATGTTATTTCCTCTCAGAAACTGATACTTAGGTTCCTGCTTCATAGGTAGGTAACATTATATCATTTGTTTTCCACGTGACCCCAGGTATAATGTATTTTAAGTTTCTTGGAAAACCACAAATGTATATAAAATTCTTATGCTAATAGTATTGTAGTTTAAATTTCTTTTGGAATTGCTCCCTCTTCGTTCTGATTCAAGCAGAATTTCTTGAGGGTAAACAGCTTTAACGGCTCTTGAAGGAGGATTCTTTCCGTCAATAGCACAATCCATTAAAAAAAATGGCAGGAGCAAACAGTTTTAATCGCGTATACCGATGCACAGACTGTGTCAGATTAACTCGGTGACTTCAGAGGTATCACTGGATACATGCACTGACATTTTGGCTAATCAGGATAACTTAACAGTAAAATTTTCAGGATTGCTAAACCAGTTTGGAATTGTTCAGCAGGACTATGAAACTAGGGTGATTATGGATTTGATTATGAGGATCAATATTTACATGATGATCGTGCATACTTCTTCTTTTTTTTTTTTTTTTGCAGGGGGAGGTCATTAGGTTTATTTATGTAGTTTTTTGATGGAGGTACTGGGGATTGAACCCAGGACCTTGTGCTTGCTAAGCAAACGCTCTACGACTTGAACTATATCCTCCCCCGATGATTGTGCATCCTAAGGAGAAAACTGTATGAATTTATGGCCCTACTTTTCCAGAAAAAGGCAAAGCTCTTATCAAAGGAAGTAGAGTTCACTGCCAGCCATAGTGGGGTCTCAAAGTACAGGTCATGCTAGGTTAATTAAGCTTTTTGCTGAGTTAAGGTTACTAGGACAAGATAATGCTAAAGGTATATATTTTTTGTAATTTAATTTTAATGAAAATAATTATGTGACATCAATTTTAAAGACCTGATCGGTACAGGTAAGCATTTCAACTCTTTTAACCATGTCCTGTAGATACCTTCTTTTTTCTAAATATTTTTTCCAATGTTAGACTTTTTTTTTTAATTTCATTTTTGTTACGTGTTTATTTGGGGGGGGAAGTAATTAGGTTTATTTTATTTATCTATTTTTTTAGAGGAGATACTGGGGATTGAACCTAGGACCTTGTGCATGCTAAGCATGTGCTCTAGCACTTGAGCTATATCCTCCCCCACCTAGACATTGTTTATTGATTTTTCTTATGGTACCATCCGAATCACATACTCCTCACATTCTGCCTATATACTTATGTCATACTTTAGGTTAAACCATTTTTCTGCATTTCTCATGTTATGGTTGTGGACATACTATTCATAACTGAGCTATGAGAGCCCTATTGTATTTCCTTCCTAGTACATCCCCACCCTACCCTCCTCAGAATTAAAAATTTCTGATACTTGATTTTTAAAAATGTTCTTGGTTATCTACATACCTATTATTAATTCTTCCTCTCAAGTTTCCAACAAAATTGTAAAATTTCTGTCAATATAATTAGATAATCTAAGCATTTAGATTCCTCTTCTCCAGTACATATCTGTCAGCTATCTCATGTCGGCTAAGTCAGTTACCACTGTTGGCTGTTCATTTCTTATCTTCCAAAGTGTTGGCATCTCTATTCTGCTGTTTTCTTACCTGTTTTTACTTTTTCTTTTTTCTTTCTTTTGTCATTTCATTGGGCTTTTGGAAGGGAATAGAGTAAAATGCCTACATTTTATCTTCCATGTTAAATCATATGTCTTTTTTTCCCTTGTGTTTTTCCTTGGTTTTTTTTTTTTTCAGATGTCTCTTTTATCATGTATTTTTACTCAGCAAAGTATTTATTTGACACACTTTTGTGATGTTCTGGTAACAGATACAGAAATGTAAGCTGGTGGATAAGTTAATGAAGTAGATTTGTAGTTGTTTTAAACACTTACCCAAATGAATGGGATGGATCGTTGTCATCACTGATGCTGAACAATAGAGCTCTGTATTTTGGTTCCATTCAGTTCAATTGGGAATTGGTTAGAGATCTTTGAAGAATATACAAATAGAATCATCATAGAACACAAAGTTTGAGGTGGGTTAGCTAATACAGTGACTGGTTAACAGAAGTAAGATTCAGTATTATGTTGAATAAGCAATGCGTTGAACGAAAGACCTGATTGTGATTCAAGAACCCTACTCTATAATTTCAAGCCTGATAACTAGATTAGCAGTACTTATATGGGAAAGATGGCTGTGAGTTTACTGTGAGACAGGAGTGGGATTTACCCTGCCAAAAGCTTATAGTTAACTTAGACTGATTTACTAGATATGTAAAGTCAAGATCAACCAGAGTAATAGTTACTAAAGTTTTGGACCTCTGAATAATTTTGGCGTTGTCTAGTCCAAGGTTTATCATTTCAAAACTGAAAGAAATTACAAACTAAGTGATTTGGTCCAGGTAAAATAAAGTGGCTTGCCACAGAGTTGAACTGGACCCCAGATCTGGGACATTCTTAGACAGATATTCTATTATATATCATGTAGTTATATCACTAATTGATTACATATGTAGTTGAAATACTACATGCTGGAAAAAAAACATTAAATTGGACATGAGAATTAATTTCTAATTCCAAAGGTGATAATCATAGATGTTCAATATAATTACACCTATTACCAAGAAAATAAATACAAAGTATAAAATAATAGCCAATAATCTTTCTTTTTATTTTAATAAGGTACAGTGAGAAATCAGGCTAGAGATGTAAACAGAATCTGTTCTTGACTGGCTGTGGGCCATGATGTAGATTTTGGACTTTGTTCTATAGGCAATAAGAAAAAAAAAACCTTGGAAGGAATTGCACGTCATGTTTTCCACCCCGCCCCAAAGGTCATAAATTAATTAGAACTTCTGATCTCACTCCCCCTCCACCCAAAAGGTACAAGTTTTCTGGATTTAATTTTTTTATATGGTTAAACATGAAGCAAATTTTATCTGGTGGTACTGATATCTAAAGGGTAATAGTGGAAGTTCTTCAGTTACCTGGGTGGTAAAAAGCTGAAATAGTAAATGCCTTGTGATACAAGTAATTCTTAGTGTTTCTTTGATTAAAGGGCTCATCTAGGTAGTTTAGGCTAATGTTTGTATGTTTGTACTGTGAAACTAAAAGTTGACCTTTTTTTTTTTTTGAGGTTGTGTTGCTCCTTTTCTACTTTGTTTTATAAACTACTTCGGAGATGGACTAATCTAGATAATAATTGAATTCGGATTTGAACATGTAGCCTATAGAGTGAAGTGTAATTCCAATTCATGAAGCTTGTTTTGTTTTGTTTTGTTTGGGTTTTCGTTTTTGTTGACAGAATTGTAACGTCACACAAAATTAGAGCAAAGTCTTTGTTCATTTGTGCAAGTCTAAATGGATATATGAGTATATTCACATGCATATGCATATATGTGTGCTTTGTTCTAAACAAAGTTGGATATGCTTTGAGATTTTGTATTCTTATTTACTAAATTCCTATGTGATTTTAATAATTGTAAGTTTAATGGCTATTCTGTTTCTGAAAGTGGATTGCCACATTTGTAAACATAAAATTGGGCTTCAGTTACTTCTAGGTTTTATTAATATTATAAGTAAATACTACAATAAACATTTTCATAAATGTAGATTATTATCAGAAATACAGTACATCATCCTTTATAGCTTGCTACATAAATTATATAGGGCAGAAAATGTATACATCAGTAATAAAAGTATAATTTTCTGCAGTTTTCTTCTCTAAAATACTCATATTTCAGAATAGACAAGACTAAATGTATTCTTTCACAAAACTTTATATAGAATATAAGTTAACATTAATGTAAATTAGAATTATAAGTTACATGTCCTAAAGTTTTTAGCCATGTTATAGTAAAACTATATGTGGTGGTGTTTTTCTTAACAAGCTGTAGCTCTCTGCATCAAAACTGAGGACCAGAAAACAAACTAAAACACCAATAAAAATTAAAAATGTCTTAGCCGTCAAAATAGATATTTTAGGATCTGTGTAAAGTTCCTGTTCTTTAGATCTTTAGTCTTTCCCTTATTTTATATGAATTTCTAACCAGCCTATTAGTTTTCTCAGTCTTCCATAGAATAGAAACACAGAAAGAAGAAGGTATTAACGTATATCAAAAAAATGATCACTGATAGACTGATAGCAAGGGAGGAAACAAAGTACACAAAGCAGAACAGTCTGGGCAGAATAGCTTTACATACTCAACTAACCCCTAAGGGTGTTGCTCAAGTTGTGTAATATAATTATTCATCTTGACCAGATATAATAAGAAAAAAATCAGATATTCTTAAAAAGTTTTTATTGAGGTATAATCAACATACATTAGCTTCAGGTATACAACATAATGATTCATTATTTGTATATATTGCAAAATGATCACAGTAGTCTAGTTAACATCCATCATCACACATATTTACAAAATTTTTCTTGTGATAATAACTTGTAAAATTTCCTCTTTTAGCAACTTTCAAAATATTAATGATAGTCATGTATATAATGCTGTATATTACATCCCCATTGACTTATTTATGTCATAACTGAAAATCTGTAAATATTTGGAACGCTTCATGAATTTGCATGTCATCTTTGTTCAGGGGCCATGCTAATCTCTGTATCAATTTTAGTAAAGAGTATGCTACCAGAGTGAGCACCCGATACTCCCTTTGTGAAACATGAAACTTTAGAAACATTTCCATTGTAAATGATTTTACTTTTTAATTTTTATTGAAGGAGTATCACTTACATGAAAAATTCATTTATATAAAAGAGTTCCCTGCTTGAGTTTTAAGAGATACAAATACTTCTCCGATTAAAAGACATACTATGTTTCTAGGAATGGATCATGAGAGGAGGTCTGAATCATTATTATACAAAAGTATGTTTAATCCAAAAATGAAAGTAAGAAAACAGTTCCATTTACCATAGTATCAAAAGAGAATGAATTTAACAAAAATGAGTGTAAAATTTATACTTTGAAAATTACAGAACACTTTTGAAAAGAATTGAAGAAGACCCAAATACATGGAAAGACATTCACATTCAGGGATCAGACTTAATATTGTTAAAATGGTAGTAATCCTCAGATTGGTTTACAGAGTCAACACAATCCCTGTCAAAATCCCGGCTGGCTTCTTTGTAGAAGAAGACAGGCTGATCCTAAAATTCATATGGAGTTGCCGGGGACCTGAAGAGCCAAAACAATATTGACAAACATAGCCCAAACTATAAAACTCTTAGAAGAAAACATAAGGGTAAAATGAACCTTTATGCCTTCAGATTTGGCAGTGGACTCTTAGATCAGACACCAAAAGCACAAACAAAATAAAAAATATATAAATTTCGTCAAATAAGAATTTTTGTACTGCAAAGGACACCATTAAAAAAACAGTCCATGTAATGGGAGAAAATATTTGCAAATCATATCTGATAAGGGACTATTATTTCAAGTATATAAAGAACCCTTAATCTCAGCAATAAAAAGACAACCCCTGTTAAACAGTAAGTTTATACTGTATTGCACAGGGAACTATATTGAATATCTTGTAGCTTTTGGTGAAGAGGAATATGAAAACAAATATATGTATGTTCCTATATGACTAAAGTATTGCGCTGTACACCAGAAATTGACACAACATTGTAAACTGACTCTACTTCATTAAAAACAAAACAACAACAACCCCATTTCAGAATGGGCAAAGGATTTGAATAGACATTTCTCTAGAGATGACGTAGGAATGTCCATTAAGCATATGAAATGATGCTCAGCATCATCATTCACTGGGGAAATGCAAATCAAAATTACAGTGAAATACCACATTGTACCTACTAGGATGGCTAGAATCAAACAGATAATAAGTGTTGACTGGTGAGGATGTGTAGAAATCAGAGACCTCATATGCTGCTGAAGGGAATGTAAAATGGTCCAGCCACTTTGGAAACAGTCTGACAGTTCCTCCAAAAGTTAGATGTAAGAGTTACCATTTGTTGTAGCAGTTCCACTCCTAGGCATATACTCAAGAGAAAACATATATTCACACAAAAACATATGTGAATATTCATAGCAGCATTGTTCATAGCTAAACAGTGGAAACAAACCAAATGTCCATCACCTGATTAACAGATAAACAAAATGTGGTGTTATTTGGCCATGAATGAAAGAAATGAATCAAGGATGAGGGAGCGAGAGAGGCCTGGAAAACATTTTAACATTGTCTAAAATAGACATGAGTTAGCATATTAATAGGAAACATGCCCTCATCATTACCAGTAATGTTAAACAAGATTTTAGAAGTTTTTTTTATAATAAACTAGTTACTGGTTTTTGTAAATATTCTCTTCAAAAAACTTGGCACAAGAAGGAATCGTCCTTGCTGTTGACATTTGGGAAATGTTTCTGCATAGTATACTAATACACTAGTAGAATTAAGTTAGTAAAAATGAAAAAGACCTCTGGCTTTTTTCTTGAAAGTTGTAGTGTTAATTATCTTTTTACCCCTGACATTCAAGAGATGCTGTCTGGGTGGTGGAGACAATAGGCCAGCCTCTTTTCCCTAAAGAGACATGGTAACCAATCTGAAAAGTGGTTTCTTGTTTTCACTACTATTTGCCTCTAATTCATTTGGCTGGATTTTTTTTTTTTAACTAGTTCTAGGTTGTAATTTGTAAATGTACTACTTTGAGTTTAGGATAAGAAAATGTGACAGCTGGAAATCTAAACTGGGAACCTGAGGTTTGTGTGTTCCTTTATCAGCGTGACTCTGAGAACTGAGACCTGCTGGTTCTTTGAAGTAATGCTGTCTGATGAAGCTTTCGGTAAATGTTGTCTCTGTAGGCAATTTACTGAGACAGGAAGTCTGCATGCAGTGGGTTTTATGGGTAGCTTCACATCTAGGGCAGCTGCTTCAAAAGGACTGAGTTTAGCTTTAAGCTCCAAAAACTACTGTGTAATGCGGTTTCTTTACCATTAACAATAAAAGAACCCACAGCCAGGAAGTGACCTTGGGAAGCATTGTGGATTTTGTGCAACAGATACTAAAATGTTTGGGAGTATGGGGTTATGCCATCTCATCAGTGGTATTTTTCTGTTCATTCAACTGTCTGCCTTTCTCACAGTTAGTGTTACATCATTCATATATACATATATATATATTTTTTTTTTAGCAGAAGCAGTCATTCATTTTATTTTTTTCTTCTGTTTATATGGAGATTTTTCTTGTGGCTTTATTTGTATAAGACTTTATGCCAGAGTTCAGTGGATGTTCTGTGGGAGTTATTCCCCATGTAGATATATTTTTGATGTATTTGTGGAGAGAGGTGAGCTCCGTGTCTTTCTACTCCACCATCATGAAGCTCCTCTTAATTCCGTTCATTTTAAATGGGAGGATTTTAACCCTCTATCTTTGTTATTAAATTCTTCCAGAGCAAAAATTTTGTATATCACCGAGGCTAGTGGCTGAGTGATTGTCTAGCCTTCCACATGACTGTGTTTTGTGTTGACCTCTTCAGTCTTAATGATGCCCCCTGGCAAAGGAATTCATTTGAACATAGCTCAGGAGAATTATCTAGTCACCTCCAGGGCCTCTGAGGAATAAGGATAATTGCTTTGTAGAGGTTGCCATGTGTTCACTTTTTGGAAAGTAAGGAGAGAAAGTAAGTAAATACAAGCAAGCTAGCACTCTGTGACGGATCAGACATCATGTTTGGCGTTACATAGGCTGTCTCATTTATTATACTTCTGTGATTTTATTCTTCCATCCAGATACAAAAATTGAAGCTGAAAGGCGTTTCATAATTTGTGTACTACTTTTAGGTTTAGTGAGAGCTTGGAGGAAGGTGTCATGGTAGAGTGGATGATCATTGCCTGCTCTCCTGGTCTTCCTTCTGTTCTCCACTAATTAGAGCTTCATCTTTAACCCTTCTCTTTTCCTTTTCCTTCATGCTTATAAGTAATCCAAAGGTTGTTAGTTTTTTCTTCTAAATACCTTATTATAAATATTATTTTTAAGTTATCTTCCAGGAATTATTGCATCCTTCCTGCAGTAATAATAGAAGTAATAAAAGTTAGGTTCATCTGGCACTTTGCAGTTTACAAAGTACTTTCACATATTCTGACTGATGTAATCCTCATAACCACATGGTGTGGTAGATGTCATTCTTTAAATGTTCTGCTATAAAAACTTCCTTTTCTTCTTCTTCAAAGGTATTCTCCTGTCTTCTATCTTATACATCGGATCCAGATTGATATTTTTAAAATACAACCTTCACCATTATTCTTTTTCTTTTATTACAAGACCTTTGGTGGTTTCACAGCAAGCTGAATAATGAAGTCAAAACTCCTATATTACATTTAGCATCATCCATAATCTGATTCTAAACTAGCTTTCTTTTTTTTAATTGCCCTAGAACTTCATCAGAAGAACCTTCTCAGTATATCAGTCAATTTGGTTCACTTCAGCAAGTGTTGTTACCTACTACATAGTAAATACGATGTTTGTTGTTAGAGATAAAAAGTTGAGTTGAACATTCTTGTCCTTAGGCCATTCACTGCCTAGGAGAAGTAAAAAGCTATGTGCATAATTAATAATAATATATGTGGAAGTTTATGGAACCGGGTGTGTTGCCTCAGTTTTAGAAGTATATTTAGAAAAGGGATTTTTTTTAAAGGGATAAAAACCACAAGGAACCAAAAGAATGGGAGAGAAGATAAAAATAGATGAGAAATTTTAACAAAATTTTGGAAGCTAGAAAGCAGCAGCAGTTAAGTGGTAACTGATGGGGCAGTCCAGAGAAAGCTGAATGATGAAAAAGATAGGCCAGTTTGTAACAAAAAATACACCAGATAAGTTCAAAAATTAGAGACTCTAGTATTTCAGAAAGCTAGGATACAGGAGGAGCTAAAAACAGGAAGATTAGCTGCAAGTCTATATATGAAGTAGTTGGACTGCTGAATCCCCTCCTTCCCTGGCATCACCTGGCAGCTACCTTACCCACCTTCACAGGAGTTCACTGAACTGCACTGTGAGAAGTGGGCTGCCCAGCTGAGCACAGGGAAGGGGAGGAAAAGATTACTGATTGGTGAGATGCCCTAGACTCTGGAAGAAGCAGATCCATAGGTAGGTGCCTGGGATTTCTTTGAACTCTTGAATTTTTTTCTTCAAAGGAAATGATGCACAGTTTCTATAATTAGCAAGTTTGTTTTACTGTAAAAAAAGATCTTCCCAAATCTTCAAAAAAAAAGATGAGGATTTAGGAAAGTACCTCAGAATAAGAAGCTGGCATCCAAGGTTATTCACACCCTGTATGTGTTGGATTTTTCTGGCTTCATTTCCTTTTTTTTTTTTTAAACAAGAGAACAGACCCACATTTTTATTTATTTACTTTTCAGTAAGTTTAAATCCTTGAGGGGCACAGCATCACAGATTCTGTGTTCAGTGGCCTTAGCGGGAAGGTTGCTTTGAAATTTGGCATGAACCACGCCACTGTTTCCATGAACGCGAGTTACCTTTCCCCATGTTACTCTGGTTTTGTTCAGTTTTCCACCAGGAGTTACTGTATTTTTCTTTGCTTTGTGCACATACGCACATCTCTTGCCTGGATAGAATTCAGTTTCATCTTGAGCATAAACACCTTCAGTTTTAAGAAGAGCTATGTGCTCCCTCTGGTTCCAGAGACCTCACTTATAGCCAGCAAAAATGGGCCTTGGACCACAGCCTCCTAGACATTTTGTTGTTTTAGAAGACCTGTTCCCAGCAGGCCTCCACAGGCTCTAGGATGGCTGAAAGCGCTGGCTTCATTTCTCATCATTCTCACCTGTGTATTTTGTGCTTCTTTCATATCGGTCCACTCACAGTTTATCACATTGTCTGCATTTTCTGTCATTTCTCCAGCTCAATGTTCAGTTGTAAGAAATGCCCTTATTCTCTCCTGTTCATCCTCCCAGGCTCACCTCATGTGCCACTTGGGTCCAAATGCTTTACCCTCCCTCTTCTAAGCTCCTCTGCTGACTTGTTCATATTATTCCTCTTTTAACACTTACCAAGTCCAAAACAGACATATAGACCAATGGAACAGAATAGAGAGCCCAGAAGTGAACCCACAAACTTTTGGTCAAACTCATCTTCGACAAAGGAGGCAAGAATATACAATGGAATAAAGACAGTCTCTTCAGCAAATGGTGTTGGGAAAACTGGACAGCAGCATGTAAAACAATGAAGCTAGAACACTCCCTTACACCATATACAAAAATCAACTCAAAATGGATTAAAGACTTAAACATAAGACAAGATACAATAAACCTCCTAGAGGAAAACATAGGCAAAACATTATCTGACATACATTTCAAAAATTTTCTCCTAGAAGAAATAAAAGCAAGAATAAACAAATGGGACCTAATTAAACTTACAAGCTTCTGCACAGCAAAGGAAACCAGAAGTAAAACAAGAAGAAAACCTATGGAATGGGAGAAAATTTTTGCAAGTGAAACCGACAAAGGCTTGATCTCCAGAATATATAAGCAGCTCATACGACTCAATAAGAAAAAAATAAACAACCAATCCAAAAATGGGCAGAAGACCTAAACAAGCAATTCTCCAAAGAAGACACACAAATAATCAAAAAGCACATGAAAAAATGCTCAATATCACTAATTATCAGAGAAATGCAAATCAAAACTACAATGAGGTATCACCTCACACCAGTCAGAATGGCCATCATTCAAAAATCCACAAATGACAAATGCTGGAGAGGCTGTGGAGAAAGGGGAACCCTCCTACACTGCTAGTGGGAATGCAGTTTGGTGCAGCCACTGGAAAACAGTGTGGAGATTCCTCAAAAGACTAGGAATAGACTTACCATATGACCCAGGAATCCCACTCCTGGGCTTGTATCCAGAAGGAAATCTACTTCAGGATGACACCTGCACCCCAATGTTCATAGCAGCACTATTTACAATAGCCAAAACATGGAAACAGCCTAAATGTCCATCAACAGGTGACTGGATAAAGAAGATGTGGTATATTTATACAATGGAATACTATCAGCCATAAAAACTGACAACATAATGCCATTTGCAGCAACATGGATGCTCCTAGAGAATGTCATTCTAAGTGAAGTAAGCCAGAAAGAGAAAGAAAAATACCATATGAGATCGCTCATATATGGAATCTAAAAAACAAAAACAAAAACAAAAACAAACAAACAAAAACAAAGCATAAATACAGGACAGAAATAGACTCATGGACAGAGAATACAGACTTGTGGTTACCAGGGGGGTAGAGGGTGGGAAGGGATAGCCTGGGATTTCAAAATTGTAGAATAGATAAACAAGATTACACTGTATAACACAGGGAAATATACACAAAATGTTATGATAAATCACAGAGAAAAAAATGTGACAATGAGTGTGTATTTGTCCATGAATGACTGAAAAATTGTGCTGAACACTGGAATTTGACACAACATTGTAAAATGATTATAAATCAATAAAAAATGTTAAAAAAAAAAACACTTACCAAGTTATGTGGTTTATTTAACAAACTTTGAGCCACCATGTGCAAGGCCATGTGTGAGGATCTAGAATACAGTCTATGAAGGGTGATAACTGAGTGTTACTCATCTTAGATGTCTGGTAACTGTGCATGGTGGATGTTAAATACTCAAATACTTTCCCCCATCTCTAGTCTCTCAGTAATCCTTTATACCGCCTCTAAATCACAGATCTGATCATGTCACTACCCTACTCCAGAACTTTTCATTTTAAACTTTAATGACGGCTTTGAGAACTTTCCTAATATGGACTCTACTTTTCTAGTCTCTTTCGCTGCCCTAACCACTCCTTGCCCATCCCTACCCCTTTCTGATCCTCATGGTCCAACTTCTAGCCCGTTCACCTCCAGACGACCCACCATTCTCAGCCTGTATTATCTGTTTTCTTATTTTTTATTGTTTTGCTCATACAGTTTCTTCTCCCTGGGATGCCTTTCTCCCTTCTTCAACTGTTCAAAGTCTACTCATCTTTTCAGACCCTGTTAGTATGTGGTTGGAGGAAGAATGAAAGGAGAGTATGTCCCTCCTGAGACTCCTGTGATTGCCCTGTCTCTTTTCTTGCTGACAGATCAGAATCCAGGTTTATTACTCTGCTTGCACTGATACTACCATCTCACTTCACTTATAAGGTTGTGATCTATTTACAGCATTGTAAACTGACTATACTGCAATTAAAAAAAAAGGTTGTGATCTATTTGAATTAAAGATCTGTTACTGTAAGCGTATGCTACAAATATTAAGTTAGTTCTTTAACAAAGCATTTTAAGGCATATTGTTCTGTAAATGAGAAAGGGGTGAGCTTTGGTGCCTCTAATTCTCTATCCCCCAGTAATTCTTATTGCTAAAATAGCGGGTGTCTCCAACTCAGAAAGACCCCCTAAACACATTTACAATCTTAAACCTGACCATTTTCCTCTAAGCAGTATGAAGTTTTTAGGGTCAGCCCTTTGCTAAAGTTGGTTTTAGGTCACAACAGTAGTGCTTACACAGTGCCAGGAAGGGGTCTCCTGAAACATCTTTGTGCAGCATCCCATCTGGTGTGGAAGAGGTCTGCGGCCAAGATAGAGTTTTAGTCTGCCTTGGAGTTTGCTGTCACTACCTCATCTATTCCTCTCCCAATTACTGGTATCCTTTTCACAATTTCATCAAATAATATTTTAAAAAAATGTTTTTGGTAGGAACGTTAGTCAGAAACACAAATTAACTTTTAGAAGCATAGTGCAACTAATATAGAGAGAAAAATGCCTGTTTTCTACTTTTGCTCCTTTGAAAAATTAGTTTTTCCTCTTATAATGGCTTCTTAGGTGTTTGGCAACCTCTGAGTCCTCTTTGTTAATGTTATTTGCATACAGAAGTTATTCCTAAATTAGTGTACTTTTCTATGCATAAAGGTACTGGGCAAACTGATAATAATATTAAAAGTATAATGGTATAGTTTGCAAAGGGCTTTCTGTTGTAAATAACCAATATTACCAGCAGCTTTTTGTTCCCAAAATGTGGTGTTTTTTTTTTTTTTCATTATCGTTGACACTGAATACTGTGACACAAACCACAAAAGCCTTATTTGTCAGTGAGTGGGAAAAATGAGAGTTTATATTTATTGTGTCAAGAGTTAAAGTCTCTGTATCTTTGAAATTCTGGCATTTCTTTTGCTTGGGTTGCCTCGTGGCTTAATAGTTGGGAAATATTAAATAACAAAATGTGTGTGTGACAGAGAAAGAGAGATTTGTTTTCTTTAAAATAACAAATTCCCATGTCTAACTTAAATTTCCAAATTCTCAGGCTGGTTTTGTTCTCATCTTGCTGGATCTCATTATCTCTGTTTAGCTTTCACTTATAAATCATGTTTCATATACGTGAACCGCATTGGGAATTTGACCTTTTCTCATGACCCTGTGAGCTAAGATTTTGCTTTGCATTTCCCAGAATAAATGTCACTAAAACATATACATTCTGCTTTTCCCCTAGGTAAAAATCTCTACACCAATGAATATGTAGCTATCAAACTGGTGAGTAGAATCTATATTTGTGGTAATTATGTTTGGTGCTCTTATCCTTCACATGTCTTTTTACAGGAAATAGTTGTAAGCCTTCACAAAATACTAATGTTTTTTTTTCCCTTGCATAAGATCCCACAGAGTCATTTCCTTCAAAGAAAAAAATATATATATATAGTGTTACAGTGGTGAATCACTGAATACTATATCACACTATATAGTTAGAAGATGCTAACTATAGGGTTAGCGATGATGAATCAAAAAATAGTTAATTAAAAAAATAGCTGGAAGGAAAACAGTTTTCCTATAATTTCTTTGTATTTTCTACATTTCACAGTGCTTTTTTTTATTATTTCCTTCTTCTTGAATATGACTGATTCATTTTTAAAATGTAAGGTATTTATTAATATACTTAGCAGTAGAGAACCAAATCTGATCATCTAATCATTGCCTTAAAAAGCTGTCAAATGTGGAAAATACATCATGAAGTCATATTTGAAGCAGAGTCAATTGGTTTTGTCAGTGCTGATCTTGTGAATAACTAACCTAGTCATTGAAAATAACATCCTATTAGAAAAGACTAATTCTGTTTGTTTGAGGATTAGTAGTGTTAGAAGAAACAATTCTTTAAGGTTGATACAAAACCATTCTAGCCATATGAAATGCTTCCTTTGACTAGTTTCGAATGAAACTGTATGAATGTCGTATGTAAGTAAGTTTTCCAGAGTCTGGAGGTAGTTTGGAGCTTTATTAATCGGAAGGCAGAGGAGTTAATAGTTGAAGGAAGCATCTTGTGATAATTGCTGTTCTTTTCTAATGAATTGCACCTACCTCATCCCCACCTGCTCTGTGGTTAGTCCTTTCCTCTCATAAGCTTGTCTGTCTGTGGAGGAGTTAGAGTTGCCTTGTGGAGAACTGACACACATCAGATTCGTTTCTCTACAGAGAGGTAGACAGGGAGCAGGTATTAAAGCAGGTAACTGCTAATGAACCAACTCTTTTCTTTTTTTGTTGTTGTTGACTGGGAGCTCTTGTTGGAGAAATGGGAGCGGGAAGAGAGAGAATGCACGTAACAGTGCAGACCAAATATTTTTCTCAGAGTGAATATTAAAGGATTAATCATATAGTTTTATTTATAGGAATTTGATTATTCTATAAACGTGTTCTCTAGTTCATCTGCTTTTTTATACTTTCTGTTTTATTATTTTGGTAAGTTGGAATAATTTTGATTCTTTGGGACTAGTAATAGGAAGAAGCAGTTTCTAAAACACTTTAAAATATTGCCTCAATACTATGTATTTGTAATTGTCTGTTTATTTACAGGACTTCTTTTGAGGCTTTCTGTTGGGGGCAATCTATTTAGATTCCTCCAGCCAGGATCATACTAGTTGACCTATTTAAATAAGCTTGCATAACATATTACTGACCTGACTGACTACTGCATTTCACTTACATTTTATTAAAGTTTTATTCTTTGTATGACCAAGAGTTAAAGCAAAAAATAGACTTCATGTTATCTAGTGTGGTGTTTCTCGGTACCTCATTTCTCTTTGAAATAAATCTTAAATAAAAGCTTTTTAGAGGCTGACAGTCTTGTCTCTGGGCCTCCTCTCTTGCTGTGAAGCTGTATTCTCTGTGGGAGATATGATGGCAGTAATTGAGCTCTTCTCATTGGAACGGCACAGTTTGCCTTAAGCATCGCAGTCCTACAAGGTAGCCGTCTGCTGTCGGTTTAGGATTTCAGTCAGGCATGTGTGCTCCAGAATAACCGTGATTCTGGCAAATGGCCAGTCCTCTGTGGCAGTGTAATCAGCGTCTGGCACAGAAATACAAGGAGGCCGTGCTGGTACTGTTTCAGTTCTGCTTTGTTTTGATCTTCGCTGTGGGTTCTTACTTCTTGGGTTTCTAGGAACATTTTTTTTTAATCAGATACAATGTAAACAGAATAGTATAATGAACCCCTCCTTTACCCCATCATGGAGATTTCTAGGGTTCGTCTTGACAGATACTTTCTAATAGTTGTTAAAGAAATTTTCTCTCCATGCTGCCTTTCAGTCTGTAGACTGAGTGTTTGCAGTGTCCTTTATACACAGTGCTTCTGGAAGAGCTCTTGAAGCTCCAGTTGGCTGAACAAGCTACTACCGTGTGCTGAAGGATGTAAGTCTTTCCATCTGTGATGAAAAGCCCCTCATGTCTGGATATATGCAATGTGTACACCCACTTCAGCCCTATAACGTGAAAGAATTTTTGCTTTTTTTAATCTGTTCACCTGTTTACTCAAGATCACATTGACTATTTCCTATTGATGTTTCCAGTGTGAAGTTTGAGAGTATTACATTTGAAAAAGGATCTGTGGGGTGGTTTTTTAATTGGCTTTTGTGGTTTGTCAGAATCCAAGACTATTTCTTTAGAAAGAACACTTCTCTTTTTAGTGTTTAGATCAACCTCTTGTTTCTTATTAATTTGTTGTCACTGTTTATTTTGGTTTCTTGTGAATTATTAGTGATTTTGCTGAAAGAAAAGTTCTGAAATTGGCTACTTTAATGGTGATATAGTAAAAGATCTAAAACCAAATGGAGACTCTTTTAAGAGTGATTCCTCTCTATCTGAAGAGATAAATGAATAAGAAAATGACTCTACAGTATATTTGGTCTTAGTTACATTTTTTGAACTGTAAAAATCTTGAGAAACTTGAAGTCCAACTCTGATGTTTGCTGATTTTGCAATCAAAGAATGGTATGAGTTTTTCATAGAGCTCCTTAGGGATTTGACATTTTCCAGTCTTCCTGAATTGATTTAGATAAAACATTCCTAGAAGCAAAGGAATAGACTAGATAACTTTAAAGAAAGTTCTGAAACTCTGTGATTTGGGGATTCTATATCTTAAGAAAAATGCAGAAAACTTCAAGTGGGTTCAGGAATAGCCGTCAAAGATGATCGAAGAACTGAAAAATAAGACCAGTCAGGAAAGGTTAAAAAAATTGAAATTACTCTTCCTGGATGTAGGAAGTCTAAGAAATGATTTTATAGCTGTCTTCTTTGGAGACAGCTGTTAGAGTGCTCACAGGTTATTCGGGAGCTGTCTTACTTTGTTATTGAGGACATAGGAGAAATCGGCTAAAATTTCAGTAGTGGAGACTTAAATTGCATGTAAAGACCCTCCAAATCATGAAACTTATTAAAGAACAGCATGAATTATTGAGAGAGGCTGTGGACTCTCCTTCCTTTGGGCCTATTTTATAAATAGGACAAGAAGGGGAAGGTATATAGCTCAGTGGTCATGAGGTCCTGGGTTCATCCCCAGTACTGCCATTAAAAAAACAATAATAATAAATTAGTTGAAATTTAAAAATAGAACAAGTAACCACTCAATGAGGACAGGACACTGTTTTCAAGAAATGGTGTTGTGAAAACTGGATATCCACATGCAATGAAGTGAGACCCTTACCTTATATCATGCAAAAATTAACTCAGAATGAATCAAAGTCCTAAACAAACCTAAGAGCTAAAACTCTAAATCTTTTAGAAGAAAACTTAGAGGAAAAGCCTCATAGTATTAGATTTGGGCATCATTTCTTGAATATGACACAAAAAGCATAAGCAAGAAAAGATAGGTAAGTTGGACTTTTTCAAAATTAAAAACTGTTATGCATCAAAGGAGTCTGAACAGTGAAAAGACAACCCATGGAATGGGGGAAAATATTTGAAAATCATATATCTGATAAAGAATTGATTTCTAGAATTTACCATTTGAACCATGTTTAAGTGTCCAGTTCAGTGGCATTAAGTATATTCACCCTGGTGTGCAACTATCACTGTCATCTATCTCTAGAACTTTTTCACCTTCCTCAACTCAAATTCTGTACTCATCAAATACCAGCATCTTTCCCCCTCTCTCCCCGGCTCCTGGCAACCACCATTCAACTTTCTGTCTCTATGAATTTGGCTATTTAGGTACCTCATATGAGTGGAATCACGCAGTGTTGTCCTTTTAAGTCTGGCTTATTTCACTTAGCATGATGTCCCCAAGCTTTCGTCCCATTTTGTAGCATGTATCAGAATATTCTGCCTTTTATGGCTGAATAATATTCCATCATATATGTGGAACACAGTGTAACCGTATCTTATTTATCCATTCATTTGTTCATAGATACTTGGGTTGCTTCCATCTTTTGACTATTGTGAATAATAGTGCAGTGAACATGGGTCTACAGATACCAGTTTGAATCCCTGTTTTCACTTCTTTTGGGTATATATCCAGAAGTGAAACTGCTTAGATGATATGGTAATTCTGTGTTTAAGTTTTTGAGAAATTGCTGTACTGTTTTCCATAGTAGCTGCACCATTTTACATTCCTACTGGCAATGCACAAGGGTTCCAGTTTCTCTACATCCTTGCCAACACGTGTTATTTTCTGTGTTTTTGATAGAGCCATCCTAATGGGTATACAAATGTATCTTTTAGGGTAGTGTTTGATTTTCTTGTTGCCTTGTATACTGTCGATTCAGAATAATTAGCTAGCCAATTCTTGAAGTTTGGTGTAGAGCCAAGTGTGGTAGTTTGGCTTTGGGGTCTTTAGAAAACTCTAATTTTGAAAATTTGAGCACCATATTAATTACATATCGTAATTGCATTCACAGTCTTTAATTCTCTTAAGTGTAAAAATAAATATACATAAGACTGTTCCTACTTCATTTTTCATAACATTGAAAACTGAAAATAGTTCACATGTCCAAAAGTCATGATTTGAGTGCATGCGCACACACACACACACACACACACACACACAGACAGACGCAATACAGCTTTACTTACTGCCTTGGAAAGATGTCATCATCACATTGTTGAATTTAAAGGCACATTACAGAATATCAAACAGTATGATCTCATTTATTTAAAATACATTTTTGAGTCTATATTATATATAAATATATGTATAAATAAGTATTTGGAAGAACATTTCACCAAAATGTTAACAGTGCTTCTCTTTTAAATAATAGGACTCAGGTTATTTTTGCTTTCTAAGTCTTTTGTGTATGAAATTTTTTTCCTGAGCATATATCATTTTTCTAAAAAGAATAAAACCATTTACTACCCAAAATTCATAATAAAACAAACAGGAAATAAATCCTGATATTTAATTAAAGGGCTCGGTATTTGGTTTCCTAGAATATATTTCAGGAGATGACTTCATGGTAAGGGAGCTATCCTTGAGTGATGGCTCATACAGCATATTTTTATTTAAATATCCATGGAAAGGATTGTATATAGTTCAGCTTCATCTTCCCCTAGGTGTGCTTTCAAAGAGAAATTGTGGTAAGAAAATGCTATCATATATAAATATCATCTCTAAAACATTAAGTGGTTTTAGCCCTGGTTTACTCTGGAAACCTAGGAATGAAAAAATCCTATTTGTCTAAATCTGATCACAATTTCTCTTCTTGGGTTTCAGGAACCAATAAAATCACGTGCTCCACAGCTTCATTTAGAGTACAGGTTTTATAAACAGCTCGGCAGTGCAGGTAAGTCAAGTCTGTTTTCTCCATCTACTTAGCATGTAGTGTAGGTAGAAGTCCCAACATATGCAGATTTTCTTGGCTCCTTTACCGTTTTTACTAGACCAAAGATCTCCCCTGCTTGCTGGGTAGATAAATACACATAGTCAACCAAAAATCTCCTTGCTCTCTGGCTCCTGGAAGGGCGGTTGAATTGACTGGGGACCTGAGATGCCATGACTGTGCCCACAAACCAACCTTTGAATGCTTTCATCCACCTGAAATACACATGGTATGGGGTTTTGCTTTTGGGTAGTTTATTCATTCTCTTTTCATTCCTTTATGTTTACCTACAGAAAGGAGGAAGTGTTGGTGATTTACAAGCTATGTTTCACCACACTGAGACTATATATTCTATTTAAAGACATACTGCTAAAATATACCTTCTGAAACTGCTTATTAACACTGTCACTTTATCTGTTGTTCTCATTAATTTGCAAGACCTATCCATCTATATGATTGTAATAACCCATGACCTTTGAGGATTTTTAAAAATTAAGTTTATTATTTTTTAAAACATTCCTGTTTTTCACCATAAAGCTCTAATTTCTGAATATCTTACTGGCTTCCAGAAAAATATCTTGACTAAGCAAATGTTACCAACCCTAAGGAGGTTGAGCCTTTGGGATACCTCTTGCAGTACATGGAATTCTTCAGTGGTAATTTCATTATTTGACATTAGTAGACGTTCCTCTGCTTTATGCTTTCTTCAGTGTGGCAGTTTTATGTGAATGACTAAAACATGGTTTCTATTTCAAGTACCATTATTGAAGGAATTGAGATTTCACTTCCTAAAATAAATAGAATTATATAAGAGGCACTGGGTGTTACTCAGGTTGTCTCACACCCTGAGCATGACAATAATCAGCCACAGTCATAACCTAGGGAGGCCAGGATGGGCGTTTGTCTTTCATTGGAGCTCACATGAGTTCTTGCTCACAGTAGCCTCTCAGTATTTATTTGTTCATTGATTGTATCCTTAAATAGGGAGTGTTCCTGGCATAGGATTTAAGATTGGCAACTGAGTTCACAGGACATACGTATAATTTGAGGCTTGTTTTCTCAGAGCTAAACTTTAAAGTTGGCTGTTATGTTGTTCCTAGTGTCATAAATTTCAGGATGATAATTATCACAGCTCACTTATGATAAACATTTTTGTTCATGTCTCACAAATCTATGGCACAGGTGAAAACATACTAGATCCAGCCCAATTTAAAATTTTGAGTGGGCCTGAGGAAACTGAGCAGCCCAATGCGCAGGGTTTCCTCTGTTAAGCCCTTCTAAATAGACCAGCCACAGCAGGTCAATATTCCCTCTTCCATGTGGAACAAAAATCTCATGAACCTATTAGGTAGGAATAACATGTGGGCTGCTAGGTTCATAGTCCCCCCAAAAAGAGGAAAACATTACAGATTCTTGAAGTTTTGTCATTCTTCGTGCACAGAAAATGAGAATTAATAGGGAGAGGACTGGAGGAAAGGGGATTTTTAAACTTGCCTTTTACTTAAGGCGGCGAAGAAAAACTGGACTCTCTGAGACTGGTGCATCTGTTATAAGCAGTGGGAATAGGAGGGCTCTGCTGTGGTCGGGCCAGCTATTGGCTGACAGGCAGGTGGGTTGGCCATCGTTGGCCTCCCTCCCCAGACCTCTCTGACAGTCATCTAAAAGTCGCAAAGCCTTCTAGGTCTTAGATGATACTGGTGATACCTGACCTCTTTTCTGCTTTTTGAGATTGTCCACTGCTCTTAAAGTAGCTATGGTTTGGTCTCATCTTCTTAATATTCTTGCCTGCAGCTAACAAGGTAGCCACAAGCTTTTCCAACCTAGGAAGAGCTTAAAAGATCTGTTAGAAATTTCTACCCAGTGTAAGAATTGCTTCCAGGGTTTTCTTAATAAATGGTCATCCATCTCTGCTTGACTACAACTAGCCATAGAGTTTATCACTCTACAAAATAATTCAGTGTTGGAAAGCCTGAAGTATTGGAAGTTCTTCTTGTTGGGGCAAAATCTGCCCTTTTTTTAAATTTCCATGGAGCACACTGAGCCCTCTTTTACCAGCTCAAAGGTATTCATCACAACTGTTGTGTGCTACCCTCTCCACTGCTCACCTCCAGGTCTTCTTTTAATCTACGTATCTTCAGTTCCTTTAATCTCTTTGCATAATATGATTTACAGATGCTCTGTCATTGCTCTGCTAGCAAGCATGAATGTACGCATGCACTCCTAGTTTTGTGGTGTTCCTCTTAAATGAGCCTTATAAAACACCAGTGACCCTGGATTTGGAGACAGTAGGATTATTACCTTCCTTGATCTGGACATAATATTTCTATTAATTTAGGTTAGCTATTTTAACAGCCATTTCACATGGTTGACTTTTATGGAGTTCTACTCAACTGAAACTTTTACATCTTTTTTTTATACAAGCTGCCATCAATCAAGGCTTTCTGCATTTTTGTGGTTGTACTATTGATTTTGATCACCTAAATCTCTGAGGTGTCATCTTATTTTATCCCATTATTACTAAGTATTGAGATGCTTTTCAGTCCTGATTCTGTTACTGATGATTACATATTGACTGGTTTTTAATTGTGATATTCCCCCAACTCCATGAGACTGCTGTAAGCTCCTTGAGAACAAGGCTCGTGCCTTCTTCATCCTGGTGTCTTAAATGTATCTGAAGGCCCAACATCGCTCTTTCACGTAATAGGAAGTTGGGAAGTATTTTGGTGACAGAAGTTAGGAAGATTTGATAAGCATGCGTTTTTAGATCTTTGCCAAGTTGTTAATAAAACTATTCCCTGGAGATGGCTGAAAAAGGGAATTTATTCTGAAAGTGGATCAGTTGACAAAATAGACAAGATTTCATCGTTATCTTCCTGTAAGTGTGAGCATGAACACTGGAGCGTGTTCCTAATTACAAGCACGAGCGTTTCTCTTCCTATTTTTCTAGAGTGAAGCTCCCAGCTGCAAATGTGACCCATCAGTAGTTAATGTTTGGGCAACTAGAGCACATATGCCACTCTCTTCAGAACCAAGGTGATGCTGTGGCATTGTAAATAAACAACCATTCACACTGAAAGCACACAACAGCCAAAATAACGGAATCATTGTTTTTACCCACTAGTGCTTTGTCTGTCATTATTCATTGCTGGCCAAAGGTTTGCAAAATATTAGGTTATCAAGACAAGGAATACTTAAAAAAAAAAAAAAAAGCCCGTTGTGACTTAGAATTTTTCAAGGAATTAGTCAGTACTTATAAAATAAATGGATGAAATTGGGGGTGAAATGAGTGGTTATGAATTTAAAAAATATTGATATTGCTAATATGACCAGAGCTTGAGACTTTAAATTGCTAAAATAACAGCTTTGTGTTGGCTTGAAAGTATAACCATTCCTTACTGAAGCACCCAAGTCCTAATCATTACCTTGATTTTTGACCCCCACATTGCCCTGACTGCTATGTTCTGGAAGTTCATACCAGTTCTCTACTCATGTGTAGATAAAACAAAAATGGTGGCACTGGCTGATTGTGAATGTGGTTTAAGGGGGAGCTTTTCCTGACTGTCCCTTGTTTTCCTTGTTTGATCTCAAACTCCTTCCCTTCCATACCACTGTGTCCTCTAGTGAACAGTCACACTTCAGGCTTCGTTTGCTGATTGTAATTTTGCCATCAAGAATTTTAACACCTGATTATTTACTGTGAGGGCTGATCTCTCTAAAATAATCAGGGAAGAAAGAGGGCTGTGAGAGCTTGAAACTGAAAATGAGGATCTTGGTCTTCGTGATAGTTATATTTAAAATTTTTTTTCATTTATGGTAGAAAACAATATAAAATATTAAAGGAATATTTATTAATATTTATTTTAAAAGGAAATGTTGGTCTATGTTCTTACCACCCAAACTCAGCCACATTTCATCTGACTATTTCTCTCCTTTTCATATGCAGACATTTCATAGTTAATCTCAGTTCATATGCAACTGTATGTCATCTTTCACTGAACGTCGTAACATTTGTCATGATGCTGCATTAGATACATGTTTATAATCATTGTATAATATCCCATCAGCTTCATAGACCGTTAAGTTCGGCATGCATTTCATGTTGTTAGATGCTTAGATTGTGTTTGAGGAAATCATTTCTCCTATTGATTGCTGATACCTGAGTATTATAACTCAAAACTTTTCTTTCATATGTTCTGCCATTTACTCCCCATATGATATGATGGTGATTTTCAAATGTTTAAAGATCTATTAAATGATAGATTAAGGGTTTTATTCCAAATAATTCCAGAACAAAAATTATTGAAAGAGATTTCAGGAAAGATAAGTTGGGACTTTTTATAACACTTAAAACAGCGTGAAAGTAATCTAAATGTCATCCGTATGGATCTGGATAAATAAATGATGATACATTAATACCATGGAATTAGCCATTAAAAAAGAAAGTAGAGCCCTATGTACTAATATGGAAAGATGCCTCAATATATTTTTTAAGTAAAAAGGTTTGCAAAACAGTATAGTGTAATTATGCTTGTGTAATGCAAGAAAAACATATGTAATGCAGATACGTCCACACGAGCACAGAAAATATCTGAATGGATATATTAAAAAGTTGATTATCTTTTAAAAGAATGATAAGAAATGGGAAGTAGTCTTTAAGTTTACACGTTAATCCTTTCATATTGGTTGCATTTTCTGCCCTGATCATTATTATTGTTATTGTTGTTATCATAGTAATTAATTTAAAAAAAAATACTGGTAGTGGATTTATTGACTCTTCTTCTACCTCTTCTATCACCAAGCAACCTATTTCTGTTCCCATTTATCATGAGCCATGCATTTAACAGTTTCAGGCCATAAGGTCAATAAATGATAATAAAGTGGTGCGGTACCTTGTTTCCTTTCTTTCCAAACACCTTCTTGTAGGAAGAGGAAAAACAAATTGTGAGCTGGAACAAGCTGGCTATGCAATGGAATTTCTTATCTCTTAGGGGGAGGATGGAAGCTGTTTTCTGTTTTCAAGATGCAATTGAACATTTAAGTATTCTGGATGTTGTGGGGTAGATTTGTGCACTGAGTAGAAAGTTAGAATGTGTAACTTTTTAAGACCTATTCCTAACATTGAGACGGTATTTAAAAACAAAGACAAAAACAAAAACCCTCTTTTTAAAAACCACATTACTGTAAAAGAAGCATCCTGATGCAGATATTTATATTTGGTGTTTTACTTAGTTTCAAAAGACATAAATTTTTTTTCTAAGTTAATTACACCATAAACACAACCCTGGCAAAGTGGACACCCAGTGGTCAGTCAAACAGAATGGGAACATTATCTAGTGTTTTCCTATACTTGGATGGGTGGAAGTGGGCTCGATTGTTATTTGCAAATTACAGTTCAGTTATTGAACCTAAGATTGCTGGAGAATTTCCAAATTTATTACAGAGAAAAAGCAGTATTTTTATAATGTGAAACTCTGCAAGTATATGTAATGACTATGAAAAACTACTGTATTCTTCTTTTCCTCAGTGTTGGAACATCAAAGTTTTAGGTTTTCTCCTGTGACTAAATCAAATACCTTCTTCAGTTTTGTCTGTATTTTTGCTTTATTCCTCTTACGTTGCTGTTTTGAATTTTCAAAGCACAAAGGGCTTTGGCATTGAGCACAATTAAGCTTTCCTTTTCCAATGTACTTTTCTACAGGTTGTTCTGAGTACACAAGATTAGGGAGTCAGGGACTTAAAGATTGACTGCAGATTCCCTGGGACTTGCTTGCCCTCCTGGTAGCTTCAGTATTTGTTTGGTATAGTGGGCCCGCGTCCCAAGAAAGAACAGCTGTATTTAATCATGGTAATTAAAGGCTGTCAGCCTTGCCTTCAGCAGGCGGAAGTGCCCTGTGAGGTGTAACCATTTTACTTGTTATCTTACCATTTTCTTCAGCCATCAGTGTTGTGTTAGTTGTATTGTAGTCACGGTGGGTAAGTCCCAAACTTATTTTCCTGTCATGGGAATGTTTTTAGGTTTCCCTGTGCTCTCAGTGTCCTTTTACTTAAGTGAGAGTATACACGGTCAGTTTTCAAATTTCCCAGCTCACAAATCTGGTGTCAGAGGCACCTCCCACTTTTGCTTGTATCCTAAGACACAGGAGCAGGACTTGGTGGATGACAGGTTTGGGGCCAAGACAGGCAAAACCAGTGGCCTAAACAGATAAGAGGCCTAAACATGAGAGAGGGCCAGTTGAGCATGAAGGTTCACAGCTAGATACGGACTGGTCACATGGTAGGGGTCTAGTGTATGTTTGGTAATTAAATAAAAGATCAATAAACCAGAACCAAGCATGCAGCTGAAGTGGCAGGAGAGAGAGAGGAAGGGAGAGGGAATGAGTCAGCCTGGGCAAGAACAAATGAGAGAGGATGGGGAAGAAGGGAGAGGCAAGCGGCGGGAAAACAGGACTCTAGATACAGAAATGGGAGTGCAAGTGATAAAATCTGGGGAAGGCTTCTGACTCAGCCCGAAGGAGCAGTAAAGTTGCCTTATATTGCTGTTCTCAGAGTTAACTGTTTCTTAAGAACAGTGGTTTTGAAACAGTAGCTTTGACATTTTTAGTAAAAGTTCTACGGAAGGTTATGGTAGATTCCCACCACTTCATTTGGCATTTGGAAAGGCCTAACTGTGATGTAAACAGATACTACAACGATCTCTTGGCTTCCAGAGTCTTTTTAATTGTATTGAGAGATCCTAAAGGTAGTGGAGGAACTCATCATGCTCTGGTTAAACGCTTATTTCCACTTCCGCAGGACAACCTGCCTGAGAAAAATTCTCAAGGGCTCCAGGAATAAATATCGTATCATAGCCGATCTAAGCCTGAGCTGCCATGTCCTTGCTTTCCAGCAGCTGTTCTAATCTGCTAATGACTTTTTTGTAAAGGAGATGCTAATCCTCAAATTAGAAGAGACAGCAAGATACTTATTGAAATTTTGCAGTGTAACAAAGTCCAGGGCAAAATCTCACTGGGAAGAGAAAGCAGGTGAACTTAATATCCACTAGGTACTTTATATGGTTATTTCATTTTTCCCATTTTGAGCACAGGGATATTTAGTAACTTACTTACCCTGGGTCACACAGTGGAAAACCTGCTCTAGGAATGTGTTTGTATAAATTTTTGTCTTCTGTGTATACCCAGGAGATGCTTGGGGCCTTCTACCTATTAACCATTACCTAATTGTAACAGAGTGCTGGGAGATAGTTATAAAAGTGTTAATTGAAGGAAAGGCCCCAGTGAAAGAGTAGGATTTCCTGTTTCACGTGATGCCCCCAAATGCCATGCCTTAGAAGGCTGCCTTTGTTACCTCCAAAACCTTTTATGGCCTTGGGCAAGCTAGGTTTTGAAATGTTTCTTTCCAAAGTAAATTAATCATTTACGTTGAATACAGGTGCCATGTGTGCAACTGAGAAGCTCAGAGCTCCCCTATGCAAGCCATTTCACCCACTGTGAAGCCTTTATGCTGTGAATAAAGAAAGTATTCATAGAGCTGATTGGGCTTTGCAATTTTGAAGTTTCTGGGAGGGAATGGTTTTATATCATCAAAAAAGGTAAGAGGTGCTGGTTAGTACCAGAAAAAGAGTTTTGAATCTGGGTAACTGTTAAATTAACAGGGACGTGTTTCTGCTTCAGCAGAGGATTAAAGCATAGATCTGAGGAAAATCAAAAAGTGTGAGATTGGCCAAACCCTCCTACAGTGTTGTGAAATTCCTTAGGAGTACATTAGAAACTGGGCAGACGCAGGAAGCAGTACACAGGAGAATGAAAAGTAAGAACATGTGAAGGGATGCTGAAAAGATGGGAATTTTACTTAAAATAAAAGTGAATCATATAGCAAGAGTGGTTACGAACAAGTAACATGCCTTAACATAGGTGTTCGATAGTTAGGAGTGCTTAAGGAATTTAGAAGAAACTTGCTGGTCTCCAGTTACACAGAAAGTTTTCATAACGAGAGAAGAAAGGATGAAGTAGTGAACTTGGTAAAATAAGCTGAAATCTGGATTCTTTTTTGCCATGTGTAAGTTTTTCAGAAGTCTCCAAAGTTTTACAGAGAGAGCAGACACATACTTCTAAATTCGGGGAAGATGGATCTTAGTATTAATGGGCAGCCTTGAAATTACAATTTGAGGATTGGAGATTTAGATAGTTGCTATTTCTGATTGTAGGCAGTGTGACTAAGTGGAGGCAGCCAAGAATTGGAGCAAGGAGAAAAGTTTAGCTCAAGTTTTCCCACTGTTTTCCTGTGACTTAGCGTTAACCATACACTCCTGCTGTACCTCAGTTTCCTTAGTCATACAACAGGGAAACGTCCTGTTTCTTATTGAGTTTGCAGACCTTACAGGGTTGAATGAGGTAATGTCTGTAAAGGCTTTGAATTCTTAAGGGACGAGTGCTATATAAACACAGAGCACTACTGTTTTACATTAAAACTGAAGATCTGACTTTCCTGTAGAAATGGAAATATCTTATTTCTCATAGCTTTAAAAAAGGATCAGAATGAAGAGATAACAGTTTCAGTTTTGAAAAATTTTTGATGAATTCTCAAGCAAGAGCAACTTAATATTTCCCAGTCCTTTCTCTGACTCAGACCAGAGTTCCGCTTTGGTGAACCCTTCGCATCTGTGATCTCGAGGGAAGTGTTTGTGCCTTTCAGTGGAGCTGAGTATGATCAGATTCAAGTACAGTAATGCTCACTGAGCCTCCTGGGGGAGAATGAACACTTTTACTTCCACAGCTCCATAGCCTTTCATGCCAGTATGGGGGGGACGCTTGGCCACAGCCCTCCTGCACTACCTGGGGAAGAACCCCAGAAGAAAGGGTCAGATTGCCATGCCTATTTTTGTAAAAGGTTTACTCATGGACACTGGAATTCGAATTTTATGTAATTTTCACAGAACATGAAATATTCTTTAAATTAAAGAAATAATATTTTGATGGGGGAGGGTATAGCCCAAGTGGTAGAGCACATGCTCAGCATGCATGAGGTCCTGGGCTCAAGCCCCAGTACCTCCTCCAAGAATAAGTAAATAAATCTAATTACCTACCCCCACCAGAAACAAACAAACAAACAGGAACCCTGGGATGAGGGTTTTTCATAAACAAACAAACAAATAATATTTTAAAATGTAGAAACCATTATTAGTTCTCTAATCATACAAAAGTAGGTGGGCCACTCTAGCGGCAGTGACCAAAACTCCGTATTCCTTTTTCTCACTCTGTTCAGTTGGCATAATACAGAAATTATTTCAGGAGGTATATGCCACCCTTGAGACGCCGTAATGAGAGGGCTTAGAGAGAGAGAGAGCCATATCCCTGACTCTGTGGACTTTTCACAGTGCAGTATGGTGCTGAATTGTGAGCTTTTTAAGGGCAGGAAGCATCTTTTATTCATTATAGTATTACTTGCATATCACTTACTCCAAAGGAGAGACTCAACAAATCTCAGTAGATAAACTCTTGCAGCAGTGTTTCACCGGCTGTGAGATCACCAAGTTAAGTTGTAGCCTCTTCTTTGATCGTACACTCTCCTCTTCAGCCTCTCAGCTTCTTCTCTGTTTGCTTGTGTCAGCAATTCTTGATTAGCTATAGTAAGGAAGCAGAAGTATGAATGAATAATTCAAGAAATTAGAACGAAGTTCCCCAAATTATTTCTGCAGGGATTTGGTATATAGTCAGAGACATGTATATTCACTATTACAAACTAACTCAGAGCATCCAAGAACTCTATGGTTAAAGTTCTGGAACTTAAGCCCTTTGAAGATTGAAATTACGTGTGGTTCTCATCAGCATAGTAGCTGCAAGCATTACACATCTTCAGACTTAAGTGGCCGATCAGCAGCTGGAGAATAATTTGGACCCGATCACATTGATCCAGTGGTCATAAATTGTCACCTTTTTGCTTGGCTCCTCTCAACACTAGAGTTCAGGAAAGATAGCAGTCTCGATTTCTGACTCTGCTAGCCGAAAAAAGTAACTTCAGACGAGGAATCTGCAACTGTCTGTGTGCAGCTTGCCCAAAGGAAAATATTTTTTTCACTTAAAAAAAAATTTTGTAAGTTCTGGGGAAAACTGGTATCACTGAAAGTTTTAAAAAGGTATATGAAAGAAAGATTTAATGTCTCTGCTGACAACTCCTATCATCATGTGTGCTTCCTTAGTCTTTTTATGTATATATTTTTCATTAAAATCTTCCTGATTTAAAGATAAGGTGGGGTTCTGTTTATCACAAGGGAAGGTATACATTTCAAACACTGCTGAGGTTCTTTTAGCTTTATTATCCAATATGGATTTGAGAGATGAGATGCTAAAGGGGTAGAATGAGTTAAATGTCAAGTGGAATATTATGACTGAAGTACAACTGAAACACTGAAAATATTGAAAACAGTTCTAGGCAGATAATAGAGAATGTTAGCAAATAAGTTACTGGGGCACATCTATGTGCTAGTTTGTCATACTTCCTGTCCTGAGGCACTGTCAACTTTGGGGACTTCTAGTTTGAGTCTAGAGGCTTTGTTCAGAATCCTAAGATAATTCTCAGAACATCATATTTCAGTTCAGTTTAGCTGGCTGCTGGGAATCTAGTAATCAGCCAGATAACTAGATCACCACCAGCTGTCACAGATCATGCCTCACACCTGTCTGTTAGTTTATAGGTATCTTATTTAAAATGCTGGGATTTCAGAGGTGACAGTTTTTCTAAGGAAACCAACTGCTAAATACAGTGGAGTCACATGTGAGGTTAGGAGCTAAAGTTAGCACACAGACAAAAATCACACATAATCAAAGTTAGCCTTGAAAAATCCCTTAAAATGCCCATGGTGTATAGCATATAGTCTAATTGGATTTGTATATATGATCACTCTCAGTAAATATTTACTGCATAGTATGGATGTGTAATATATACGGTAGTGCAGAGTTTATGTAATAAGGTATGCATCTGCAAGATAACTTTATGGTAGTTTTTTTATTATTATATTTTTTTGGCCAAGCATGTATCATTAAATTTGAATAGGTAAATTTGGTTCTTAGGCCATTCCACATCATGCTCTTCATTATTTTTTTTAACTATTTTTTATGAAATATTTGATCTAGTACTATGTTAGCTGTTTACCTCTCTGTTTTCTACCCGTAGGTTTTCTAAGGACAGAATCTTTGTCTTATCTTTCTTTCCTTCCCTCCCTAAAGCATCTATCATAGTGTCTTGCACATACTGTTTAGGAAATGATGGTTAAGAAGGAGGAAGGTGAGCAGTTACGTGTGTTTCGATAAACACTATTTTGGTTACAAATAACAGAATCTTTTTCAGTTAGCTTTTTCCAAAAAGAGGATTTACTGGAAAATCACAGGGACATATCATGGAGCCAAGGAAGGAAATACTGTCTCACTAGGGATTGGAAAAAAGCACTTAGAAAGCCTCTAGGAACCAAGACAGCTACTTTTTGTCCCCAACTTTCTAACTCTTCTGGACTCCGACGCTATTTGACTCTCCTTCTCCTTAGGGTCATAAAAATCTTTTGCCTTGGCGTTTTAGTCCTCTTCATTCTCTCTGTAATAAATAGCTCAAGTCACATGATGCATGTAGAGTTATTCACATGCATAATTACATACATAAAATTTGTCACTCTCCCTCCGGCAAAAAAAAAAAAAAGCCACTTCTATTTTAAACATTTTGCTGGTGAAGGCTTGTTGGGCCAATAATTTCTTTAATTGCAAATAGAGTGTTGGGAGTTTATTATAGAAATTGTTTGGCCTGCATACACCTCACAGTTACGCCAAGTTCCGACACCTTTTTCAGTGCATTGTTTTGCAAAGTACAGATCTGCTGGAGATATTCGCTCAGTGTGAAGGCAGAATTTGTTACTTGGATTTTGTATTCTTTTAAGGATCTTCATGAAAAATAGAAGGATTTCAAAAATAGACCCAAGTAACTTATATGTAGTGGACTGGGCTGGAGTGTTGTGATCAGTTTTAGAAAACTGGTATAGTGTTTTTTTTTAAAACATGTATTTTTATAGAAGTAGAGTCAGTTTACAACGTGGTGTAAAGCACTATACCACTATATTCAATATCTTGCGGTAACCTATGGTGAAAAGGAATATGAAAACAAATACATGCATGATCCAATAGAACTGAAGCAGTATGCTGTACACCAGAAATTAGCACATTGTAAACCATCTCTACTTCAATTTAAAAAAAAAAAGCCGCTTAACAAATTCCTTTGCAGTGAATCTCAGTGTCATTGTGAGACAATATTTTCCTTAAATTCCAGTGACAGACTACATAAAGATAGATAACAACTCCTCTTACCTGTGATCGAAATACCAGTCCAGTTGCTAGCTAAATCCTTTGTATTTGTAGAATATAACTTATCTGTAAGCATGCTTAAGACAAAAACCAACAAAAAGTTCAATTTTTAACATTTGTGGCCGATTATGTTTTCATCTTCTTTCAAAAACTCCTAAGTAATACATATTCCACCCACTTAAAAGAAGTTTGTCAGCTCTCTACACCTCCGCACTCTTTTTACTTTCAACAGTCTGACACACTTTTAACTTTTCTCAACATTTTCCTCTTCCTTTATACTTCGTATGGCTTTCATTAATCATTTCTTACCAGCCTGTAGCAATCTCTTACTAATAATTACTTTAGTCATAATGCAGAGATGAAGTTTTAACTAGCAAAAACTGAGCATCAGCCGTATCCATAGCACTATGCCGAATAATTTGAAGGCCACAGAGTTATAAATATGACCTCTGTCCATTGGAAGAAAAATGTAATGTTTATTGAGCTTTCATAATGTTGACTGTAAGGCATTGCTGTACTACTCTCAAAGAGCTCACTAAGGTATGTAAGTAATTATAATGCAGACTAAAACAGCAGAATTTTTATTTAAGTTACGTATACAATGATTTGGAAGTTGTGAAGGAAAAAAATGGTCTCTAATTATGGGAAACAGGGAAGGCTTCACAAAGAGGGTGGTTCCTATGGGGCTGAACTCTCAAAAAGAGGTATGATTTACTTGGACGTGTTCAAATAAAATGGTAAAGAAAGCCTTCCAAGAACAAAATAAGCTGAGGACCAAAGGCAGGTGTGTGTCTGTTCATACGTTTATTAAAAAGCTGTTCACTGAGCATCCCACTTGGGCTAGGTACTATTCGAAGCTTAAACCCTAAGGATACAGTGGTGAATAAGACCAGGCGCTGCCCCTAACTTACACTATAAAAGGGGGACCACCTGCGATTGGCTCCTGGTGAGCAGAATCAGCAGCTCTGGGGAGTTTCAGAGGGAGGAGAGAGAAGGCTTCTTGGTTGGGGTCATGGAGATTGCTAAGTACAGAACCTCTTGTCCACTCCATTTTTGTCAGTAAGCCAGCCTCAATTATATCTTTCTTAACTTCTTACAGAGCTGAACCACTGCCCACATATGCCTACTGAGCACCTGAAATGTGGCTAATCCAAATGTGCTCTAAGTATAAAATACCCATTGAATTTCAGAGATTTAGTATCCAAAAAAAGAATTTTAAATATCTCAATAATTTTATGGGTTTTTTTTAATGGACGTACTGGGGATTGAACCCAGGACCTCATGCGTGCTAAGCACACACTCTACCACTGAACTATATATACCCCTACCCCCTAAAATAGCTCAGTAATTTTAAAATTGCATGATTGCATGTTGAGGGGATGATATTTTGAATATGAGTTAAATCTATTATTAAATTTAATTTTACCTGTTTGTTTTTTACTTTTAAAATGTGGTTTCTAGAAAACTTGTAATTGAATTCATAGTTCTCATTCATGGCTTGCATTTGTATTTGTTAGTGCTGTTACAGTGCATTGTTAGTGTATACATTGTTCTGTTACTAAAGATGTACTAAGGCAATATGGATGTATACTACTCAGATAAAACCCTTATTTTCCCTTTATTCTTTGGATCTTTTTATTTGCTCAGATATATCTGCCTTTTCAACTTTATTAATAGCCTTTGCTGTAATTTTTAGAGACATTTGTTTAATCAATAGGTGGTTCAGAATTTAAAGAAACTCCAGGTGAGAGCAAAATAGTCATCATTTTGCTGATTTCAGAGAGCTGTTACCCTGCTTTTTTGCCTCTGTACTTTTAGCTGCCCATATGCTTGCTGCTCCCTCAGCCTGCAAGATTCACTCTCCCCACTCCAGCCTAATCAGCTCTTAACCATCCTTCAAGACTCAGCCTGTGAGCCCTGCTCTGTGAAGCCTTCCCCAGCCCCTTCGGTCAAGGTTAGATGCCCCTCTTTATTGTCCCCACAGCATTCTGTTCTCACTTGGGATGTTTGATGAATGGACAAACTGACTACCAGACGTTTTAAACTTAATTGAATTTGAAATTGGAAGCAGGGACATGGCAGCACTTACTCCTTAGACTAACTGAAAATTGGCTAGATAAGTGAGCTCACTTTGCTTCCTTGGAAGTCGTCATGCTTCCTCAGTGACCAGAGTTATAAGACCATCTTCAGTGTTCCACCAGGTCACATCTGTCCTGACTGGAGAGCTATTTGGGTGAAGACTCAAAGGAGAAAAAAGACGGCAGGCTGTAGCATCTGTTCCATTGACCGGTTCTGTGGCAAACCGCTTAACCTCCACTTTTCTCATTCAGAAAATGAGGGTGACACTTGCTTCTTTACTCTTCCAGAGCTGTTTTGATGCTTAAGGAAGGATATTACAACATTAAGAGAGTTCAGTAATAGGGGACACTCTCCTTCTGTGCTGTGATTAGTCTGTGTGCCTTAGTGGGGCTTGATTTTGTTTTTTCAATCAGGACACTTCTGGGAACAATTTGTTAAATGGGTCCAAAGTTACTGAAAACATATGCCTGTACTTTTTAATGCTGTCTGTATTAATCTAAACCTTTGTCATGTTGCCCTCTGAATTCCTAAATGATGTGTTTAATTTACTGGGCTTAATTTAAAGATTGACTGCTTGGTAGTTAGATTAGAAAACACTGCCAGTACACTCCTGATAGAATCTTGCCTGTGCTTTTTGTAAGGAGGATACTACTCTTTCTTTACTACTCGAGTTCATAATCTGTCAGC
Source organism: Vicugna pacos (assembly GCF_048564905.1). Lineage (NCBI taxonomy): Eukaryota > Metazoa > Chordata > Mammalia > Artiodactyla > Camelidae > Vicugna > Vicugna pacos. The sequence continues at coordinate 5,059,508 of NC_132992.1, forward strand.
ATCACCGATATTCTGTGATTGTCCCTTAGGTTTGTACACAGATCACGCTTTACTGAATCTTTATAGAATTGGTTAATCTCCTATCAAAGTAAGGCGACTCAGTAGCCCTTGCTGCCACTTGCGATGTCTGTGAACTTGAGGGCACAGATAAGTGTATGTGGTGTAGCCAAAGAGCCTGAAACCTGGGGGCAGAAGTGGGGTTTTAGATCTCTCTGTATGCCCTAAGTAAGTCATTTCAGATGAATTACCTTATCTATAACATGAGACTAGCGATTCCTGTGTGTACTTGTTAGGATTAAATGGGAGGACATATAAAAATACGTCATAAACTGGAAAGCAGTTGATGACTACTGGACTTCCGTGATGCAGGTATGTTTTGAGTGAAAATTTCTTATTGTAGCATTGAACAAATAATGGGGAAGGAAGGGTTTTTTGATTGTGAAATATCAATTATAATTTGGACAAAAAGCTAGGCGACTCCTCCGAACATGTTATGGCTGCATGTATGACAGGAGATAGCCTAGTGCTGGGGCTTTGGGGATATTGGGTCAAGGCAGGTTCTGAAAACCTTTCTAACTACTCCTTGGGCCTGAATACTTGAAGTAATAGAACTGTAGTACTAAATGTTGGAAAGAGGCCCAGGGCTGGAGACAGACCAGGGACCAAAGAAGATTTAGAACTGGCAGTTGGGCAGCATATCCTAAAACGTTAAATATGTATGCCCCTTGACTCAGTATTTCCTCTTGAAGGAATCTACGGTGAAGTCATGCCCCAAAATGTAGGCACAAGGATTTTTTTATAGTGTTGTATGCACATTTGTCTAGACACCTTCGTTTTCAAGTGATAGAGTTCAGGCTCACCTAATTGAGAGAGAAGGGGCAGTGGGGAATTTTTTGGCTCACAGGACTGAGAAGTCCAGGATTCTTACCTCAGGCCAGCCAGATCCAGGACCAGCATTGTCCTTGGTCCTCAGGTTTGTGACATATTTGTCTGTCTCTGTTTCTCTCTGCTTTGCTTTCTCTGTGTTGGTTTCATTCTCAGATAAGTAGTCTACCTGTTCTCATGGGGTAGTCTCTGGCCACTCCAGGCTAAACTCCTTCCAGTTTGGTGATCTGGGGGACAGACCCAGTTCTCCAGGGCGGGAGGAAAGAATCCTCTAATTAACCTGGCTTGAGTCATGTCCTTGGGTGGCAGTGGGAAATGGATTCACCCCACTTACATCACGTGAAGTAACAATGAAGAAATGGTGCTTTCCCAGTGGGGTAGTAAGGCGCTGTTATCGGAAGAAGGAAGAAAAGAATGCAGACCAGAGAAAAGCAGTAGCTGTTCACTGTAGTATCTATTTCTAATAACACATATATGAATACAACCGAAATGCCCATCAGTACAGGAAAACTTACATATGATACATCATAGGGGGAGATATGATGTAACTGTTAAAATGAATGAATGTCTTGACAAGGAAAATTGTCTATTATATAATATTAAATTAAAAATGAAGTTGCAGAAAAGCATTTTTAATTACATATATGTGTATCTGTTATGGATGTGAATACTTTTTCTTTATACGTTTCTGTACTGCTTTTGGTTAGCTGTTACGTTTATTTAAAATTAGTATGTAACACTTCTGTAGTTCAAAAAGGTAATATCCCAGGTCCCCCATTCCGAACAAGGGGCTGGAATTGACAAATCAAGAACTACAGAGAGATGGACATAAGATAAGAAATCTGTAAAATAGTGCTCATGGAGCTGATATAAAAACACTGGGAACCAAGTGGGTGGATAGGACAGATTAAGCTGCCTGTGTAGCAGGGTGGCAGATTTATATCCTGGAAGAGTAAATGTTAACCAAAAAGGCATGAGATTTGGAAGAAGTAGGGTAGGGAACACGGAGAATAACTTTGGCAACCACATGAATGAAAAGGAAGTAGAATGTAATATATGAAAGAGAGCAGTGAACCTGGAGTTGAGAGATCTGGTTGCGTTATTGGGAACCCTGATAGCCAGGAACAGTCACGCAGTGTCTCTCAGGCTGTCTATCTTATATGTAAAATTGAGTCATTAGTATTTTTCCTTTCTTCTTCGTAGGGTGACTGTGAGATTCAAGTGAGATGGAAAAGAGCTTATGTAAAGAAAAGACCATGTAATTCCCAGTTAGCCAGAACCGAAATAATGTGTCTATAAATGGAGTGGGAGAAGATGGTAGGAAGATGTCATCAGACTTCCGGTGCACATTAGACAACTTAAATGACTGATTTTGTTGGTCATTTAATCTATTTGGATGGACAGGTGCTTTTTTGAGAGATAGGGAGACATTTATATTTCTTTGTGTATTTTTTTCGGTATTATTAACTAAAACGAATAATTCTACTTAGTTCTGCATGTGGGAACAGCAAGACAAAATTGCACATACCATATACAACTATCATAGAAGAAAATATACAGAAGAAAGTCAGTATAGAAATACTACAACTCAGAGGAGGGAGGGTAAAGCTCAGTGGTAGAGTGTGTGCCTAGTATGCATGAGAGGTCCTGGGTTCAATACCCAGTACCTCCCTTTAATAAATAAATAAGTAAACCTGATTACCTTCCCCACCCCAAGAAAAAAGAAAAAGAAAAAAAGAAATACCACAACTCTGTTTTGACTTTTTTTTAAATTGAAGTATAGTCAATTTACAATGTTTGTTAATTTCTGGCATAATGTTTCAGTCATATATATACACACATATATTTGTTTTCATACTCTTTTTCATTATAGGTTACTGCAAGATATTGAACATAGATTACAGCTTTAAATTACTTGGAGTCTTCGTATTGGTGGCTTACCCAACAAAACTTTTTAAATATCATTCCCATGAAACTCAAACAAGAGCTATTCAGAAGTATCAATTATGTTAGCAGTTCATGCACGTTTGAAATCTGATTAATTTGTTTTGCTCTGTATGTGTGTGTCTTTTAGCATTTTGAAGTTTAAACATTGTATGTTACAGGTAGAAAACTCAAGTGGAATTTTATCTATTTACTTAGTGCTAATTTGTGTGTGCCCTTGTCTACCACATGCTTGGACCAGTGCTGGGGGCTGACATACAGGCATTGTTAACTCTTAGTTGCTGCCTTCAAACCATCTTCTGCTGGTTCATAGCGAAGACAGATACATGAACACAGAAAGTGTAATGGGAGTGGGGCAGGATTTTCAGGAAGAGGTTCACTGTACTTGGAGTGACTCATTTTTTTCTATTCCTTTTAAACGCTTGCTGGAACTTTCTTTCTAGTTGTTATTGTTTGGGTATGTGTTAAGAACTGCTCATCTCCTAGCTTTTGAAACTCAATATTCTGTCTATATAACTTACTGACAAGAACAAAGTGGTATATTGTCTGAGACTGGATTTTTTAATCCCATAAATTTACCAGTTCTAAACTGAGTTAGTCTTTCTGGGAATAGAAAGGATCCTCCACCCTTTACTCCCACCCCCAATACACAACACACTTTTAAAACTTTTTTTTTTTTTAATCTTTGATGCTAGGAAGAGATCTGTCCTGTCTTGGACTTTCTTTCCTGACTGCCCTGAGTAAGCAAAGCTTTGGACCTGCTTTGAGGCCTTTGTACTTGTGTGTGTGTGATAGAGAAGGTGTAAAAGCTCAGTTTCCGTGGCTCAGAAATGTGAGCTTATTCCTCTGCTCTTCTTATTCCTCACCTTCTCTTCTCCCACCATACAAATTTGAGCTCACGTTAGCAGCGTGTGTCTAGCAATAGTCCAGTTCCCAAGGGGCCTCTGAACAAGTTGATTGTAAAACATTTTTCATTAAGGTAAGACAAAGTAATCCTGATTCCTTAATTCTGGGTCTAGCTGTTTTTGTTATTAAACCAGCATTTTGAGTAGATTCATATGTTGATCTGGTTCGTATTGTAAAAAGGCATTTTTCAGAGCCGGAGGAATGAGGGGGATTCTGTTCCTTTTTTTAAAAAGAGAAACACATAAACACATGTAGTGTCTCATTTTTGTAATACTGCATCGTTTTTATAGTTATTTTCTGAGTTTTAAAGGCTATGCTCTTATTTTCCCCTTTCACTTCTTCCTATGGAATATTATGCTTGTCTGCCTATTCTTTCTGCTCTCTTGTTAAATGGACTAGTTTAATATCATTATTAGTTTACCTTGATAATAATTCCCCATATATCAGTAATTCCCTGATCTCTCATAAACAGTAAAGAACATGCAATAGTTGTGCTAGAAGCCACTACCATGGATGGGACCAAGGACAGCTTAATTTGGGAGAAAAACTGTCCTATTTTCTTTAAAAATTAAAAAGCAAACTGTAAACAAAACAAAGCAAGGGAACTTTCGAGGTCGTTATGTCCTTTAAGGTTTTTTCCAGCCCTGACTTGAGAAGACAGCCATCACCAACATACACTTACTTTTTCATAGAAATATTAATATAGATATTCTTTTTTACATCCACATATTAATGTAGATATGGGGCTTATTTGAATTTGCTTCACAGCTAGGTAATTTAGTTTTTCAAAAAGAACGAAAGGCTAATTATTAGGCAATAATGTGATCAAATTACCAAAAGCTGCAAGGTGGTTCTATTTCAGTTCTCAGCCTGATGTGCATTTAAAAATACCTCACTTAGAGTAGTTACTGTTCTTAATCCATTATGGAATCTTTTTAGGTAGCAGCTTGCATGATAAAGAAGTCATTATCCTTGATTTGATGTGTTTTAACCCAAGTGAAATTTATGACAGACTGAAAGTCAGCCGTAGTGTTATCCACCTCACTTCCTGTTCTGTGCAACTCGATATGTGTGTGGGCCATATGTCCAGCAGGATTTATAGGAATACATTATTGATGGGTGGAAGAGCTGTTTTGTAATAACCTGTGACAATATACGCAGTAACATGTGCAGTATGTGTTTAACCTTGCAGTATTGGTTTATAACGGATTTAACCTGTGGCTAAAAGTAATAATAACGAAATATATTGGAAATCCTTCAGAAGAGGAAAGTTTGGAATCTGCTTCTTTAATTTTCAAGCTTTTATGCAGTTGACCAATTTAGATGGGAGACCTTATTAGTGCTTTATTTCCAGAGAGATTATAATACTAACTTAGTTTCTGAAATACCATGGATCAAAAGAAATTCATTGTATATCTACCTTGCCTGCCTCTCCCACTTTATTCCCATTGCTTCAGAATTACTTGCAGGAAGTACCTTGTTGGAAAAACGTGTTGTGTTTAAGGCTTTGCTATCATCCCATCTTATTAAAGGACTTTACAGCATAATGTTGATTAATTTAAAATTTTTAAGCAATGGATTAGAGATGGCTCTGGAAAATAAGAGTGAAATGTAATATACAGGAGTTCTCGTTTCAGTGCAACCCAGGTGATAAATCACTGCTGTGCAGTAAATCTCTGACCAGAGACAGGCTTCCCTCGCGGGCCTGTGTCTGTGTCTTTCACCACCAGCTCTGGCTACTTAACGGGCAGCCATGTGAGAAGCCAGGCACAGAATGGAACTTGTGTGGGCATCTTTATCTGTCACAGACAGTTCTAATAAATTATGGCTATGTCTCCCAAAGAGACTTTTATGCTCAGCAGCACATTTTCTGTAATACCTAAGAAACTCGAAACAGACAAGTCTTTTAAATAGCCTTAAAACGATTCTTTTCTGGGGAAGGGTATAGCTCCATGGTACAGTGCATGCTTAGCATGCGTGAGGTCTTGGATTCAATCCCCAGTACCTCCATTAAAGTAAATAAATAAACAAGCCTCGATAAATAAATCTCCCTGACCAAAAAAAAAAAAGAAAAAAAACCCAGATTCCTTTCAAAAGGTACTGGGAAAAAAAAAAGGTACTGAGTCCAATTTTAAACTGACTATATTTCAGTTTTTTTTAAAATACTGAATCCAGTTGTTCTGAAAGGTACTGGTCTGTCAGTGTTTTCTGAGTCCTTAGAATATATTAGCCATAAAACAAAGCAATGCCCTTTATTTCTACCCTCTAGATACAGAGTTTTCCTGCGAGGTTGTGCTTCTGTATCAACTGTGGGAGCTATGCTTACATCCACTACTAGGAATTCTGCTTTGGTAGGTTTGAAGTGAAGTCACCAGATCTGTTTCTAAAGTTTTAGAGATGTTTTAATAGACACACTTTCAGTTGAGTACCGTTACCACTTTCCACTACCAGCGTACACTTGAATTCGTACCACACATATTCTACATAACACGGAGACAAGTTTCATTCATACTGGTCCTGTGGATTTACAAAAGGAACCTAGAAGTTAGCTAGAAGGAAATCCTAGCTATGATCAGAATTTTGGACTTAAAGGAGAACCAGGCTAAACCTGTTATCTTTACAGGTGAGAAAGAGCAGAAAGGTGAAGTTTTCAGAGTTGGTAGCAGGACCAAATACTAAATCCAAGACTCTGACTTGAGCTCTTTCTACACTAGCATCCTGGACCTAGTCTATCTTTGAGAAAAACTTCAAAGCTGCTCGGTAATCTAGAAGCTGTCTTGAGCATCCCAAAGCCCACGAGGGTACTGGAAAGTTTCAGAGTATTTAAGAAAAGAAGCAATAATGCCGCTAGTAGGAACTCCTCGCACCTTTGAGGTTTCTAGGCAGGAGTTACAAGTGGCATTACTTATCATTAGAAATTATAGACATCATCCAGAAAGCTTTTGTGACTTCTTTGTAAATATGGAAATTTTTGACAAGAGATGCCTACATTTGGTCCTGAAGATCATCAAGAACAAGATGATCATCTGTCTCATTTTTAAACTGATCATTAAGTATTGGCAGCAAGTCTAGAAAATTATACCAATACTATGTTTCTAAGCCAGCCTGACTTTTAGCTTGTACTTTAGAAGAGGATATTGTGCCTAGATTTGCAGCTTAACCAACTAAAGGAATAGTAAGTTTATTCATTAGGATTAGACTTGGCTATTAAAAAAATCCAAATAAGTAGTTCAGTCAAGACAGAGGTTGATTTTTCTTTTGGATTAAAAAAGTCCAGAGGGAAGGGAAGTCCACCATTGGTGTGGTTGCTTCACAGCCACCAGGGACAGGTTCCTCCAATTTTGTTCCATCCATCTTGGCATTGTCTTAAATCTTCAAGGTATCTGGTAGCTCTAGATGGCTTCTGGAGCTTCAGCCATCTCAAAGGAACATACCTCCAATTTGAGTCAGCAACCTTGAAAGAACTTTTCTAGAACCACGCTATCCAACAGTTTCTGCTTCCATCCACTGGCCATTCCTTTATCAAGGGAGAATAGAAAGTTACGGCTGTGCAGTTTACTATTCACAATAATTAGAAATTCTGTTGTTGAAGGAGGGAATGGAAATTGGGCAGGCAGCCAACAGATCTGCCACAACCTGTTTTGAAGAATATAATATTTATATTAGGAAAACAAAATTTAGTAACATCAAAAACTATTATATAGGATATAAATTTAAAAGATCCCCAGACTGCAATCTACCATGTGTCTGATTAATAAGAGCAATAAATCTCTATGATAGTGTTCTGTTTTGGATTTCTCAGTAGGACTTACTGGGAACAGCTGTTTGGTTTTATATATATTAAATGAACTGAAGAATGAGTTCTTCAAAACAACAGAGGGGGGAAGGAGACTTCAGATTAAATCCCATTTCCTTTTGGAGACAGGGAGACTCAGAACAACCACAAGGACAATTCAGTGAATATTTGTGGAGCTCGCAGGAGCAGAGTATACTGTATTAGATGGTACGACCTGGGAATGGACATATTAAAACACTAAAAATCGAGTTGTTTAGTATTTAGGTGGAATAAGATAGACTGATGCAGCACATGAAATAAAAACATATCATAGCAGCAAACTAAACCAATTTCCAAATATATAAGACCTGTGCTGGAGAGAAAGATGGGCATGTTGGGTTAAAGTTTTATGTTTTAGATATTGTCTTAGTCCTTTGGGGCTTCTGTAACAAAATACCTCAGAGTGAGTGGCTTATAAATACAGAAATTTATTTCTCACAGTTCCAGAGGCTCCAAGTCCAAGTTCAGGGTGCCAGCATGATCAGGTCCTGGGGAAGGCCGTCTTCTGGGTTGCAGACTGCTGACTTCCTGCTGTGTCCTCACATGGTGGAGGGGACTGGAAAGCTCTGTAGAGTATCTTTTTTAAGGGGACTAATCCTATTCATAAAGGCCCTGCCCCATGATCTAATCACCTCCCAAATGCCCTCATCTCTTAAAACCATCACATTGGGTGTTAGGTTTTCAACATATGAATTTTGGGGGTGAGGGGGACACAAATATTCAAATCACAGTAGATATAATTACCTCTGCCTGTATCCTGCCTGTACAAAAAAAAAAAAAAAAAAGAATGGGAAGATGGAGAGGATTTTGTTGTCCAAAAAAAACTTGTAGACAGAAGCCAACAGGAATCTGCAACATATACACCTGCAGACCATGGTGCACGTCAGTATATTAAGGTGGAAGTGTTTCTGCTCTGAGACCAGATTTTTGAAAATTCTATACTCTCATTCATATCCACTGTTCACGTGGTGCCATTTAATACATATTTACCGTGTGCCTCATATTTACAATACACTTTAAGGAGGAAATTTATTCACAAGTTGCCACTTAGGTGAGAAAGTCTAGATTTTGGCTTCTTTATAACTATGAATTTCAAATTGGGGAAAACCCAGCCTTGTATTTTTATTCCTCTTCCTTTCATAATTACTTATCAGTAACCAAACCCAGTCGCTGACTTAGCTCCAACTGATAGAAAACAGGAAACTGCAGAGACTGCCTATGAGAAGAACCAGTCTGCATCCTCTGTGACCTCACCCTTTCAGTCTGAGTTCTCCTTGGGGCAAACGGTTGCAAACAGCTCCATCTCCATGTGGCTTTGACAGTAAGCATAGGGAGGGCACATAAAACCAGCTAATGCAGCAAGGTCTGTGAGCCTGGCCTTTGAGCTCAGGGAGCTGTCTTTTGAACCTTTTATATAGTACACTTTTGGGCATCCTTGGGGGAGAATAGCTTACGCTCAGATCCAGCAGTGGATCAGGGACCATTCTCTGTCTCACATAGCAATGGAAACATGCCTCTGGCACTCTGGTTTTAAATAACTGCTTATTTGAACATATTGTACAATGACTTAGCCTTTCCCGCCTATTATTAGCTCCCTTTGAAGCTAATAATGTGCTCAGTTTAAGTTCACCAGTAGGGACTATGAAAAAAAAATGGAAATCTCACAAATTGTATCTCCTTTATATCTACTTTAGATCTCTTTATATATCTACTCCTTTATATTCGATGCAGCTGTCTCATATTTTGGGTTTTGTGCCCCTCACTTTGCACTCCATTTTCCTTCTGCTTTCAGGTGAAGGTCTCCCACAGGTGTATTACTTTGGACCATGTGGGAAATACAATGCCATGGTGCTGGAGCTTCTTGGCCCTAGCTTGGAGGACTTGTTTGACCTCTGTGACCGAACTTTTACTTTGAAGACTGTTTTAATGATAGCCATCCAGTTGGTAAGTTGGCATTGCTATTCTGCAGAAGTGTAGGTGGGGTGGGTCCCCCAGCCACATCCTTTGTCCCTGTTGGTGATTTACCAGCTATAGTGATACCTCATGAATGCACACTCACTGGCTGTGGCTAAAAGGCTTAACCCGGAGAAGTCACACTGCATTTACTGCTTGCTCTATTTTAAGAATTTGTACCTGAGAGCAATACTCCACCCTTGGCTGAAGTGGAAGTGTATATAGGGAGAAAGAAGATGATTAGGTGAAATTGTACAATGGCAGGTAATTTCTTCGATGTTTTATTTATAGGTTTTAAACACATGCCTATAAGGTTTTGTCATACCATCCCTCTCCCCTTACCATTTCATCCAAGGAAAGATGTAACCTACTGCCCGAAAATCAGATTCCAAAGTTGTCTAACCAAGAACCTGCCTTAGTTCTTGAGCCTCCAGTTCTCACACAGACTGACACAGCTCAAGAGGCAGCTCTCTCAGCTCCTGCCAAATTACATACCAGTACCAGTCTCAGCTGCGGTTAAAACAGTTCCTTTTGAGAATTTTGTCAGCCCCTCAGCAGAAGGATGCAGGTGCACCTTTATTGATCTGAAACGGTGATGGTCTCACTTACTCTATCATAAAGATTTGGAAATGTTAGAAAATAGATCTTGACTTTTTTTGTGTGTTTGTTTTAAATTGAAGTATAATTGATTTATATTGATTTATAATAATGTTGTATTAGTTTCTGGTGTTACAGCATAGTGATTCAGTTTCTATATATATATATACATTTTCATTATAGGTTATTACAAGCTACTGAATATAGTTCCCTGTGCTCTACACTAGGACTTTGTTGTTTATCTATTTTGTATACAGTAGTGTGTATCTGCTAATCCCAAACTCCTAATTTATCCCTCCTTGCCTTCCTTCCCCTTTGGTAACCGTAAGTTTGTTTTCTATGTCTGTAAGTCTGTTTCTGTTTTGTGAGTATGTTCATCTGAGTCACTTTTTAAAAATTCCACATGTAAGTGATATATTTGTCTTTCTCTGCCTGCCTTACTTCACTTAGTATGTTAATCTCTAGGTCCATCCTTGTTGCTGCAGATGGCTGAGTAGTGATCTTAACTTTTGAGTCAAAAATTGAAATATGCTGTCTTCCCTTTCTATACTAAGAAAATCTTCAAAGATAGAAATGAACTTAAAGAAATTTGAATAATTTTATGATGACTATTTTGGGCTACATTTACTTTCTCATAAAAACTGCCCTCCTACCTCTGCTGTTAATTAGCTTGTGACATCAGTCCAATATTAACTTCTCTGGGCCTCATTTATTTCTGGAACAAAGAGAGCTGGGTTGGGGAGTCCTATTCTACTGAATGCGGGAAGATGTGGGCAGGAGGTGAATGTGGCCGTGGCCCCTGTCTTCAAAGGCCACCAATATATTCTGATATCCTGTCTGGGAATACTTCTTGCCTCTCAGATGCTTTCTGAAGTAGCATAAAAACACTTAATTCTGTTCATCATTTGCAATTTGTTATGTTATGTGATAAAACTGTGTATTGTCATTTTAGGTGAACTGTACTTGATTTCTTCTACATGGATATTTGTTATGTATATATTTGTATCAAAATATATTCTGGTTTACAAGAGTAAAGTGACTCTGGGTGGTGAAGAAAAGAGTTTTATTCTAATTTCAGTAATTAAAACCATAGGCTGATAAAAGAGAACATTTTGATGTATTTTTCCAGTAAACTTCTTTAGAGTATTTCCATCATTTTTTTTTCTCTTTTAGCTTTCTCGAATGGAATATGTGCACTCAAAGAACCTCATTTACCGAGATGTCAAGCCAGAGAACTTCCTGATTGGCCGACAAGGCAATAAGAAAGAGCATGTTATACACATTATAGACTTTGGTCTAGCCAAGGAATACATTGACCCTGAAACCAAAAAACATATACCTTACAGGGAGCACAAGAGTTTAACTGGAACTGCAAGATACATGTCTATCAACACGCATCTTGGCAAAGGTGTGTTTATTTTCTGCTCCATGAAAGGGGCAGGTTGTTAAAACAACTCTTTATTCCAGTAACGCTTTTGTACCCATGGTGTGTTACAATCTGTGATTCTTATTGCTTCACAGGGTAAGTGATTATTATACTTAAGAAAATAAAATGGTAAGTTTGAGGCTTTCCTAAGTATCCTGTTGACAACTTAAGGATTTTTAATTTTTTGTTTCCAAATGCTTAGTTTCTCAGCAGTGTGGGTACCTGAATTATTGAATTAAGGTAACAGCATTTTAATAAGTTTAGTGATGAGTTTGCTATTCACATATGAATGACCCCATTTATAACAGTCCTGAAACAGACCCCATTCATAATCAGGCTGGTACCTGCCTTGGAGAAGAGTGCTTCACTAAAACACGGACTAGACTTCTGTTCGCTGTGCGTAAGTTCATGACTGATTCTTCAAGGAAAAGCTCATGTCTTACTCAGTGAAAGTATATTTGTTTTTTTTTTATGAGTCTTAAATTTTATTTAGGATAGACAGTTTGCACAAATATTGCTAAAAGCTTTGGTCAAGGCAGAAGGCCTTGCTTTTTAGAGGAACTAGTCCAGAGGAGAGTATTTGTGAGACAAACCTAAGGAACAGTGGGAAGGCCCAGTAGGTGGGGCCTTGAGCCCTCGCCAGCTTCTCCAGGAAAGCTTCCCTTTTTATCTGTTTTATATATTGGGCTTTCATGGAAGAGTCTATTTGAAGAAAGGATTCTAAGGAGATTGAAAAAATATGTTTGAAAATCGTCACCCTAGAGAGTAGACATACAAACAGAATATTACATCCCTAGACACAGCTAATTAAATAAGGTGTTTAATATTAATGAACTGTTGTCCACTAATAGGTATTTTAAAGACTAATGCAGCTAACAGAGTTGCCTCACTGAGTAAACTGTGCGGGTATTCAGGTGAGGATTCTAGTATTAGTGAAGAGTAAAAATGACATTACAGAGTAGTCTGATACTGCCTGAGCTGGAATGAGTGCTCTCAGGGCTTTTTCGGTAACCACATGGATATCCTCACTTAACTGAATATAGTACTTTAAAATCAGACTGGAAGGTTCTCTGCCACTTATTATCAGTGTCACTTTGGACAAGTTACTTAATCTCCCTGAAACTTACCTGTAAAAAAAAAAGAATGATCTCTCACAAGGATGTTTTGAGGGTTGAATGAGTGGTCATATATGTAACCCAGGTCACTTGCATAGTGCTCCGTGTTCCCTTCTTCCTTTTTGCAAGGAGACAGACTGTGTGGCCAGCAGTGAAGTCATGATTGCTTGGTTTGACCGACAGAGTCTAGAAGTTGTTGTTCTAATGCCTGCTTCCTGGGCCCAGCAACTTGTGTTCTCTTTTTATTATTCTCGTCAGAGAAGTTAAGAACAGATAAGGGATGGGTCACCGTGTTGTTTGTATAAGGCACATGTAATGGTTAAGGAAAAAGGGCTGTAAATTCTAGCTCTTTCACTTAAAGCTCTGTGATCCGATAACCTTCGTCCCTCAGCATCAGTGATCTCATCGATCCTGAAATGGGTGTAATAATAGTGCCTTATATTATAGGGTCCTGTGAGATAGTGATATAAACTGCTTGGCAGAGTGCCTGATAGTAACTAGACTCTATAATAGTAGTTATCACATACTCAGCAGAATATGTTTTAAGCATCTATAGTCATTAGACTGGGTTCCTTTATCTCTTGGTGTAACCATTTCTGCTGGAATTTTTAAATTTATTTCCAAATGTGGACTTCCTGAGTTCTAGAGTTTTTTTCTGGTCAGATCCAGCCTGTCACCATATTTGTCTGTAACGTCTATATTACAGAGAATACATGTAGACGGTTGTCACATTCCTGTAAACTCTGGCCATGGTCTAACACCGGAGAGTTTTCCATAGGAACTCTGATCCTGTTGGTTTTCAAATGTGTAGCATCCTTTATGTTGTAATGAAGAAAAAGGGAAGTGTATCTGCAAATGACTTGGAGAGAATTTCCTATTAATTTTGTGAGGGCAGAAAACAAAGGAAGAAGCCTCCTAAATCTGACATTTACTACATCACATTAGCCACCTTCCCCCTGGTGAAGCCTGCCCATCTTTGTATTCCTTAATGTTTGAAGTTTGGGTGAGGACCCTGGGTCATCGGGCCTTTTCCCTTCAACAAAATACATTTGACCTAAAATAAGAGATGTGATGTTCATAAACCAAACACATCTTTCTGATTGGTTGAAAGCAAGCCTTTATAGTGTAGAAGAATTTTGTGTCCTCCTGGTCTCTTTCTTTGAAAATGCATGAAAAAACTGAATTGAATGAATGTAGAGTGTTGAAAGAAATATGGAAATAAAGCATGGCTCTGGTTTCCACTTTTTTTTTTGGAGGTGGGGGAGTTAAACCTTAATGGTTTAAATTAAGGTTTAAACCATAATGGTTTAAATTATCATGGATTATTTTAGAATTTTAGAGCTGGAAAATGACTTTTAAAATTATCTAAATCAATCGCTGTAATTTTCAGATGAGGAAATTGAGACCCAAAACGAGATTTGGCCATGCTTAATTTCACATGGATTAATAAATTAGTGGAAAGGACAGGCCAAGACCTAGATGACCTGACTCAGCAACCATCATTTTTCCTGTTATCCCCTGTTCCACGGCTTTTTTTCGTGGCTTTCAGTATTTGAAAAGTTACTTTCTTATTCCAGTGAGTTTAAATGTGTTTGGGGTTTTTTTGTTGTTTTATTTTAAAAATCAAAATTTCATTTCATAATGGGCTTTGCTGTGAAGAGAAGTTAGGCTTTTTTCTGTAGGGCTGAAGAATCTTTGAAAATGTGGAGAGTTTCGCCCTCTAGTGCCCAACTATCTAAAGTGCAACCACTTGTCTGGTGAAGTTTTTATTACCAAGGGGCCTCCTTACAGAAAGTCAATACGAAATGCAGAGGCGACCAGTAGGTGTGATACAGTGTGAGAACCTGCAGGGTGTGGTTTCTTTATCTGCCCTGCTTTGTGGGAGGCCTCAGCTCACCTGCTTGTTCTTTTTTTATTTGTGTATCTTTAGGTTCTGTTAACAAAAATCTTTTTATCTAAAGACTTTTTGTTTCCAATTATGTAAGAAATTTATTGCAGACTTCAGGCAAGCCTTGTAGGCAAAAGCTTCTGATGGTCTTGCTGTTTTATTTCACTCTTTTTAAGATTATTTCAGTTGATGCGTATTAACTATGTTATTTGTATGTCTTGTCAGGGTGCCTCCCCTCCCCTTCCCTTTAGTGACCTCATTTCCAAAAAGCTTCAAAGTGCAATTTAGAAAGTTGCCTTTTCCTTCTTCATCTACCCTGTGGAGTACAATTCACTCTTTTTCATGCAAATTCCCCGTAAGTGGAGGCAGCAGTTAAACATGTTGTGCTTTTGTATTTTGAGTTAGCTGAATAGCTTTCCCTGCCTCCCTGCCTCTTAGGTTTTACTTTCTGCACAAAGAAAAACAAAATCAAGTTTAAGGTAGCCCCTTATTCGTGGCATCTGTAATTTCTTTTGATATAGCTCAGAACTTGATTCTGGAAAGTAAACCCATAAAATGTCTGAGGTGAACCGTTAGTGTACGACTTATTGTATGACAGCCAAAGAATATATATGTTTTCTGAGATGTAGTTAGAATCTTTTATTAGCTATTCTGCAGTTCTTTGCCATCTTTATCGTCCCAATTTAAAGGAAAGAAAGAAAAATCCAACAACTTGTTTGACATGATAAGCTCCCTGAACACTGGGATTCTCTTATGTGCCTAGAAAGAGCATCTTAGTAATAAATTTTAAAATCTTCTTAAGGCATAGTACATGGGACATAGTACAAATGAAATGGAGCTGAGGTTTCTGCATTGATGTTCACTCACATTAAACTAAATTTCAAGTATTAATTTTTATGATGAATAAGAAGCACTAGGCGTGTATGCTAGCCATTCTGCAGCTTGTGTCTCTGCAGGCCTAGCCAGAATGGACCGTTTTTACAGCCTCAGCTGCCCTAAGTCTGCCGCTCACTTGACATGATGGTAACCAAAGAGTAATTGTAGCCCCTGTGCTACAAATAACATTCATTAAATTATCTTCTTTCCAGGAACGTGACGGCATTGAGTGGGGGGTGGTTACTCACCATGTACTGATTTGGATTTGGTTTTAGTTTAGGATTTGCTCTTTTCACTTGATATTTACTTGCCAGTAACAGATCTAGGCAGAGGAAGTACGCACTGGTTTTTTTTGGTTTTGATCTAAAATACTATCCCTGATTTAGATATACAAAGAATTATAAACAGAGCCTTTCCAGAACAGACAGGTTTCTGAAGGGATTACTTATTTTTGAGCCCCTTTCTGCTGTAATAACTGCAAACATAATGTGTGATCTTTCTTCCCTTTCAGAGCAAAGCCGGCGGGATGATTTGGAAGCCCTGGGCCATATGTTCATGTATTTCCTCCGAGGCAGCCTACCCTGGCAAGGACTCAAGGTAGCTTTGCAAGTGCTCGGTGGAGAGCTTTGTTTAAATACTCAGTTGTTAATCAAGGGGTTGCTGACTTGATGTCTGTCAGAAGCACAAAGGGGAGACTGGCTACAGGGATGGGAAGCAGGAACTAGCTATATTATTAAGTCTATGATGTAAATGCTCACCTGAGCGTCAGAAGCTCTGCTTTGCCCACATTTGTCTTCTGCCCCTTCTGAATCCTTCTTCCTTGTTTTCACGGTTTCCATAATCTTTCCTCATTCCCTCCCAGCCTTGGCAGCGCTGCCTTTCTCCCTCTGTTTATATCCCTCCTTCGCTACCATTATGTAGCAGGAAGAGTGTTCCCAGGGTGTTGGGGAATTTCTGGAACAAACTGATGACAGCAGCTGCTACACACTTTGCCAGCAAGGCCAGCGGGGCCAGGTGTGCTGAGAAATATTTGTTCATTCTATAAACACAAAGGACCCACCTGAACTAAAACAAGAATCCAAGTTTAACATTGTGGTTCAGGTGTTCAATTAAATAAATGCCTATGCAGACAATAGGTGTTTCTTGAGAAATGTGTGGTTTAAATAGCCTTCCTTAGGTAGGTGTCAGTACAGTGCATTTGTGTCAAAGTTAACTATTAATTATAGTTACAATCGTTGTAATGATTACTCTGTGCCTCTGGCTGTTAGACTAGGAAGTGGAGAGCTTCTAACCCATTCCGAGTCCTATTAGATACCTAAATGTGAGACATTTTTGAGTTGTATTTCAACATATTAGTATGGGAGGAAACTTAATCAGTAACTTTGGGTCCTATAGTACCCCCTTCCCTCCCTCCAGAAGAGCAGAATGATTCATTTTGCTATGCTTTCTTGGACATTGTCCTGAAAAGTAAGGCTTTTATCCTTTCCTTTTGGGACAGTTCTTTTTCTTTCCCTTTAAATTCTTCTCCTAACATTTTCTCCACGGTCTTCTCCTAGTCACATATACCCTCTCAATGATATTGACAGCCATCAAACAGAGTTTCACATCCTGCTTGCTCATCATACAGCCAAACAGTACATTCATGTATTATTAATTGCTTGAAACTTTCTCATGGTCCATGAATTATTTTAGTGGTAGTTGTAGATCTAAAATTTTCTCCAGCGTACTTCAGAACATTATTGCTTAAAGCTGGATCCAGCCGACTGGATAGAGTGTCGTGAGAATTCCTTGAAACCACATCATTGGTCCAAGCTCCAGGAGCCCTCTGTCTGCAGTCTTGAACAAACCAGACTTGGCTGGCTTGAGCCACTGACATATAACACGCTTGACTGTTAGCCGTGCCTGCCTCATAGCTAATAACAGTTCCCCCTCTGGAAACACATTGTGGAAAGGCAGTTTTTCTACATCTTGTCCCCTTTTTTTGGTTCAACTTCACAATGATTATGCAGTGGAGCGATCTATCTATTTGCCCCCAGTTGCATTAGTATAAAATCTTATCTAGAGCTGATCTAAGAAGGAGAGCACTGACTCAACTTTTGAACCCTAGTGGTCATGGAATATTCTTAAGCTGTTAAAATGAAAATTATTGCTACATCCCATTTTTATTTTCTTATCCTAGTCACTCGTGTCATTACATTTGATGACGTTTTTCTGAGACAACGAAATATGTTTGCAAGTAAAACTTTACAGAATGGAGCAGATGTTTTGTACATATCCAAGTATATCATCTCTGCTACATTTCTCATTTGTTCGTATTAGGAAAAAATTGAGACCATCTAGGAAATCCTGCCAGTTTGCATGAAATAACCATTGTGTCCCCAAACATACTGGACCTCTTACACTTAGTACCTCATTCCAAATAACCTTCTCTCTTTATTCTTTACAGGCGGATACATTAAAAGAGAGATATCAAAAAATTGGTGACACCAAAAGGAATACTCCCATTGAAGCTCTCTGTGAAAACTTTCCAGGTAGGCTGCTGAAAGAACACTCCAGCCCCTGTGACTGAAGCTTTGAAGCAGGTGGAGACCATGCGTTAGTATCTCTAGTTAAGGGTGCTCTCCAGAAAATTCATGTTTCCTTTTATTATTTAAATCAGGGTAGGTTTTATCGCTTTGATTTGGTCCATAAAGAAAACATCAGTGTAAAATAGTGCGTACAGGTGTTTCCTGCTTGGCCCAGAGCTTCTCCCCCCCGAGAAGCATTCAGCTAACGAGCACGGCCTTTAACTTCTTTCCTAACAGAGGAGATGGCAACCTACCTGCGATACGTCAGGCGATTAGACTTCTTTGAAAAACCTGACTATGAGTATTTACGGACCCTCTTCACAGACCTCTTTGAAAAGAAAGGCTACACCTTTGACTACGCCTATGATTGGGTGGGGAGGCCTATTGTAAGTATCCTCTTCTACCTGTTCACCTCAGACCAGCTTTCTCATCCCTGTACTTGTCAGATTTTCTGCTTAAATAAATAGGAAAAAAAAAACATTCCTTTCACTGTCAGCTCTACGCTTGCCAGCCTTTTCAAGGTGATACCATAGGTTGATCTCATTGGAGTTATAAAGGAGTTACTCCTGCTTCCTGTGTTTTTAAAAGATTATGACCAGTATGTCCTAACATACCAGAAGTTAAGCTGGTTTTTAAGTAGAAGTTTTATTTGAATGATCCAGGAGCTGATGCTACATAAACTGTTAAGGTGCCTGACGTTTGTAGGAGTGGAGCCCAGCACCACAGGAAGCCTTTGAATTGGCTCTTCTAGCCTGCGGTCCACAGGGCCTGCGAGCGTGAATAGTCATCACTGTAGGATGGTTTTCTTTTTTGTTTTTTTGTTTTTTGTTCTCTTTTCAAAGGAAGCTACTCTCCAATAAATTAGTGAGGACCAAACTGTCTCCCTTCTGCAGATATGCAAACTGAGAAAGCAGGAAGACTTGAACTGCCCTTGGTGGCTGAAAATAATCATTACTTCTGTCCTGTTAGAATTAGAATTAGAATGATGCTGTCCTTTGTAGAGACAGTAAGTTGGCCCTCTCTTCCCCATTTGACTTTTTCTTATATGTTCCCAGCCTACTCCAGTAGGGTCTGTCCACGTAGATTCTGGCGCATCCGCAATGACCCGAGAGAGCCACGCGCACAGGGACCGGCCGTCACAGCAGCCTCTACGAAATCAGGTGTGTGTTGGGCCTTCATTGTTTCAGAAATTCCCCTTCTTCGTGGTTAATATTAAAATCCCAAGTCCTTCAGCTTCTTTGCTTAAGTGTATATACTGAAATTAAAGACAAAGGGCTTACCGTTTCTCACGGCTGTGGTGTGGCGTTCCAGCATGCCTCAGGGTTGTGTTCTGGCACTGAGACGTGGCCAGGTATCTTACAGGAAGCATCCACTCTAGGGAAGCCGAGCCTGTCAGTATCTGTTGGCTGAAAGGGGCAGTCTGCCATAGGCCGAGAGGACCTGCCGGACACGCTGGGGAACAGGGTGGCCCACTTTGAGTCTCATCTGCAGTCTGGTGTGCAACTCACCCGTGCTGGGTTTCCCTTGCTGATTAAGAAGGGTGGGTAATGTGGACTTCCAGCTGATCTGGACATGAACTGGCACCTCCACCCCACCTTTGTCCCTGGATCCAAGCTAATTCTAGAGCCAGCCAGGATCTGGCCCTGCAGGGAGCACTCAGCTCTGCTTTAGACCACTCCAGAGAAGGCAAGTCATCCATCCTTCAGTGTTCATGGTTTGGGAAGCTGTTGGCTTGGATGAGAGGTTTCTCTCTGCCTAAAGACAGAAGAGGCAATCACACCCCAAAAAATGAGCAAGTTGACAACATTTAAACAAAGGGGTAACTGATTGGGAAGTAAATATGATGAATTTAATCCTTCTATATATTGCTAAGAGAAAAATGAGTACCTCAATAGATAGGTGAGCAAAGACTAACAAACAGATACATGCACACACACACAAATACTTATTATCACCTATCAGGTTAGCTTGTTTCCCCCTCATCCCTGACCTCACTGTTTTATAGTCACAGACATTTTTACAGTAAAATACAAAAACACCTCACAGATGTATATGTGAAAGTACATAGGTTAAAAATAGTATCTAGATAAACAGGTTTCTACCGTATAGCACAGGGAACTTTATTCAATAGATTGTAGTAGCTTACAGTGAAGGGGAATATGAAAATGAATATATGTATAGTTATGTATGACTGAAGCATTGTGCTGTACACCAGAAGTTGACACAACATTGTAAACTGACTACACCTCAATTTAAAAAAATAGAAATGAAAAGTGAAAAAAAAACTAGAATTATATACACACACATGTACACACAGTGACGTACATATACAAACATAGGTACACTCACCAGTAAGTGCGTACTTTTGGCAAAGTGTGTGGCATGTTGGGTAAGAAAAAAATGTCTGAAGAAAGGAAATCTGTATTAGAGAATAAATAGGAGAATAAGTAGAAAAATGGGGTTTAGCAAACTGTGTACACTAACTGGGTCCAGGGTTATACTTTAATCAGAGTAATTAGCTAAGGATTATATTTTGACCGACTTCTGATTTGACAGCAGAATACAGTTGACTTCTTCAGCTCCTATTTTAAAGTGTGGAGTGTCCAGTTCAGGACACTCTCATGCATTGCTCTTGACTTTGCAAATTGTTACAAATTCTTCAGAAAGTAATTTGATAAAGTTATTGTCCTCTCTGGTAAAATAATTTTACTTTTTAGAATCAATCATAATAAAACAACCCAACATACAGATTAAGTTGTAAACATTAAGTTCTCACAAGGCCACTTCTAGCAAAGTTTTAGAAATGAGCCACCTATCCAGTTATGAGGGAATGGCTATGGGTCTGTTCAAATCTTTTATCAAATAAACTGGGTTAAAATAAAATAAGTTGTAGTGCATTCATTCAGTGGAATATTATGATGCCACTTAAAATAATACTTAGGAAAACTTGTAGTAACCTGAAAATGTTTATGGTTCTATAGTGAAGAAATCACAATACAAAATTAGAAATACCTCATGATTTTTTCCCCCCTCAGGGGAAAGGAAAATGGGAAAATCAGTGGGAGGAGAAAATGCCAAAATATTAACAGAAGTAGTGTTGGAAGTGGTAGTATTGTGGATAATATTTTTCCAACTATTCTACAGTGAAGTTGTGTTACCCTATAATGAGAAACGCATTTAAATAGGAAAGGTATAGAAAGGAAAAGATAGATAATTTAAGTAGTCAGTGAAGTCATAACATGTCTGCCCACTCATATTTTTAGAGTATTTAAAAACTTAAGTTTCTCTTATCTTTTCTGCTTCAGTGAATTCATAAGCAATGCTGCTGTTTTGAATGAATTTTAAAAGTATGGGAAAAAGAGATGACTGAAAAACCTAGATTGCCCGGGTAAAAACTGAGATCATACCTGGTATCAGAATAAAAGTACAGTGAATTTCAGTGCATGCACTTTTTAAATGAAAGGTCATTAAACCAGGGTGTGTAATTAGGAAATCTCATCTGCAAGGCAGCAAGCTTCTGTTTGAAGAGTTGAGTCTTGAAAGTCTTGCTAAATTTTTTTTTTCCCTCTTAGGGTTTTTAGTATCCCATGGCTGCTGAGGGATTGAAATTCCCCACATAAATGCAAATTTTATACCTCCTTTCCAGCAGGATTCTGAATTCTTGCTGGGTAGAATTCTTTCTGCACTGTGCACTGTGGGTGAATGGATTTCTAGTGTCTATTCAGCCCTTACACTGGGCCTCAGTCTGTGGTCTCATTGCTTTTGTCCTGTCTTTAGGGTCGTTTGTTTATGCTTTTTTTTTTTTTAAAGAAAAATTGCAGCCAATTATGTCCTTTTTATGGCTGTAAGAATCAAAAGCAGTGTGATTTTTTTTTAGACTAATTCTTTTCAAGTTTTGAAATCAGCAAAAGAAGGTAAAATCTTTCCTTGAGAGAGACTGAAAGATACTTACTTTAGAGTCACCTAACCTTTTTTCAGCAGTTTTGACTCAGTAAATCTAGCTGAGGACTTGCTATGTGAAAGTATGTCCTGGAGATACCGTCCTTGTCTTCAGAGTTCTGACGAGCGGATAAGCCAGGTAGCCAGCACAGAACTTAGAACAGAAGGCAGAACAGATAAGCGTCCCAAATCACAGGTTACTATCTCCAGGGATTGGAAGGAGACGGTTCATCTAGTCTGAGCACGACAGAGGGTTTCGTGAAAGAAGCTGCATTTGAAAAGCTCTTGGGAGAATTAGGTGGAAAGGAAGGAGATATTCCAAGCAAAAAGGGAATATGAGCAACAATAAATTATCTAGTTCCATTTTGCTAAAGTATGTGGTACGAATATAGGAGACAAGTCTTCTGAGATGCTGGGCGGGAGAGTTAGTACCGATTCCAGTAGGGAATAGCTACTGAAGGTTTTTGAACAGAGGGATGATAGGATGAAAAACTTTGCCTTAGAAATTTTTGGCACAGAAGAGGGTAATAGTCTGGCAGCCAGCATGGAGACCTGTAAGACAGTAGCTCCCTTGAGAGGTAAAGGGGGCCTAGATGGGCTGCAGTGGTGAAAATGAAACAAAATTGAAAAATGACACAGGGATATAATCTGCTGAATTGTCAGCCAACGTGTACGGCAGGGTTGAGGGACAAGGGTGTGTCAGAGCTGTTGCTGGGATGTTAAGCCTTGGTCATTAGGAGGCAGGTGGTACTGTTCGTAGAGATGGGAAATTCGGGGAAGAAACTTATTTGGAGTATGAATTTAGGCATCTTGCGTTTTAAACACTAGCAGTGCACTCCAGCTGAAGATGGCTGGCAGGCAGAGGACGGCTCTCAAAAGAAAACCTGAGAGATTTGGAAGTCAAGGCGTGGGCATGACGGTGATGCTAATGCCTGAAGAGCTGCCCTGTCCTGGGTAAACCTGCCCCTCAGTTGTGCGGTAGAGGAGCCAGCCTGGGAATTACAGGCTCTGTTTGTTCAGTCCCGCACTTAGAGTAGGAGAGAAAAGCAGAGGTGCTCAGAACTTGCTTTTCGCTTATCCCAAGACTTAGACCATAGGACATTTAAGCTTCGGAGGGCCTCAGCTTCCACAGATGTAAGCCTTGTAAGGGCAGAGATTTTTGTCATCTTGTTCACTGTAGTCCTAACGCCTGAAATAATATTTGGAATAGCAGGCATTTGATAAATAATTGTTTGAATGATGAATGAATGGATCTGTCAGATGAAAAGTATAGATGAAACCAGACGGTTGTTTAAAATAAAGATTTTTATTTAACCTTCCATGAAAAACAAATTTTAAAGTTTTTTTCCTACTCGTTTTTTTCTGTTTCCACAAAGTGCGGTTCTGCCTTATTTGGCAGCCAGAGTAGGGCTGGATTGCCTCTTCAAGGGGAAGGGTGTGGAAAAACAGCAGTTTCTTGCTGCAAAGTAAGTTCAGGAGATTATATTGGGTCTCCTCCATCACGATGGGAATTTTCAGGGGAAATTTGCTTTGCTGGTCTAGAATGTAGGTGTATTGAATTGCATTGAGTATTTGGTTCCTAGATGCAGTAATAGATCCCAACATGGTGGTGGCCAAAGGACTGCACTTAAACTCACCTACATTGGATCTACCTTTTAAAACTATTTTAATGCCAGGTGCTTAAGACCAATTTGTTTGAACATTAATTTACCCAGCTAGAGAACTGTAATTAAATCATGAGCTTGGGTAGAAGAAACATTCCTAAAAGCTGTATTCACTCAGAAGGATCCCAGTGGGTTAGTCTTTTTTGTCATTTTTCCTTGGTATTTGTCCTTTCCCAGTTCGAAGGTTCCTCTTAAAGAACTCTGCATTAGAACTTCCTGCATCCATCAGGAAGGTATGACGACTTTCGTGGTTCTGCCTGTTTCTACCTACCATAGCTTCCCTTGCATTCTGATCAAATTTGGTCGGAAAGTAAGTCCTGCTGGTATCCAGGCATCTAATATGAAAGTGCAGTATATTGTGCTGTCAAGGGTTTTGTGCAGTGTGCAGTGTGTGCAATGTTTGTTCGACATGTGAAATGTAGAATATTGCGTTGACTGGGATGTGCAGAACAGCACATTTCCTTTCAGAACTTGAAATCTAAGCTTGTGACCATCCTTACTCAGTAAATGCTACACAAATACATACTACCATAGTTCAGCGAGTTTGATAGTTCCCTTTTTCTCCCATTGACTCCTTTTATTTGGTAGGGTTTCTGTGGGCATTTTGAAAAAGGGGTACTTGTCCTGGAAGGTTAGGGAGAACAGATCTGCTTTGAGGTTGGAAGGTGTCATACTGGCCATCAAGAATTATTAAATTCTATCATACATAGTGTCCTACCCCTGATCATATTGAATCCTCAAATATTACTCATTTTTATATGAGCAACATATGTGTAAGGGAAAGAGTTTATCTTTGTAATTTTCTACTAGATGCGTTGTTCACTTGTAAATTCTCCGGTTTGACTAGGTAGGAAAATATGATCAAAGATCAGTAAAGCTAATCCTTCATCCTGCCAGAAGACCCACATTTAAACTAACTCAGCCCCTTATAAACACAAGAAATAAACAACAAAACTTAAAAAGAGTCAAATCATATTGAGTTCTGAAGAAGATACACCGCAGTACAAAAGTGGTTCAGATTTGTTCTGTTTGTGTCTAGACTCCAAGGAGTAAAGATTTAAGGAACATGTAGCCTTAGGAAAAAACTTTGTGGTTTAATGCTGTGGTGCTTACTGAATGAAGCTGCTTATAAGCATAGCTTTTCCAAAGGGGAGATTAGGCCAGATTCCCAAGTAGATGGTCAGAGATCTTTACAAAAACTTTATTTTTTTTTTAAAGTCCAGTAGCGTTTTAAAAAATAAAAAACTGATGAATTCTCCACTCCCTTCCTTCTCCGGAGTATGGCTTCATTTTCTGCAAGTTTCCGAGTTTGCTGGTTTAAGGGGCAGATGAGTTGGCTTAGAGATTATTGGTTTCCTTCTGACCTGCGTGTAATTTCCTAATTTGCTGCCTCCTGTCTAGTGTGGCAGGAGCTCGGGTGTAAAGATTGCACACTCTCCCTGCCACCCTCCAGCACAGAGCTCAGTGCAGAGTGAGCTGTCCCTCCTCATTTCTGGGACTTTAACTCCTAGGGGGACATTGAAACAAGCAAGTGCAAAACTGAAATACAGCTCTTTTCTTAGCTTCTCCCATTCCGTCACCTAGTCTCGGCTGCTCACGTCTGCTCTTAACTCTCTATCCCATGTTAAAAATTCTCTTCTGTCTGTATGCACTGTTTGATAAAACTTTATATGTCAGCAGACACCCTGTGTTCTGAGGCATCTCCTTGTAGAAAGGTGATTCTTGAGTAATCCTTCCTAGATAAATCGTCATTCCATAGGGGACGTGTCTTATGCCAATTTGAGTAAGAATAGGGCAGGATTTGACTAGAGAGTTTCAAACCTCTAGGATGGTTCCTGTGATTTTTCTCAGCACTTCACAGAATTGCTACTACTGTCTCTGTGGGCTTATGTAGTATTGGGCTTGGAAATAATCCCTTCCAGGTTGTTACTGGTGATTTTCAAACATCACTAATATTTAATCAAGTTTGTGGAATACAGGAAGTCACTATTTGCACACCTGATGGATTTCATGTAACAGTCTCTGTCTGGCATGGGAAAAATGGGCTCTATTTTATGAACTTGATAGAAGGATATTTTTGATTTTGTTTAAGTGTACACTTCAGTAACCTTACCAGCATTTTTTCATTTCATACCTAAGGTCTGATATATACCCCCCAAATTTTTAAGATGCTTCCTTTACCATTTTCCTGCCCCCTATATTTAAAAAGTTATATTTTAATATATAGTATGTATAATAATACATATGTTTTATATAGTATATTTTAATGTACTATATTAAAATTTTGTTTCGTCTTGAGAGAATTGTAAGACAGAATGCAATACAGTGTATTCATTGCTAACCTTTTGGTACTAGTCAGTCTCTAGGTAATTATAGTTGAAGAATGTAATTATATAATGAGGCTTAGAAGAATGACATGGGAGGTGGAAATATTCTCTATAGATGACAACTTTTAAAGCATTTTAGGAGCCATAAAGTGAAATGAATGAAGTTCTTTGTAGATGTAATCAAACTTAATTTTTCAAAATAACTTTATATAATCTATAATCTAATGATTTGTTTGCTACAACGGGAGGAAGATGTTTGCCTGCCTTGTGCTTCAGAAAAGTAGTGCTATCTCCAGTAAAAATTTGAGATAATATTCAAGCCACAGATGGAGGTGGTTATCTGAGGTGTTTGCAGACTGCATTTTCTTGCCCTCTTGTTAGTGTTGGTCTCCCCACTGTCTGTCCATGAATCCTGCCAAGTGATTGCTGGGAGAGACTTACCTCCTCTGCCCTAAGCACATGTGATGGTTTGACTTTTTCTGCCAGGCTTCCGTGTTTTCCCTTCTCTGTGTTTGCTAGCTTTGCCTTTGATTTATGCTGTGCTGGATTGCTGCCTTCTTGTTTCCACATTCGCCTACTAGGTAGTAGACCAAGCATTTCCATGCAGGTTGTGCAGTCACAACTGAAGATTTTAAAGCGTTACCCCAAGAAACTCCCACTACTTGAGATTCCTGCTCCTGCCTTTGGGGACTTATACACTCCATGTGGACCTTTGCCTCTCAAGTAATGCAGAGAGATTGGTTTTGCTGAATGACTCTTCTACCCATGGATGCTCCCATTGCTTTTTAGGCAAACACGTGTGCATGAGTGATCTTTAAGAATGAAGGGTTTACATGCCTGTCTTCTCTGCTGGTTTGCTTAGTATAACTGGCTTCTGTGCGGATGACGCCAGATCATAACCCCTGTGTACACAGCCTTGCCTAGAACACCTTGCAAGGGAAAGTAGACGAGCAGGGTCCTGGGGTTGTTGACATTCCTTGGTTTCATTTAGCTCCTGGCACTCAGTTGGTTTCTAAAACTAGCAAATAACCCCTTCTGCTTCAACTTTTAGATCCCAGTCCAAGCCCTTAAATTCCAGTATAGCCGCAGAGTTTAGCATTGTGATGAAAAACAGTTCCCAAAGAAATAAACCAACAACCCCAGGTTCAGGTCTGTCTCCTGGTTCTGCTGCTGTCAGTGGATATAGAAGGGACTGGCGAGCAGCAGGCTGGCACTGTATGTTCACGTGTCACAGTGGAAGCATTTGTGAAGCAATCAGGAACACTAACATTATTTTTCTCTTTAAAGATAAATAGTACATCACTTTGAGGATGGAGATGGAGTATGACTTTTAGGCCTTTGAAAAAAGGTCTTGCTGCTTTCATTTAGACAAAAATCTTGATTATTCCAACAAATTATTTTATTTCGCTAGAATGACTGTAAACAAGTACACATCCCTGTGAGTCAGTCAGACAGTAGCATTAAACCAGATTTCTTTTTTTTTTTTTTGAGTAAAAGTAGATTTATTTAGAGAGATGTACATTCCGTAAACAGATTACAGGCCATCTCAGAAGGTAAGAGAAAGGCCTAGAGGATACACGTTCTGTGGGCAGAATGTGGGCCATTTTACTCAGAAGGGAGAGCCCCAGCCTCAGAGCATGGGGTCGGCTAGGAAAATGAGCTCGGCCCTCAAACCAGATTTCTGATATGCATTTCAGTAAAAATAGAAATAACAGCTCATCAACTGTCCAGGATTTTGTTAAGCTCAAAAGCATATGAGGGTTTTAAGTACATTTCATCTGCCTTAAAAACAAATGCAAAACAGAGTATTCATGAGAGAAATAGTTGCATTGAACACGTATCACAGAACTCAGAACACCACCAAATGGCTTATAAATCTCTGGATATTTTTTAGGCACTTAAACTTTCTGAGAACTGATAATTCTGTATAGTAGGTTAGGAGCTTAAATAATCTACTTAAACATTACAATTTTATAAGTCCTAGAGAGAACTGAAGAGGCTTTCACTGATAGATATTAGTTACACGTATTGCTTATAATATTAGAGGAAGAGATATTCTTAAATCTCCAGAAGTGAGAATAAATGAAATTAAGTGCTCTGAGGATATGAATATTGGTTTATAAAATAGTTATGATTATGTTATAAACCACAGTCTTATTTTGGGAAAACGAAACATCTGATCCTCTGTTGGCAGAAATAATTGGAGTCGGGGGATATGTTCTATAGCTTGATTCTCTCAAATATGATAAGCAGTATGGAACTAAACTCCTCACTTGTTAAATTATAAAGCAAGCAAGTTAATACAGCTGCCTTCTTACAGAATATGCTCACTCCCTGAGGGATATCAGAAAAAGTGGCCAGAGTCTTTTATAGTGCTGTACCCATGTGATTTCTTACTCCATTAATAAAGAAGATAAGTAAATTGTAGCTGGTGGATGCTTTTTTTTCTTTAAACGGGAAAAGCCTTTTTGGTGATTTATAGATGAGCTTTAAACAGCTCTAGTCAATAAGGAGGTACAGAATTCTGGGGGAGAGTGATATGGAGCCTCTAACTACTGCTTCCTCACCTTTCCTTTTCTTTTTTATAGAATACAACATTTATAGCTGCGGACGTTTCTAATATTTAAGTATCCTTACTAGTTTTCGTGCAGAGCAGCAGTATCACATCCCAGCCCCTGCTGCTGTTCATATCAGCAGCAATTAAACTTTGATTTACTAATGCCTCGCTGCTGCCTCTCCAACACCTCATCTTTCATTTTTGTAGAGCCTTAGGACTGTTACAGCTGAGCGTCATGATGTTAACACCTCCTCAGCCATCTGGCACAGGGGAAGAGGCACCCAGACAGATTCTTCTGAACAAATATCACATATGAGCAAGATCAGGATAGTGTGAGATCTAAAAAACAGGTAAAGAAGGAGTGAAGAGAGCCTGAATGGCAAGCAAAGGTGAAAGCAGAACCCAGTGAGCTTCTGTATTGAAAGCCCTCTTTTGCTGGGAAAGGATCCTACCTTTTGCTTTCTGGAAGGAAATGGTTCATAGTAATCATATCTCATACTTTTTCCAGTTCCAGGCTAGAGGCTGTTATGTTAGCTAGAGGAATCTGAAAAATGTTGTAGCCTTGTTTTTTCCCCCATCCTTTCATATTCTTGGCCTGTGAACCTACTCTTGAGGAGATACTTTATTCATTCTTTTAGGTAAGAAAGCATATTCCAGCCACTACTCATTTTATCTTAGTTAAAAGCCTTGTGGAAGTCTATGTTGAGAGTAGTGGGCTCCCAATTTAAGGAAAAGGAATATTATCTTGATTCCTAATGCTAGGAATTTTCTGTATTGATTATTGTCTATTTAGACAGATCTTTAATCAGTGAAATGATTTGCAGGTATGATTGTTCCTTTGTCCAATGATCCTAACATTCTGAATTTGGTCTGCTTAGTGGCTACTGAGATTTTACTAATATGGAAAATAAGAGATGATTGCAGCTTTTGATAGTTGTTTTTTTTTTTCCAACCTCCTCTCTTGGTGATTATTGTTTTTCTGTGTCTGGGCAGAGATGATATGCTGTAGACTGTCATGTGTTGGCTCATTAGGCTGAAATGAATGTAGCCAAGCTGTCTTTTTCTCATTGCTTTGTGGCATTTATTAGTTTCAAAATCCAAAACAGAAAGAAAACCCTCAGGGACACTAATGTACTTGATTTTGTTATTGCTTGCTGTTGCTTCACCTTTCCTTCCGTATCTTGCTCTCATGCTTCCTAATGCCTGAGCAGACTGCATCGTCAGAGCGCCGAGGAGAGTGGGAAATCCAGCCCAGCCGGCAGACCAATACCTCGTACCTGACGTCTCACTTGGCTGCAGACCGCCATGGGGGATCAGTGCAGGTACTTACTGCCTTTATTGCTTCTTCCTGGCCTTCCCAGCTTGGCTGGTAGAATGTTGGCTTGCTTTGGAAACTCGAGTCCCTTTAGAATGGAAACTTACTGAAAGGTTGAGCTGCTTCTATAGTTAACTGAACATCCGTGTGTGGATTTCCTGCCCAGGTGGACTTGTAAGAACCACTTGCTGAGATGGTTGCTGGTGGTTGTCACTGACTAAGAAATGTTTATAGATTTCTGATACTGATTTCTGGTTAAACCAATCCTGCTGCCTTGATCCACTCATAAACCATAGATAATGTCAAGGCAGAAGTATGTTAGTGTCAAGTGTGTAAACTGTAAAGACCTGAAATTAATGAAATAAGTATTTTTTGGACAGAGGACTGCATATGTAGCTCATTATAATGATATATGCCCTAGCACATAAGGTGAGATTGTTCATTGGTCCAACTCAACCACTTATGAGTGGGCACCCAGGGAGCTGGGCTGTTTCTTTCTTCTCCTTGGAAAAAGTGTCATCTCAGAGAATTATTTCTGATTTCACTTGGACTATTTTGAATCTCAAGTCTCTCTTGTACTTAAGAACATCTTGTGCCTCTTAACTTTTCATATATATCACTATTTTAAAACTCTTAATCTAAATATTTTTCTCATACTGGTACATAACATCAGCTGTTGGGACACACAAGTGAACCCAGAGCTACCAAATATAAATTCTTATAAAGTGATAGGCGTGCCAGTTGCACATAGAAATGCATCTTGATAGGCTGGATTGTCTAGGATACGCCTTTACATGAAGATTGTGTTATTCTCAGGAAGTTAGACAGCTTCGAGATAGCTTCAGTCCTGTAAACCGAAGGTGTTCCTGTAGGAACATCCAGGTAAAAATGATGGGCTGAACATACAGATTTACTCTCATCTCCTCCTGAAACAACATTAAAAGAATGATAAAGAGATTTTTTTTTAAGGCATTAATCCATGTAAGGATGGAGAAAACAGAAGAGGAGGCAACAGAAGAATCAAATGTTAGAAGCTGGAAAGCAGTTGGGCAATTATTAAATGACTTAGGAGTCCCAAGAAAACTGAATTCTAAGCTAATATAGGGGAAAACTGAGAGCCTATTTACACAAGAGAATCCCCAAAAGGCTCAGAAATTTGCCTTCTATAAGAGGAAGGTGGGTGCGGAGCGGCATGTGCTAAAATAAAGAAGATTGGGTTAGGTCTGTTTAGGAAGCCAGAGATCCCTAAATGCTCTCCTCCCCAGCAGAGACCAAAATTGTTGTTCTTTGGAGA
The DNA here is from genome assembly GCF_048564905.1 of Vicugna pacos. NCBI lineage: Eukaryota > Metazoa > Chordata > Mammalia > Artiodactyla > Camelidae > Vicugna > Vicugna pacos. Next base: position 5,090,596 of record NC_132992.1, read on the forward strand.
GGGCAAAATAGAGGGTCTCTGGATTAAAAAGTCCGAGGCACATTTAGGGACAGAATTCTATACAGGAAAACAGGAGATTAAATGCCTGTGTGCATGCTGACTGCCTGCTGTCCCCATTTAGTACCTGAAAATGCTGACAGCCAGGTGTGTACCTTCCAGGCAGGAGACTGAGTCTTGTCTGGGGAATCTGGCCAGCCCCAAAGACAACATCTGAGCACACTGACAACAGGGCTTCCCTAACAAAATGGCCCAGTCAGATTACTCCGCAGTGAGATCCGTAAGTCCCACCCCTGAACTCACACTTTACACTTTCCCACTTTTAAATATGAACAATCAGGTGTTATCAGACTTCAGAGGGAAACCATGAATAAAATAGAAACCAAAACAAACAACAGCAGCCACAAAAAATACTTTGTTATTAAAATTCTCAGACAGAATTCATTGCAGCTGTGAAGCAAGGAAAAGATGCTACTTTTAAAGGAACATTCTAAGAGCAGCCCCCCCCCCAGAAAAGCTTTTAGAAATTAAAAACGTAAAAAAGAAAAATTTTAAACTTAATAGTTTGGAAGATAAAGTTGTAAGTCTCCCGGAAAGTAGAGCAAAGAGATAAAAATAGGAGAAAACACAATGTAAGATTTAAGGGGAATCTGATTTCTAAATAATGGGCATTCCAGAGACAACAGAGAAAGTGGAGGGGAGGAAATCGTTAATAAAAGAAATTCCCAGAACTCATAAAGATTTAAAGGGGCCCACTAAGTGCCCAGCATAATGGATAGTAGAGCCACATGAAGGTACATCATTGTGAAATTTCAGAATACTGAGGACAAAGAGAAGATCCTTCAAGCTTCCAGCAAGAGAAAACAATCATATGCAAAGAAAGGGTCAGAACTTAATATAACTTCAGGTTTCTGAAAGGCAGTATTGGGAGCTAGAAGGCAATGAACAACGCCTTTACAACTCTGAGGGAAAATTATTTCCAACCGAGAATTCTGTACTCATCCAAACTGTCAACCAGGTTGGAATATAGAATAAAGATGTTTTTAAAAATATGTGGTCTCAAAATTAAGACTTCTCATGCATTCTTTCTTCTGAAGCTATAGGAGGATGTGCACTATGAAAATAAATGAATAAACCAAGAAAGAGTAAATAACGGGATCCAGGAAACAAGAGATCCAACACAGGGAAGAAGCAATATAATGGTAAAATTAGGAAATCCCAGGATGACAGCTGTACTCCAGTAGAAGAGGACAGCCTGTCACAAACAGGTGGTCAGGAGGGTTTGAGAGCAAGTTTACCAACAGGAAGTGACTAGGATATGGGTATGTCAGAATATCTTGAAAGTAAATAAATGACAAAGTTTGGTCAGAATGAGTGATTAACAAAAATATATATATATAAAGCTAAGTAAAAGTAAGTTTTGAAAGATAATTAACTACATGGAAACCAAAAAATTATACAGGGACGGAGAGAGAACCATGGTATATGCTCCAAGGCACAGCATAGTCGTAATGTAAACAGCAAGGATCAGTCTGGTCACAATTAACAGTATAAACTAAAGTGGGAGAATAAAAGGATGGAAAAGGTGACTATAGAGCCTAAAAATGACAAATCAAGATGCATGTTATTCAGAGATATGGAGGTAAAAAACAGAAATCAGCTGTAAAGGAAGAGTAAACAGTGGGATGGGGAAAAGACACTACTGTTTTTCCTAAGACTCCTTGTAGAAATATTTGATTCTTTACAGTGTACTTATATAACTGATAAAAATAAAACCCAACAATTAAAAAAAATACATATACATATATACACACATACCAGTTTTTAGCTATCTTATTTGCAAAAATTTGAAGTTTATTAATAGCCTATCTACTATTGTTGAAATGTGAAAAAGAACTATTTTGGAGGATAATTTAGCAATATCTGTGAAAATCTTAAATATCTACACTTTTTGATCCAGTGTATCTAGTTTCAGATAAAGATCCCTCAAAAATGCACAGATATTAAATATATCTGTTCTAGAAAATGCTGTTAAAAGAAATGAGTCTAATTTGTAATTTTAAATTGTCTAGTAATCACATTAAAAAGTAAAAAAACAGGTGAGACTAACCTTAATAGTATATTTAAGCCAGTATATCGAAAACAGTTCAACATGTAGTCACTATTAAAAATGTTAGAGATATTTAACCTTTTTTTTTATTAACCAAGTCTTTGAAATCTAGTGTGTGTATTTTACACTTCCAGGACATCCCAGTTCAACATTAACTAAACAAATATAAATACTGCGATACCATGGAGAGAGATCTCTGGGTATCATGGAAAATGTCCAAGATGTATTGTGGGAAAAGCAAGTGGTAAAACAGGGTATAAATTTGACCCCATTTTAATTAATTTTCATATATATATGGGAAAATAATATATGTCAAAGAGAATACAGACACACACCCACACACTTAGGTTAGTGTATGCAGAAGGAAAAAGAAGAATGTAGAGTAGTTGTGGGCAACATAACGAGTGGGGCCGCATCTCACCCTCCGCCTGCTTTTATAAATCAAGTTCTAGAAGAACACAGCCACACCCATTTGTTTACATGCTGGGGGGGGGCTGCTTTCTTGGTACAGTGGCAGAGTTGAGTAGTTTTGACACAGACCCTATACCTTACAAAGTCTAAAATATTTACTGTTTGTCCTTTTACGTAAATACTTTGCACACCCTATTCTCAGGGAGCATTACCAAATTTCTCACCAGCCACTTCCATGTGAGGATGTCCCTGGACACTGGTACTTTTTATGTTGTCTTTTTTTGATATATAACTTATTTTTTACAACAAACATGCTTGCTTTGTAAGTAGAAAATAAAACAAAGATAAATGATCATTTTTGAAAGGGAAACCCCTCAGAGCCAGCCATGTCTGGATTTGTTTCCTGGATCTGTGTTCCTGGAACACAGAGGTGCGTATTGGACAGTGTTTCCTGCTGTCCACTGTGAGGGGTTGTGGATTAGAATTGAGAATCAATTAGAATTTCTTTCGAAAATTCAACCGCCTTCTGTTCTCTGAAAACTAAGTTCTCCCAGCTCCCTTGATACTTGGATGGGGACAGGCAGTTGTGCAGTTTCCCTAAAACTATGTTAAACTCAGATGCTCCTCACTATATCTGCCTCTTTGGTTTTAGCCCCAGTTTTTGTAAACTCGTAAAGGCTATGCTTTTTACAAACCAAATCAGCAGTACCTTTCTAGCACAGCAGCTGGCCATATATTTGTGAGTTGTCTCACGTCCCGAAGTTAATGTGGTGGAGCTGTGGTTGGCCTAACGCGGATGACCTGCAGACACCATGGCCGTGGTGGGGGGGCGGAACAGCAAGGTGAGGAGACAGTGTCTGACGGGGCGCACGGGCACTCCCACTTCAGCCCATTGAATGGGCTGGTCCCCTGTGGTCCTCACTGTTCCAGTATTTCCACAGATCTTCCACATGTGGAAGGCCTAGATTCAAAAAGACAGAATATTTTTCTCTTTCAGAAAGATGACTCTATAGTTGTTTGAATTAAAACATACAGGAAGTATTTAGAAATCTCCAGCACCAAGCAAGGGCATGAGACTTAAGAATGACATTTAAGGGAGGGGGTAGCTCAAGTGGTAGAGTGAGTGCTTAGCATGCATGAGGTCCTGGGTTCAATCCCCAGTACCTCCTCTAAAAATAACCCCCCCCCAAAAACAACAAAACCAAAAAATATTAAAAAATAAAAATAAAATCAAGCCCATAAAAAAAAGAATGACGTTTAACATTTAGCTAATATTTACTTTGCTCAAATCTTTATGATTTAGAGTTGTTGTCATCTCTTGTTGAGGTCAGTGTTACTCCAGTTTTATAGATGGGGAAGCTAACGTAGAGAATTACCGCATACGTTAGTTTGGAGAAGTAGGATTGTAACGCTGATTATCAGCTAAAGTACTGCTTCCTTTGGTATTTCCTGTCTCTCTTTTTCATGGCAGCATTTTGAAAATGGGGCTAATAACTTAAATTTCTGAGGCTCTTAAAAAAAAAGTTACCAATATTAAGGACTAATGTTCAAAGTAGTACCTCTCCTTAGTCTCCTTCACGGATGGTCCTGTGTTAATTGCTTTGGTCGTGTGTGCTGCAGCCAGAGGACTGTGGGATTAATATTAGTCAGTGATCACAGCAAAATCAATTATCTGTATTCCAGGTATACAAATAAAACTTACTTTTTAATTAAACGATTCTAAAATATAAAATGGAAAACTATAAAAATGATACTGTTTCAAATAATAATTTATTGCATTCATAAGGTTCTTTACAGTTTTTTGAATTGCTTTCCTGACATCATTACATTTAACTACCACAGTAATTATGAGGTAAATAGGAGCAAGGCCGTTGGCCTAGTCTCGCAGAGCATGCTGATGGTAGAGCCAGGCTGGAATCCAGCAATGTGGTCACCAGTACTAGTGTTTGTCCCACTGCACATCTAGGCAACAGTTCAGTGGTTTGACAAACTGCTTCCAACCTGAAACAATTAAGTGGGTGCTTTAGAGACCCAGGTTAGTTGCCATTGATCCCTAGGTGTATTTCAAGTCAGGTTTAAGGTTAGACAGCTGGTGGTAAGATTCCCTTTTGTGCCCGATTCTTTTGAGACCAGATACTCATTGATACGGACAAGATATTTAGTCTGTAAAATGGGGTAACTTCTTCCTTAGATTGCCCAAGGACATTGCTTGTGGGCAAAGTGGCAACATAGGAAGGGGAAATTATAGAGTCTGAGACATGTGAAATGCTGTAAGCTGGGCCGTGACCCAGAGTCACCAGGTAGTTTGCAGGGGTGGTGCTTACTTTTGCTTCATTCATGTTAGTAGTGGCCACGACATTTTAACATCTTGTCTAGTTACTTAATTGTTTGTTTAGAAACTTACTGAGATTTCTCCCTTAACCCTCGTGCTCACAGAATGAGTTTACCAGCATTATCACTAGTGTGCAGCCAGAATGTGCCCACAAGAAGCACATGTAGGCTGAGGAGATGAATAGGACCGCATTGGCATGAGGGATTGTGGTTCTCCAGTCTGTAAACCTGTCCTCAACTTCATTTTTGTTGGTTTTTTCCCAGCTTTTCATTTTGAAATTTTCAAATCTGTAGGGGGTAGAGGGTGGTGCAGTGAGTCGGTGTGTATCCTTAACCTAGATTAACAAATTATTAAGATTTTTGCCATATTTGCTTTAACTCGGGGAGGGGGTGTGTTTTCTAAGCTATCTGTAAGTGCATTTTATCTCAAAATACCCCAGTCTGCATCTCCTAAGAATGAAGCCATTCTCTCATATAACCAACAATACCATTGTCACATCTGAAAAAATTAATAATAATGCCATAATATCTAATGTACAGTCCCTATCACATTCCCCCAGTTGTCTCCAGAATTAAGTTTACAGTGTTCAGGGTCTAAGCAGGGTTCATGCATTGGATTTGATTGCTGTGCCTCTTCAATTTCTTAGTCTCTTTTAATTTATAACAGTCACCCTGTGTCTAAAAAAATAAAAAAAGATTTTTGAGGCATGTCTTTTCTGAAGAATCCAGGTTTGTTGTCTGTTAGAATGTCCTGCATTTTAGATCTGTCCACTGTTTTCCATCACGCTGAGATTATTTTGCAATAATACTACATAGATTATGTTATAGAGTATTCTTTATATCGTGTCAGGAGGTAGATACAGTCAGGTGCTTTCCATTAATCAGAAATGCTAAATTTGATCACTAGCAGAAATTTGGGTCTCCCATGGCTAAGTCCAATTTAATGTTGTCTGTTTCTTTGACTAACCATACAGCATTGTTTTAATTTTTTAAGCTTGTGTAATTAATAAGAACAATAAATATTTCTGGTTTAGAAATAATGGTGGGCACAGACTACTGGAAAGTAGTATTCACCTTGCCTGCCCTTTCCTCTTTGAATAAATACCTCAAAAACTCCTTATACTAAACACTTCCTTCCACCTTCCTCTTTATGACTGTGCAGGAGATTTTTGCAAATTAACTGCTGATGAGGACCCCAGATCTAGAGGGAGATAAGAGCAAACATTTGTGGAGGGAGAATAAGAGTAATATGAACATTTGTTGAGCCATTACCATGTACCATGGGCTAAGCACTTTCTGTGGATTGTCTGCACAGTAACCCAATTAGGTAAGCAGCATTGTTTCCCCATTTTACAGATTAGGAAGCTCAGGCACAGAAAGAGTGAGGATCTTGCCCAAGGAGCCACAGCAAGTAAGTGGTGGAACTAGGGCTCAGCCGCAGGGCTGAGTAAGTCTGGAGCCCATTTCCTATTTACTGTGCTTAAGCTGCCTCCATTATTGTGCACCAGGTATCGTACCAGACCCTGCCTCATACATTTTTTGGTAGAATTCTCACGTCAGCCTATAAGAAACAGTCTCAAATAGATGAAAAGTTACTTACCTGAGGTCATGTGATATCCGAACCATTTATCCTATTTTGTGGTTCTCTCCCATGTTCCAGCCAAGGTCTTTAACAGCAGAGTGGTTTGCCCAGCGGGGTCCCTTTTCCCACTTCCCAGCACCCACATAAACAGGACTCATGTGCTGGAAATGAGACCAGGTGGCAGAAGCAGCTGCACAAGCAAGAGGAGCCTGATCGGGTCCACATTAACCAGATGACAGGAGTGAGAGCCTTCAGTTACAGTTCGGGGACCGTCAGTGAGAAATGAGATGACACTGAGCCTGAAATAAAGGTTGTTGAAATAAGACCGGTCTTCCAAGGGGAAGTGTCTCCGTACTGTCTGCCCCCTCACCAGTGAGGATGTGGCAGTCTTTATTTGAGAAACTTCAAACCAGTGGTCCAAAGCCGTGAAGAAATTTCTGAAGGAGAGTGCGATTGCTTATAAGTTGCTGATGCTCACTATTGATTTCCTTTTTAGAAATTTTTTTAACATCATCACTGAGTCTGCATATAATTATAGCATAATAAACTGAGAAGAGTAAAATTGAAGAGAGTAATATGACCTATATCATAGGATTTTCACGAAGATTGAATTCACACACACACACACAGTGTAGCACAGTGCCTAACACAGAGCAGGCATTCATTATGAAAGTTCTTATCATTATGTGATCACATTGATGAGTTTTACGTTCTCACGTGATACGGGTCTGGGAACACTCCCTAAATTAGGACATCTGGCCTCCCAACCCAGGAAAACAAACATTCCAGACCCTGCCTGGCTAGTATCTAAGCTAGAGACCCGATCTCCCTTAGTGACCCTCTCTGGTGCTGGCAGGAGGCTCCTGTTACCACGGTGTCTGTCACACTCTGTCTGTCCTTCTGTTTCAGGTGGTTAGCTCAACCAATGGAGAGCTGAATGTTGACGACCCCACGGGAGCCCACTCGAACGCGCCGATCACAGCTCACGCCGAGGTGGAGGTAGTGGAGGAAGCTAAGTACGTCCGTCTTTCAAGGGGGCTCTTGAGTCATAGGTTGAAAGACCTTTTCTCTGTCTCTTCCTCTCGTGTGCTGCTCATCTCCGACCGGACTCCTCATGCTTGTGTCCACAGCTTTCTTCCTTTGATCGTTTTCTTTTTTGCATGGTACCCTAAGGCTGCTGCCGCCCTTCTTTAGCTGTGATTTCTGGAAAGACAGTCACTTTTTCTAGTCCACTGGGGGCAAAAGACATAGTGAACTAAAAGGATCATGGTATAGGAGCGACAGCAGACAGTAGTCATGAGCTTCTTGGGGCTTGGAGCCTCTTGCTCCCTCAGGGACACAGAGGAAAAAAATCTGCTTATCTAAACCATGGGTCACACTGAACAGCATTCGATTTCTGGTTGTTGGCTAACTGCTCAGCATGCATAGTTCTAGACAAGGGTTTCAGGGCTATTTTGTTCACTTTTAAATGAATTTAGAGAGACTCAGATAAATCAGTCAAGAAAACTTGTCTCTGCACCTGTGAGTGAAAGAGTCTTGGGCAGCAACGGAAATCACACGAATCCCAAGAGGGTGAGGAGGTTCCCCCTGCCTCTGTTTTCTGCTTCTCTTGCATGTGAATGTGTTGCCCTGCCCCTGCCACCAGCCCCTTGGTGCTCTCTGCATGGTCTGTGTTTAAACTCTTAGAAGATGGGGTAGAAGGTGAAGTAACTGCTGATTCTGCTGCAAAAGCGGCATTTCTGTCACTCCTCTCCCTTTTTGCCCCGTCCCAAAGTCAGGTCCAGATGAAAACTCTGACTACTTTAGGTAAGGGAGAGAGAAGTCCTTCACAGATCAGTAACTGCTGCCAAGCCCGATATGGATGACTGTTTTGGTAAACCCTGTTAGGACATTTAGGCTCTCCCAGTATCTTGTTCTCAGAAGCAGGCGACATATTTATAATGATATCGTGCCTTAAGTGGTCTCTGGAGCCCCCAGATAGCCTGCGTACAAGCCACAGCATGCTCACACCTGAGTAAAAGGTGATGAGAGGCTAATCAAGACCTGCTTCTTCCTTCCAGATAAGCTTTGCACAGCTGCTCCCCCACCCTCTCCTCTGCTCTGCTGTCCGTCTATCTATGTGATGAGCTCACTTTGCTTTCAAGTGGTCCTTTCCCTGGAAAGCCAGGACTTGAGGATTCCTCCCCAGTAGATAAAAAGCAACAAGGATGACTTGGACACTCTCTTGTTGAGTCCCTGCTGACTGTAGGCAGCTTCAGATGATCCTCTCCTGATTAATACAAGGCCCTGATACATAAGGAAGGCATGGGGAGTTTGTAACGCCAGTAAGGAGACATGCTCCCTATTCTCAGGGACTTTGGAAATTGTAATGGTGCCCACAGTTTTTCAGTTTCCAAGACAAAACTTCATTCTCCCAAATAAACAATGTGGTACTTGCACCCTCTTGAGTTCTCAACCTTGGCTGAACTTTGGAATCACCTGGGGCATGTTAGAAAATGCAGATGCCTGAATCCTGGCCCCAGAAATTCTGATTTAATTTATCAGCATGTGACATGAACATCAGTAATTTTTAAAAGTCAGGTGATTTAAGTATGCAGCTGAGGTTGGGAGCCACTCTGCTGGATGTGATCTGATCCACACATTGTCTAGACTTGAAAGAAAGGCGCACCCCACCCCCACCGCCACCCCCACTGCCACCTGGCTCCCAATTCACTGTCACGGTTATTACTTCGAAGGTGAGAAGCTGAGCTCTGGGTTTAATAGTGTACTTTGAGTCCAGCATTGAATGGGCTTTAATCTTAAATATGACCTTTACAGGTTTATCTTTGAACCCACTTTATCTCATTTCATTTTGGTAAATGTGTACACTAATCGTATATGTGAGTGTGGTGTTGTGTCCTGTGTATAAGATAGGGGGCCATTCACACAGTGATTTCAATCTGGTGTATTCTGTTCTGGTGTAACCTAAATCCTAGAATATAAAGAGAGTTTAAAGTCTCCCCACGTAGCATAGAGGACCACTGTGCCTCTTTGCAGCCAGTGCCAGGTTTAGACTCTCTAAAAGGTGTGGAAACCAGAAAGGAGCAATAGTATTTGACCACATGTCATCCAAAAGCTCATAGCTTAGGACATTTTGTGTGCTGATTTCCCCTAGTGATTTCATGAGCTCCCAATCCATCTCACCCAGGGCACTGTCAGGGCACAGCCATGTGTTTTTCTGCTTGGCCTATGTGTATGGGGAGGGGACGTGAAAAGAGCCACGTGTCCACCTGCGTGATCATTTTCACGGGAAGAAGTCACAGCTAGAGAAGCACCAGGCGTCCCAAACAACTCCTTGCACACAGCTGTGCTGCCATTTGCCCTAATACAGCCTGCTTGTGGGGGGAAAAGGGGCTATTGTCTTTATTAAGATTCAGCCAGGGTACTGCTGGGGAGACGATGTGAAACCTTTACTTCCAAGCTTTTGGTTTTGGATTCCTCATCCAGCTTGTTTTGTGTAAAGGAGGAGAGAAACAATAGGATCTCGGTTTTTGTTCTATAAACAAATATCTAACTTACCTTTTTCTCTAGCTACAGGACACGTGTCCTTGTTTAAGTATGATTGAAAGGGCACTGAGGCAAAGCAGCTTTTTGGTTGATTTTGTTTTGGTAAGAACACGGGAATTTTTGGTTATCCACCGACTTTGGCTGTCACTTAGCCAGTGTGGACCTCATTTCCCCTGAGAATTAACACGCGTGGGGTCTAGGCCCTTTTCTGGCAGTCAGACCTTAATCCAGAGTAGTGACTCTCCATACTGAGACATCTTCTAGTAAGATAAAGTACTTCTTAAGCCTGTTCTCCCCTCCAGAGGAAGAGCTAAATGCTGGCTGCTTTGGTTGGACTTACCGAAAGGCTGGGGACTTCTCTTTCCCTCAGAACGTTTGCGAGGTTAGCTTAACAAACTGCACGGTGAGACCTCACACGGGAACCAGAATGGCTCAGCCTTGGTGCCTGATTGAATTCTTACAGGCAGGACCATATGCTCTTTCTCCTGCTACCTTCTTGGAAGTTGCCCAGGAAAGCCCACCCCTGGGGCTCCCACCAGCTCTTCCTGTTTTGCCTTGCCCCTCACTGAGATCCAGCTCTCACCGGATGTTTCTGTCAGACGCCTGCCCCCTCCACGTCAGTGCAGGGCCCGAGTGGCTTGGGCCTGCTCACCCTGCCTTGCCAGAGGAAGAAACTAAACACAGACACATACTGCATGTTTGCATGGCTCACAGGGAGTTGCTTCCATCTCACCTCTGTGGACTAATATCTCTCTTTCTCTCTCTTCCTTTCTGTGTTTTTCTCTTGACACACTCTGTAGCTGCCTGAAAATGCTCAACCTGTGGTGAGTCCCTGTCTCCAGCCCACACGCTAGGGGAGCGGACCAGACTAGGATGGGGTTGGCAAAGCCAAGCAAAATGCCTTAGGAACACACAGTGGCTTCCATATGCCATCTTGTGTCATTACCCACCCAGACTGGGGAACTCGAGCCGCAAGGTGGGGATGGGGCAGGCCTGCAGCCAGGAATTAATCTGCTCCTCCTTCCCCTTCCAACCCACCTCACTGCTGCCTCCTCCTGTCAAAACGGTAGCCCACAGTATACAAAGTTATCTCTTCATTTTTATTTTAGTGACTTTTTTCTCAAATTGATACAACCAGGTATGAGCAGACAGAGAGGGACAGAGGCAGGAAGACCAGGTGACTGTGTTAGTCGTAGAATCAGAATCTAACTGTTCCTCACAGCTCCAGGGAGGGTCGCTGCCAGATAGTCTCACATTCTGTGGTTTGCTCTCCGACCTTGAAATTCAAGCAGCTTTGGAAAAATCTGTGACTTTTCTTTTTTGATTCAGCTGGTTCTTCCCTCTCTAGAATATGAGTCTCTCCAAATAAGAGAATTGCTTTTTGGGGAAAAGGTGGACATTTTGTTGTTGTTGTTTTGAGTTTTTTGTTTGTTTTTCGTTTGTAGTCTTTCCTTCTCTTCCCTTCTGTTCCCTTTCCTTTTCCTCTTCCTTTCCCCTTCCTGTAAGAGAGCATCGTAGGCCAAGGGCTGACTTGGCTAATGTGATCCTGGAGCCTCTCTTTTCCATTCCTGCAGAAGGTTCCTTGAATGCGTTCTTAGGAACAACATGAGGTATATTGAAGGGGAAGCCCTAAAGAATCCATGTTTGGTAAGGCACACTCTTGCTGCAGGACCGAGCCCCCTCCCCAGCTCTCCTCCTGAATGCTGCCCGTGACCTTCAGGTGCTCCTGAGCGAGTTGGTCTTTGCAGTGTGGAATCAAAACTCTCCCCCGTGGTCTGCATGCCTGAGATAATATTCTCTGTGGTGATAATGTCTGCTGGGCTCTCTGACTGCCTTGTTTCTGTCTGTCTTCAGTGACTGGGTTGGGCACCAGTCTCTGTACCCTAACTGGCTGAGCCGAGTTGCCTACAGGGTTTCCCCAGGGACAAGGATGTATTGAAGATAACAATTGGGTTCTATAGGGATAGAATTTGCAGAGTTACGGTGTCAAGGAGTACATTTGGCCTATTTATTTAGCAAACATGTGTCTCTGTAATCTGACATCTCTTTTTTTCCTGTGAGATGTTAGTCACATGATCCTAAACTGCAAATAGAGGGCCTACCTTGTGCTCATCCACTCTGTGCCTGGAACTCCAGGCGGTCCCACGGCCTTCCCCAAAGAGCTTAGGTGCCATCTAGCTGGAGAGATAAGACACGTGTACTTGAAAGGACAAGTAGTTCTCCAGGACACTTAGGTTATTGTCCCTTGAGAAGTCACCGTTGGCAGGGAAGGTCGAGAAAGACTTTGTGGGTGCCGTGGGGCTTGACCCAGGTGGTAGAGCGAGGGAAGGACGTACAGGGACAGCAAAGACAAGAAGCCTCGTAAAGTAACAGCTGAAGGGAGAGCCAGTCAGGAGTCAACTGGAAGGAAACCTGAGACGCAAGAACGGTTGATCGCTTGCCTTCATTGTCTTCTGAGAGGAAAACATCTGAATGGAGCCCGTCAGCGGGCTTGGTCTGGGATCTAACCAGGCTTATTAACAGGTCCTGTTGCTGGTAGTCACCACCGGAACCAAAGAGGTGAAGAATCGGTTGTGGAGCCTGTTCCCTCCTGGGTAGAGTTATTAAAAGCTCCTGCTCCTGCCGAAGCCTTAACTGCGGTAACTAGCAAGAATTAATCCAGGGCTCTGAAAACCAGGGCTCACACTCTCCTCCAGTCCGGTGAATTCAGCATTGCACGTCAAGTTATAATATGCTTATGAGCAGACGTTACTTCTCACGGCTTGCCTTGGAGGAGGTAAAAGAGAAATTGTATGGACCAAAACAGTATTTCAAACTTCTTAATGATTGCCCTTACTTAAAAACACAAAATCATCATCTTAGCATCCTCCAAAAAGAATGAGAAGTTGACTTAAATGTTAATGATCCCTCAGTCATGGTTAACAGGGAATCAGTAGCTCTGTTGAAACATTGATGCTCCCATGAGATTTAATTCACCTTGCTAAATAATTTCAGGGCATTCACCTTGAAAAATGTCTGTTTTCTAAAGCATATGTACAAAAAAAAAAAAACCCAAACTTTTTTTTCCCCTTGACTCCTTCCCTAGGGATTCCATTGAGAACTGTTTTAAATAATCAAAAAAAATTTTTAAGCATTTATTCAGTCTCTGAATACACAGGACACTTTATCTAGTGACTATAATCACATTACACATGTCAAACTCTTGGAAAAAAATTTTTAAGACCCCCCCTAAGAAGCTCTTATTTCCGAAATCTCCACGTTCAGTTCATTCGGATATGGTTAAAGCCCAGCACTTTGTATATGTAAACGTCTGTTTCTGCATTCCAAGGGACTTTCTCCAGATTTTTAATACCCAGGGTGTAGGAATACCACGGGCCTGAAAAGGGAGGGAATGTTAAAATAAACTACAGGGGAGAACTTAGGGGTGTGGGAAGTAAGCAACAGCTTATTTCCATGTAAGTACTTTTGGCATTAAACCCAGAAGGATTCAGCAGAAGAGCCAAAGATAGGTTTTTGAGAAAAGCTTTTCTTTCAAGGGCCCAGCAGGACTGAGTTCTGCCTCCAGCTGTGCTCCCCCCATCATCGGGCCCCTTGGACTCATCCACCACCTTCTGCCCCTCACGTTCTCACTGCGCGTGTGTCAGCTTCCTGGAAAAGACGTATCTTTTGTCACAGCCCTCATCTCCCCCTTCTGGAATAGTCACTGCCCAAGTGAGAGATGCTCCCTATCCCAAAGGCCGGGAGTGAGGAGCAGGCGCTCGGGCCGAGGGCTGTGGCTGAGCCGCGGCTGCTGCCCCGGAGGCAGCGCTTGGAGGGCTTGTGAAGAGATCAGGCCCGGCCGCCACCCTGAGCGGGGTCGGTGCTTGAACCCAGTCTGGTTCAGCAGCAGTCTCGGGAGGCTAAGTTGAGGAGGAACCTGCAACCAGATGCTTCCTGGTGATCAGCTGTGGCGTTGGTCCCCTCCGGATGAAGAGTGGGCTCTGGTGATTTCATTCACGAGATCTGGGCTCCCACAGTTACTAAAGTCAGGGCTTCTCCTGCCCACTCCAGCCTGCTGGTTGAGGGCGGGGGCTAGAAAGAATCCTTAGTGCTTCATCAGAAGCATCGTGTGAGCTTCCCAGAGCTCCAAGTGTCACGTTTTTCATGGTGTTTGTTTGCCTTAGTTGTGCCTCCATACCGGCCGGTTGCATTAAATAATTGTGCCCTCTGTACCAAGGGGCAGGCAGTGCCTCGTATTCTTATGCAGCCCTGAGGACCCCCCCAACCTTGGTTCAAGATAAAAGATGAGACATCCGGGGCGGGGAATAGCTCAGTGGTGGAGTGTGTGCTTAGCATGTAGGAGGTCCTGGGTTCAATCCCCAGTCCCTCCATTAAAAACAAATAAACTTAATTCCCCACTGAAAAAAAATTTAAAAAAAAAAGATGAGACATCCAGGTTGGGGTGTTAGACTAGGAAATAAGCCATCTTCATCCTTCTTACAAAAATGCCTGTTTGGGCCCTGCCTAGCCTGCCGCGCTTTGGTAATTAGGTTTGGTGGCTGCAGATTGGAATAAAGCATCTCCTTCCTTTGGCTTTCCTGGCAGATCCTGCCCACCGCCTCCAGTATGTGCTCTCTAGATGGTGGGCGGCCCCGTGGGTGGGTGCCGGGGAGAATGTCACCCCTGCAATAAGCAGAGGCAGGCAGAAATCTGTTGGCAGCTGCAGGCCTCCAGAACTAACTTGCAGTGTTCCTTGTGCTCCAGGTGCTGCTGTTTCTTTAAGAGGAAAAGGAAGAAGACTGCTCAGCGCCACAAGTGACCAGTGCCTCCCAGGAGTCCTCAGGCCCTGGGGACTCTGACTCAATTGCACCTGCAGCTCCTGCCATTTCTCATTGGAAGGGACTCCTCTGTGGGGGAGGGTGGAGATCCAAACCAAAAAGAAGAAAAGAGATGCCCCCAGAAGGAGCCAGTGTGGGCAGCCAGGGCCCAGAGGGCCAGTGGCTGTCCCTGCCTGCCTGCCTGCGGCTCTGAGCAGGTCCCAGAGCTGCTGGGCCTCCACTGCTGGCCCTTGGGGCTGCCTGGTTGACTCTCCTTCCTATTGTTTACAGTGAAGGTGTCATTCACAAAAACTCAAGGACTACTATTCTCTTCCCTCCCCTTAGTTTACTCCTGGTTCTTGCCCCACCCTCAACCCTCTCCAGCATCAAAGCTAATGAGTTGAAGGCTTTGTCTGCTGAAGGAGCTCAAGAGGCTGGGGGTGCGGCCAGGAAAGTAGGAGGAAGAGGCAGGCCTGGGCTGGAGGAGCACCTTCTCCACCTGCCAGGTGTGTCTGGCAGTCTGGCTCCCTCTTCCTCCGTGCCTGTGCAGCCTCCATCCCCCGCCGGCCCCGGGGGTGCAGGCCCCTCCCTCCCTCCCTCCCTCCCTCCTGTGAAGTTACACTGTAGGACAAAGCTGTGAGAAGTCTGCAGTCTACTGTCCCTGCGTGTTGGCGTTCTTAGCTTTCTTGACAAGCGAACTGTGTTCTTCAGACGGCAGCAGAACAATGCAGATTGTTCTGAGCAAAGGAAAAAACTGACTTTATTGCACTTTTAGTTGTTGTTATTTTGTTGTTTTGTTTTGTTTTGTTTTTAACAAAAAAAAACATGGCAGATGCATATTGTGTCTGGTTATATTGGGAGTTTTACTTTTTTTCTGTTTTGAGGGGGATGGGGCCAGCCAAGCCATTCAGAGAGAACATGGGTCCAGAGGACATTCTCAGTGGAAAGAGTTGGGTCTGCAGCACCCAGAAGAAGAGAAGAAGCCAAAACTCTGCGTCTTCCTGAGTGAACACTCAGGGTGACAGGGAAGCATACTTGAATTTTCGTTCATCTTCTCAGCTGCTGAAGAATGTCCCTGCCGGAGCCTCTTGACCTCATCAGCCTGCAGTTTGGACAAACCTAGCTCTCCAGCACACGGGATGAGCCAGCCAAGCCAGACTGTGACCAGGAGACAGTTCATCCCAGAGAAGGAGATGCTTAACACAAAAGTCTGAAATGTCTCTTTCCTCCACTGCCAGGGACTTCCAACTAGATAGCCATGTGACTTCCTTAGTGACTTGGGGGACACAATTAGTGATGAAACAGCCACCACCATATTGCCACCAGTGGACAGAAAGGAGGAAAGTGATCCTGCCTTCCAACTGCCAGAGGAACCTCAGGATTTGGCTCATCACAGGGCCAGGAAATAAAATCGGTGGTACTCTTTGCCCCAATAGCTGAGTTCCGGCATTTGGGCTGGCCTGCCTTATCAGAAACCAGGCTCCTGCAGATCTTCTCCCAGCGGGTCCATAGCAGCAGGCTGAGGACTCGGTACTTGGGACTGTAGTGACTGAGAAGGTAAGATTGGTTAGTGCTAGAAGATACCAGGGCAAGGGAGACCGAAATGAAAGGTCTGAAATTATCCTCTCGCTTGGACATGGACCCCTTCCAGATGAGACGGCCACACATCTCGAGCACGTTGTCCCCGGTACGCTGTCCCCTCCGCCTTGGTGTGGTCACGTGATACACTGCCATGCAGGGTCTCGGTTCCTCATTCACTGCTTGAAAAGTCATTGATGTATGGAGTTAGCCTCATGCTTGCTCTTCATTTGAATTCAGTGGCTTATCCAAACAGTGACCTCTCATTCCAGATATGCTAGAGGAGAAAGGATCAATTACAGCAGGGGATGAGGTTTTGTATCTGGGAGTAGAGAGAGCTCACCACGGAGGACAGTGGCTGGGGACTTCTTCTGGGCACTTAGGGGGAACAAGTCATTGCCTCTGGCTTGAGGTGTAGGGCTGTCTTTTGGACTAGAGGTTGTGGGGACACTTCCTGGTAATTGGCATTTCCTGACAAGTCCCTTGATGTATCTTACATGGAGCAGAAATAGCTGCGGTTAGCGTGGATCCGAGTTACTGGGCTTCACCTGTGTCGCATTGGGTCCTGGCTAGGAAATAGCACGTCACTGGCCTCAAACCTGCCTAGCTTATGTAAACATCGTATCTTTCATTTCTTTGAAAGAAACTTCTCTATAAACAAAACAGAGTGGCTGAAAGATTCAGTGTCACACCTCTTCCCCGCAAGGATTTTAAATAGTGGGGTTTGCTTCTTTGACATTACCTGGTGGTTAAGGCACCATCACTGAAGCTTACATAGTTTCTCAGTTGGCATCTGGGCAACTCTGACTTCCTGTATAGAAACTTACACATCCCCATATAGAAGAAGCCTTGCCTCTCAAGGGAGGGCAAGGGGAAATGGTGGCGAAGCCGGGAGCTTTCCTGGCACCCCGTACCCCACTAAGTGCCTCCCCGCTCCCTTTTCCACAAAAAAGGAAAGGCAGTTACCAGCTTGGCTGCAGGGCCTACCCTCTTGCAGCTGGGTTTGTGACCTTTTGGGAGTCATAAATTTTTTTTTTAAGTCTAGCTCTTGAGGGACTGAACCTGAGCAGTTGTGGGGGAGTCTTCCTGATGCACTGTTCTTACTCTGCCCCCCCCACCCCCATCTCTTACTAGATACTTGGTTTTTCATGACAGGCGAAGAGCCCAGGACCTGGCGTGCACAGCAGCGGTGATCCTTCCAGAGCCACTGGCCCTCCAAGGGGGTCCCAGACCCCTGGGGCATTCTGTTGTGATCTTTCTTAAAGTAAGGAGTAATTTGGCCATCAGTTCCATCCCCTCAGCCCGTCAGGGCTCCCTCCTCAGCCCTCTTGCTGTAGTCGTTGAACTGTCTTCCTCAGCTCCTTGGGGTTAGGCACTCCCTGCACCCACCCCCCACCCAGATCCACTTGCTCTGTAGCTTTTGAGCTTCTTCCGCTTCACGAGCAGGATGCCTGGGGATGTTTTCCTTTGGGATTGATGCAGATACTTCTGAGTTAGCCTTAAGCACTAACGACATTAGGAGTCCTCCCAAGCCCCACGGTCCTTCAGGCCTTGCATCCTGAGCGGATTGAGGCAAGCAGGCCAGGAATCCACCAACACCTACAGGGTCCTTCCCTTGTGACGAGAGCATGACTTGATGTCTGTGCAGTCTTGACTTGTCAGAGCCGATCGCTTGCTGTATATCCGCTTGGCATTTCCCAAGTGGTCTCGCTCCAGACCGCTCTGCAAGGTGGGGCCATGTGCCAGCAGCAATGTGCTTTCATGACTGCCGTAATTAACATTCTCCTGCCACTTTGGGTCTTTCTACAAGGAAACAGGGTCTAGGAAGGTATGAGTCAGGTGACTCGGTCGGCCTCGAATTAAAGCCTCACTTTACTTTAGAACATAGAGGCAAGAGGAGACAGCAGGGTCCTGAGGTTTCCAGTAGAAGTGTGATTGCCTGTTCATTCTCAGTGAATTCCAGGTTCATAGAAACAGCCCCTGCCATTAGCCAGAAGAGGTGTCCATCACCTCTAAAGTAAACTTCACTGGAAATGTACATTGGGAGTACATATTCAGTGTTGGTTCTCAGTCTTAGTAACCACTTTAATTGTCAAAAGTGAGTAATGGTAGTGATGGTTACTTAATGGCCACGATGGTTACTTAAAAGATCATAGCCTTAACTTTTTTTTTATGCAAAAGATATACCCTGTCCCCCCTCTTAGTGAGTAGCATAACCTGTATCTTTCAAAAATAAGTACTTCCATGGCAGCCTGGAAAGCATCTCCTCTAAGGAACTTCATCTTTCTTCTGATGCGTCATCTCCCAAGTCCACGTGCCTCCCATGTCGCGGTCACCTCTTCCATTTTCATATTTCAGCCAGTTTTCATTCCCATTGTGTTGCCCTGACAACATCATCTTCAGTGTCAGAGCCACGTTAGGGCCAGAATTTCTCAGATTGGGAGCCTGCAGTGCCATACAGCCAAAATTGCCTTTGCCAGGCCACTGCCACCATCCCCACCAATGCTCCAAACTGGGCCGATGAATTCCAGAAACCCTTAAGGAGCCAGGGTAACTTGGCTCTCCATCTGGATTGGCCTGAGTAACAGGCATGTGTCTCGGGTTCTTTTACTAACTCCAAGGCTCCAGGAAAGTCCCATCTAGAGGGTGATGGCCAGTGACTCCCAGTCTTCCCTGTGGTAGGTTGGTAGAAATCAAAATGGGATGCCTGTGGTTTTGTTTTCTTGGGTGGGTTTTTGTTTTTGTTTTTGTTTTTGTTTTTGTTTGGTTGGGGAAGAGAGTGATTTTGTTTCTGAATAAGAAAGAAAGGAAACCGTGGTCCTTTAGAGGGTTTACAGAGTTTTAAGCAGTGTTTTACCCACAGATAAGGAATCTTGGAAGTCTTTGATCAATTAAGCACTCTTAAGAATATGTTTTTCCTAATTCCTTTTGCAAGTGACTGCAAAAGAATAGGTTTCTCCATTGTATTCCAAATAGTAAGTAGGTTCCCTGGATATACACAGTAGTAGTTGACATATTTCCTCAAAAAGCAACCAGAAGCCCACTCCAGTGTTTATTTTGTAGCTCAGTTTGTATTACAAAGGAAAAAGTGAACGTGTACTCCATATATTTCTAGTTTGATTACCAAACTCAATGTTATATATAGAGAAACCTCAGTTCTGTGGACAGAATTTATTTTGTTATTTTTCTCCTTTTAACTCCTTGCAGTCATCTTTCCAGTGCCATCACCACCTTCAAAGCAGAGGGCTATCCATGGTAGTAAATGGGATGCTGTGCAGTCATCCCCGTAACCCACACCAGAGGACAGATGTCCTGACTGCCCCTTCCCGGCAAGTCCCCTCCTTAAGGGCAGGTGAGACTTTCAGTGTTCCTCTTCATGAGCTCCAGACCAAATCCCAGGCCAGCCCTTACACCGAAAGCTTTTTTAAGAGGCTTATCAGTCTGTTAGGAATGTCTCAGGAAGATGAGCCATTTCTTTGAGGGGGAAATATATTTACAGATGGGTGTGTGTTGTTGCATTTTTATGCTTGTGTGTGTGTGTGTGTGCGCGCACAGCTCATCTGTGTGCATTTCACTTCCATAAAGACTCAGCCCAGGCTGCTGGGACCACGTATTCCTGAATATTCTCGGAAGTAAACAGGTAACAAGTGAGTTTCTCAAATTAGTGTCACCGCAGCAAGCTGGCTCTGGGAATGAGCCCCATTTATCAAGCAGAAGAGTAAAGCAACAGAAAAGATAGAAATGAAACCAAAAATATTATAAACCCCCCAATGGAAAGTAATGTTGATTCATCAGTTCCCATTGGACATATTACATGCTCTAATTTATTATATTGTTTTGTCTGTTTCTTTAATCCTGACCCGTTGTACTTTTAAAAAGATGTTGGGATGTTGATTGCAATTTTTTAAAACTAGATAATGTATAAATCAGCTGTGGAAATCAGTTTTAATTGATGTGTGGATGTGTCTGATTACTGTTAAATGCCTTTTTTTATCTTTTATTTTAGATATGTAATATTGTTTCATAAACCCTGGCACTGGTCGCAAAGCTCAGCTGTGAAAATGAAACTTGTAGTATTTTTAAACATGAATGTCAGTTTCAAGTGTATTTGAAATGGTTCCTCCAGGAGAGAGATTTGTACACCATTAAGTAAAAACTCCTCTTCAGAGGAAGTAGCCTTCTTTGGGAAAATGGAAATGGGTCTTGATATGTTATCTCAGAGTAGCCATTTCCTAGGGCACCATGGAAAACACAAATGTGATCTTTAAGTATACCTCTTCCCCAATTTGGGGAGGAAAGGACTCAGTTTGCACCCTTTTTGTATGTAAAATAAAATGTCTTACCTTTCTTGGCTAATTTTGCTTGTTTGGTTGGTTGGTTTGTCTGGTTTTAATCTCTCCTGATTCTTTGTAACTAAGAATCCGGCTAGGAGACTAACTCTGATATGATTCAAGACTCCAGTGAATGAAATTAATGCCTAATAATTTGGCGTTCTTGCTTCATTCTTTTGGGTTGAACTGTGCCCTCTCCTCTGGGTCACTTTAAATATTTCTGGTAAAAAAAAAAGATGAATGTTCATAAATATTTCTGGTAGAATTTGGACATTAATCACTCACAAACTAGTTCCTGTGTCCCTGTGCTGCTTAGGTGGTAGAACACCAGGAAGTTAGGATCTGCTCTGTGGAGCAGGTTTGAAATAGCAGCTTTGCAGTTCAGCTCTACTAATGAGGAGCATCTATACAGACAGAAGATGTAACTACAATGTGCAAACTAAAATCACTAGTGCACGTATGGCACAAAACAGCTGCCAATCTGCACGATTGGTTCCAGTTTTTTTCCATTACTGCTCAGTTACTACTTAATGCTTTTTTTTTCACTAGTAGAAAAGACGTTTAAGGTCATCAAGAGAGAAAAGCTTCATATTGAGAGCATTTTATCCATCAAGCTTATTTTTTTCAAAGGTGGTTGGGAAGGTGGGGAAAAGGCTGCTTATATGCTATTTTAGCACTAGTTCCTCATGTTGAGAAGGCAACTTTGAAAACATACCTTGGTAAACAGTTTTCTCGGTGGTTACGGGCAACATGAGACCAGCAAGTAGGAAGAGAGGCTTGACAGACAAAAAAATAAAGGAGATGGGGTGTTTGGAAGATCATCATTGTCAGTGCAACAGTTTTACCTAGAAGAACCTCCACCTATTTGAGTAGTGGTCTGGGTTGAGGTGTGAGGATTAGAAATAGCAAGTGTCATTTGTGTTGGTGAAAACTGTCAAGCTGTGCAGCCTGCCTGCAGTGACGTTGTGAGCAAGGACAACGTTAACACCAGTGGCCATGCATAACCTCAAACTCAGGTCAACAAGTCATATAGAGACCAAATTGCGGAGTTCAGCTATGGAAATGGAGCCTTGTCTACCTACAATCTGGGCTGTGAAGACCAGAAATTTCTACAACGTTAATCTTTGAAAATTAGTTTGAAGACATTTCATAACATCATGGTTCCAAGTTTTAGAAGTTGTGAATGTGTAATTTTTTTTAATTTTTTTTTTGTTGGGGGGAGGTAATTAGGTTTGTTTATTTACTTATTTATTTTCTTAATGGAGGTACTAGGGATTGAACCCAGGACCTTGTGCATGCTAGGCATGCACTCTACTACTGAGCTATACCCTCCCGCCTTGAATGCACATTTTTTATTTTGGGGTGTGGGTAAGACTCCCAGTGCTGAAGCTATATATGTTGTAGACTCTTGGGAACACCACCAGATGTGTGTGGAGCTCTGAGACACTGCTGTGGGGGCATCTGACAACTCTCCGCCACCTTCCTGACAGTTTCTAGAAAAGAGAGACTAAACCTCAGACCGTGGCACATACTATTTCCTACCTCAGTGCTAATCTGACCCTATTCCAACCAATATTTATTGAGCACTTAGCTTGTATACAAAGTGCGTGCAACACAGTACACTACTCTCAAAAGAAAAGAAAGTGTAGTTACTTGGGAAAACAGGTAAAGAAAGGAAGTTAAGAACCAGAGTATACAATAAAGTGTGCGTTGACTCACACAGTAGTAAGCACGGTAAGATGAGGGGGGGGGGGAAGGTAGTACAAGTGACAGGGACTAAGTCAAAAGGAAGTGGGTTTTGAAGCAAGTTTTGCAAGAAAAAGAAAAGTAGAAGGAACTGTGTAAGGCTGTACCCCGGATAGGCATAAATACGCCCTGAGCTTTTGGAGGCTACCACACTTAAACCCAATTTAGTGGTGTCTAACTCTTCACTGGCCCAGCACGGACGATGGCATGTGTCTTCCGCCCCGTCCGCGGACTTCCTGACAGCATCGGCCACCACCTGCCAAGCCACGTCCCGTCTAGTAAAAGCACGTCGGGCCACGGGACCCGCCGCTCTGCCTGCTGGGACTTGTAGTTTCTTCAGAAGCCCAAACCCGGTGCTCTCGGAGAGGGCCGCCTTCCGCTGACCCCTTTCCTGTGGGTGGGGCTGGCGGGCTGGAGAGCCAATGAGGCCGCAGTAACGTGGCAGCCACCCACGAGCCCGCGTCTCCGCCCGCCCGGACGACGAGCCGGGCTCCGCCCCCCCAGGGGGACCTACCATCCGGCGCCCAGGCAGAGGGGGGAAATGGGGCCCGCCTCCTGCGAGGAGGCCGGCAGGAGCCCCGGTCCCCCCCGGCTGCGCTCGGTGGCGACGCCCGGGCCCACGCCGCCGCGCCCCTCCTTCTTCCGGCCTCGGCAGCCCCGGCCGCTCCCGCTTCTCCTGGTGGATGCTGCGCCTTTCGGAGCGGAACATGAAGGTGCTCTTCGTCGCCGCCCTCGTCGTGGGCTCCGTCTTTTTCCTATTGTTGCCTGGACCTTCTGCGGCCGATGAGAAGAAGAAGGGGCCCAAAGTCACCGTCAAGGTCCAGCCTTCCCTCTCCAGACCTTCCTGGCGCGGCCCGCACTCCGCTGCTTGGGTTCCGGCCTTGGCACCGCTGGTCACATGTGTCCAAGGCGTTTAGGGTCCCGAGCTCTGGCTTGGGCGTCCTCGGCTTTGGCTCTGCCTCTGCCTCTGCCTCGTCTCCCTGCCGTGCGTCGTGGTGCCTGGGCGGTCCTCCCCTAGTCAGACCGGAGAATGACCCGGACCCTCCATGACAGCCCGATCCTGACCCAGGCATTGGCGCCCGGGATGCCCAGCTGGGGCCAGCACTGCGGACTCAGAGCTATTTGCAGATACTGCACTTCTGGGGAAAGGGTGAAAGATCATGTATGCCAGATTGCCAGTCGTTCCTCTGCTTAGGCCAGATTTTAGCCACTTCCAGTTATAGAGCACAGCAGTGTAGTTCAAACTTGAGTGGTGTGCTAGGCACCCCTCCTTGTTTTTTTGCTGTTAATTTCTAGAATCGGGACCCACTATTTATTTGGAGCAAAGATTGTTACCTTGTAGTCTAAAGAGAGTGTAAACAAACATGGAACTTTCATTAGATTCCCATGGATTTTTTTTTTCACCACCAAAACCATATACAGAGACACTGCCCTTAAAATACGGCTGTTTTCTCTCCCATCCTCTGGGTAGGTTCTTTGGCGCTCCCTTCCCTAGCAAGGCCCCTTTAAAGAGGCTAAGTTTGAAATGGTCTTTTTCCAGGTGTACTTTGACCTGCGAATTGGAGATGAAGATATAGGCCGAGTGGTCATCGGTCTTTTTGGAAAGACTGTTCCAAAAACAGTGGATAATTTTGTAGCCTTGGCTACAGGAGAGGTAAGTGGCTGGAGTGGAGATAGCCAAGCTCAAAGGAAGTGAAGTTGGCAAGTAGGTCTAGCAGCAAACTGAACTGAAGAGCGTGGCCCATCCGTACCAGTGGCCCTCACAGAGTACCAGCTGTGCTTCTGGCCCAGTGTTATCATATCTTCTGAGTTTCTTAAACTGAATCCAGAATTAGGATTTTTTTCTTTTGAGAAAATTTTTCATCTTTGAGACATTGCAGTAACAGCAACAACAACAAAATCTGGAAACTAGCTTGTGGCCCCTGCCAGAGTAAGGGGGCCAGAGCTTTCCAGGTTTTGAGGAAATGAATGCCTTTAAGAAAGTTTGTAGTCCAACTTGCCATTGAGTCACCAGGTAACTTTTGGTAAGGGGGTCAGTTTTCTTGCATCTGTTCTTATGATCATATTTTTAAGAATAAGAGGGAAAAGGTGGAGTCATTATGTGGAGTAGAATAGTGTGGAGTCTGGGAATTCGTATAAAGGCAGAGGAAGGTGCGGTCTTGGCCTTTGCTGGCTGTGTGTGCTCCACACCAGGCCTGTGGTGACCGCTCGTTGAACGATGAATCTGCCAGCAGGCGTTTCTCTTCTGTGAGCAGTTGTTGTGGGCTGGGTTCCTCCGGGGTGTTTAATGTCTGCCTGGTGCCTCACACCACTTCAACGTCTCGCCCCTTTTTCTAGAAAGGATTTGGCTACAAAGACAGCAAATTCCATCGTGTGATCAAGGACTTCATGATCCAGGGTGGAGACTTCACCCGGGGAGATGGCACTGGAGGTAACCTCGTCTTCTGGGCAGAGGGGTAGCGGCCCCAAGGCGGGCGGGCCAGCTGCGCTGGGTCGGCAGGGCCTCTTCCTTCCCCAGCTCCAGAGGCAGGCTTGTCGCCTGCATGGAGACCAACTGCACCCTTCTTTGTACAGGGGACCCAGGACCAAGGAGAGGGGATAATGGGGGTCAGGTGGAGGTAAGAAGATCCTCCCCACTGGCAGACCTGCTGATCCAGGCCTACGGCCTCAATGAGTTTTCTCTCGAAACCTCCTGGGGGGAGGGGAGCACAGTGTAGCACCACCTGTGGGTGATTCTGGGTCAGGCGTGCGAAGCCTGTGTGGGCGGCCTCGGAAGCCCCAGCAAGGGTGGGAGAGGTCGCTTTCCTTGGCAGTTTCCCACCAGAGACCACTTGGCAAGAATTGGTGGTCTCACTTCTGTGTTACTTGCGCACGTAGGACAGACAGACAGACACCCTGGCCAACCCACAGGTCTCACCACACCTGGGTGCACGCCTGCTCTTCCCTCAGACCGCAGCTGCAGCTCACCCCACCGATGAATATTTTAGGGGGGGGCAGGCTCTGGGGGGGTGCCGAGGATGCAAAAGCCAGTGGGACGGCAACTCCCTTTCACTTCCAGGACCCGAAAAGTCACAGACGGGCTGTAACACAGCTTTAGGGGCTCAGTCTCTGTCCTCAAGTTGTGTATCTAAGTGGGAAGAACTGGGAGGAAACACTGTGGAAGGTACATACTACAAGATGTAAGTCATAGCTTGTGGATGAGAAGGACAAAGCAGATAGGATACAAAGCACTGGCCTCATGGGGTCTGCTGGGCTGTGATCTAGTGTCTTGACACCTTCTTGCTTTGTGACTTCAGGCAAGTCCTCTGAACCTCAGTTTCCTGTTCTATAGGAGTGGTAAGAGTTGTGGGTGCTGGGAGGGCGAGATGAGATCTTGAGTGTGCAGTGCCCAGCGCATGGTAAAGACAGCCGTTGTCGAAATGATGACAAGAAAAGGACTCAGTTCGGGCCAAGGCGATCAGGAAGTAGCCTTGTGAATGTGAGGTCAGATTTGAGCGGGGTCCTGTCTGGGGAGAATTTGAATGGGCATGGAGGACGCAGGGTTAAGGTGTGAGTCCACTCAGTTCTGTGACAGGAGCTTGGCCAAAGGGCGGGTCAGGGGGCTGCAGGTGGAGCTCACACTGGCAGCCGTAACCAGGCTAGGAACCCGGGGCTTTGTCCTACATGGAGTGAGGATCCCCTGAAGACCTGAATGGGAGCGAGACCCGATCACAAAGGAGTTTGCAGGAAAAATAACGTGGCAGATCAGGACGTGGAGGCAGGAGCAAGCAGGCTGGCGGGGGGTTGGTGCAGCTGTCCCTGGGTAGGGCTTTGTGGGCCTGAACCAGGGGACGATGCCTGGTGGGTAAGAGCAGGGATTTGAGAGCTAGACCACTGTGGTTTGAATTCCAGCCCTGCTACGTTTAGCCTCGGTACCTGTTTCTTCATCTTTGAAGTGGGGCTATTAGCTCCTGCCTCGTAGGATAGGGTTTTACTCTTTGTGTAAAATGCTTGCCCCAGGTCTCTGGCACACTTTTCCCACTCAGCGTTAGCCACTACTGCAGCGGGGGTGGCAGGAATGGAAAAAAAAGGATGAATCAGTGGTGGGGACAAGGACAACAGTGTGCAGAAGAAAAATGTCAAAAGAAAAACTGAAGTCTGGAAGGAAAGATGACAGAGCATGCTGAGTTTAAAATGAAGAGCTGTCCATTTACATTTGGAACTCCTTGTATGTTGGGAAAGTGATTGGAGCTAAGAGTGTTTAGATTTGAGGGTTTTCTGGGTAGCAGTGATTTAAATCCTATAGTCGGCTGAGACTTACAAAGAGGATTCTGACATGGGGGAGGCCTCTGGTCAGCAGGCCAGCCAGGAGCTCTGGCCTGGCGGTGGGAGAACCCGGGTGCTCCCGGCTGTGGCCGTGCGAGTGGAGCCCAGGCTGACACCCCTGTCCCCACCAGCCAGAGCCAAGTGAGTCTCGGTGTTGAGTCTTCCTGCTTACTGGACGGTCACAGCTATCGCCCTGGTTAGCATCAGCCGAGGACAGTTTCCCAGCCTGGTTCCATCCGGTGGGAACCACAGGAGGACAATGTGTGTAATGAGGTGGTTCCATATGCAAGTAAATTTGAAAGGTGACCTTTATTGCTGGGTTTCTTGGGGCCTCTAGTGGACTAGTCCACAGTGTGAGTCTCCAGGAGTGGACAGGGACAGAGAAGGGCGTGGTATTTCCCCCGGAACCAGCTTTGGGAACTTAAGTTAGCATCTCTGAAAAGGGGTCGAGATCAGCTCCTGGCCCCTCTGTCGTATGCCCTGGCCCCAGACTCTCCACGGACAGACACGGTACACACACTCAGAGCCGCCTTTTATTTTTGGTGCATTTGTTGATAAGAGGCTCTTGACTTTCCGGGACCCAAATGGCCGTCCCTCCCTTTTGCTTCTCCTTGCCATTCCCAGCTCATCCCTCTTTCTGCTTCGGAGCTTCCTCAGTATCTTTTGTGCTCTTAGGAAGAAAAGCTGGTCAGCCACAGCAGTCCTTTTTTTCTGGAGAGTTCTTAGCTCCCCTGCATCCTGCACAGAACATCTCTCCACTGACATCTCCATGGCAGGCCTCTCAGGCCACAGCCAAGGGTAGTTGTTCAGTTGTGCTTTATTTAAAAGCCATAAAACTAGATTCTCAAAGTGATGCTCGTGTGAACAGTTCACTAAATCACCCTGGCCTCGTGCCCCACCCGACTTGGGCCGGGCCTCTAGAATCCTCACGCCAAAGATCTGCTTGGTTTGGGCTAACCCAGCTCCCCGGACCTACTTTTTCCTCCCAGGTAAGAGCATCTACGGTGAACGCTTCCCAGATGAGAACTTCAAGCTGAAACACTATGGGCCCGGCTGGGTGAGCATGGCCAACGCAGGCAAAGACACCAACGGCTCCCAATTCTTCATCACGACGGTCAAGACAGCCTGGCTAGATGGCAAGCACGTGGTGTTTGGCAAAGTTCTAGAGGGCATGGTGAGTTTGGGAGGGCAACCCTCACCAGGGATCTGACAGACCCGAGAGCAGGGGATCCCTGTATTTTATCCCTTTCCCAGAGGGGAAACTGGGGGTCAGGGTGGGTGTGGAAAGTGAGAATAAAAGGCCTACCTCTCTGTTCCCCCAAGTTCTAAATCATTCCAGGCCCCAGGGAGGGGCCGGCCAGGAGGCCCCGTTTCATCACTCACATTCAGTCCTGCCCCAGCCCCACCTGAAGTTGTACAGGACACAGCCAAACATGCTGTCCCTGAGAAGCCACTGGGTACCCATTCCAGCTACCCTCTTCCTCCTCCTCACCCTCAGCCCAACCCAGGTCCTACTTCAAAGGATCAAAACTACTGCATCCTCCTGATGTCAAATCTGGGTTCTCCCTGCCCTGGGCTGGCACCTGCCACGGTGCCCTTAGGACTGTGGTGCCTCACGGTTTCTAGGCTGTTTGTCACGTGGTGGGGTCTCAGCCCTCCCCGGCCATGCGCTGGGGCCCGTCTCCCCTTGAGCCGCAAACCTGACGCACCTGCCTGCCTTCCCAGGAGGTAGTGCGGAAGGTGGAGACCACCAAGACAGACAGTCGGGACAAGCCTCTGAAGGACGTGATAATCGCAGACTGCGGCAAGATCGAGGTGGAGAAGCCCTTTGCCATCGCCAAGGAGTAGGGCCCCAGGGACCTCTTCCCTTTGAGCAACTGTCTGTGTGGCCCCGTTGCCCTCCTGCGGGCGAAGACAGCCCGCCACAGGGCTCCGCGCTGTACCGGCCCTAGTGCTGGCATCGGACGGAGTGGACCCTCCCGTCACATTCCACAGGCCCGGGGGCCCAGTTTTGTAACAAACTCCTCCCAACACTGACCAATAAAAAAAAAAGTGTTTTTTTTATAACCTGCTTATGGGTTCTTGGGCCTGCAGCACCTCCCCCAAGTCTAGTCCCAGCAGGTCTCCTGGGGGAGGGGTGCCCGTCCCCTCCTTGGGCTCCGGTCTGAACCCTTTCCCCAGGCGCTGCCACGAGACAAGCAGGAGCTTTTGCTCCTTGCTCCCACGCTTTGCCCAGCTACTGTGCATCAGCCTTGGCGTGTCCCCTCCCCCATTCTTCTGAGAAACACACCCGTATGTTCATAGCCTACCTCTACAGTGACTTCTTCCTTTACTCCCTGTTCTCTGCTGCCCCTGCCCCGGCCCCTGGGCTGTCAGAGTGCAGGAGTTCTACCAGCCCAGACACCAGTGCAGCTGAGTTCTGACCCTGGGCGAAGAGGGGTAAGTCCTGGGTCCAGGCCAAGGGTGATCCAGCCCATGTCCCTTTCATAGGACTGGGGCATATGACTGTCCTGGCAGGTGATCTGAACGCCTCTGGGCTGCTCAGGGCATCGGTGGCACCGGAGCTGGGGGACAGGCAGCCTCCGGCTGGGCGGTAGCTGTGCTGGCGCTGAGGCCATAGACACCCTGCAGCACACCACTCACCACCACGCTGGGCAGCGGCTCTGGAACAGAAGGAAAACGGGAGGAGGGGGTAGGGGCGGCAGGGCAAGAGGAGGTGCAGGATGGACCCGGCTTCAGGCCTGCAGCCCCCTGAGCCCCCATAGCTCAGCAACAGCCCCTCCACTGCCCCCGAACAAGAGCCCCTGCCAAGGCAGCAGGTCGCAGCTGGCCACCCCAAGTGAGGCTTTGGCATTCCCAGTTCACATTTTGCTTAGTGAAGCTAAGGAATGGAGAACAGGGGAGCCAAGCCTACGTCACCATGTCTACTCCCTGGAGGAGACTACAAAGCAGGCTACGGGAGCAGCGGGCGGTGTGGCCCCAGAGGAGGGGGCGGCAGGAGGGAGCTGCCTGGGGTTCCTGGGAGCTGAGAAGTGGCCAGTTCACCCTCACTCCCATCCTGGTACCTGCTCCCTAAATGTGGATTATGGGTCAGAGGCACCTCCTCACCTGGGGACGGGATGCAAATATAAGGATCCACACGGAAGCTGATGACAGGCCGGTGGTACAGCTGCGAGCTACAAGGAAAAGGGGTCATGAACAGTGGAGGGGCAGGCAGCGCAAAGCCTCAAGTGGGGTGGAGACTAAGGACTGAGATCACCAAGGACCCGCAAACGAGAAGTGGAAAGTGGGCTCAGGAGGCGCCAACAGGAAAACCGGAACCCCAGGGACAGGCCAGAGACTTCAGGCCCTGGCATATGGCCACCAGGGGGCAGCAGGAGCCCAGTGCAGACAGGGACTCTGACTTACCTACTGTTGCCAGGCAGGAACTCCCCCAGGGTGCTGAAAAGAAGAGAGAGGCTGTGAGCTGCCTGGGGATGCCCGAGGGGAGCGTGAGGCACGGGTGGAGATGCGGAAGCCCAGAACTTCACCTCCCAGGGGACCACCGCTTCTATTTGTAACAAGCTCAGTTCCGGAGGCAGCTGGGGTAACCAAGGCTGTCCAGAAAACAACCCCTCCACGGGGGTCAAGAAAGCCGGCAAAGGAGGTTGCGTCTCAAAGAGGAAGAACCAGTCTAGCATCTGGCAGATGGGAGAAGGCAAAGCGCTTGGCCTCTGAAACCTTCCCTCACCTGCTGGCTGTAGAGAGGCCCTGTCCCCCAACACTGGGGCCCTTCATGCCAGTCATGGTCCCCAGAGGTGCTCACCCCCAGCTGCTGGCCTTGGGGTCTGTGGGGAAGTGCCGAAGACTCAGGAATTCCAGTAGTTCCTTGGGCACATCCTGGTTCATGTATAAAATGCCCTGGAGAAGAGAACAGCGGAAACCTGTAGCCAGACTCAGCTGTGTAATATGCACGGTCCGGTGCAAAATGAAAACACAGGGGCTCTTCAAAAATGATAAAGAATTCAAGACAGAGCAGAGCAGTAAACCAAGCTCAGCACCCCCCCCAGCCCTGGGTGACAACACAGGTTTTAAGCCAAAGAAGCTAGCCTGGCCTGTAATCGGGTATAACTGTGTGGGAGGGGGGAAGGGTCCCCACCCTACATCCTTATCAAGAGGGCAGCACAGGATCTCACCCTGAAGGGGAAGAGAACTAGTCTTCATTTAACTGGGACCATCTACCTCCTGGTTACCTCACTCAGTCCTACCAATTCATAGAGGGCTATTTGGACCCATTACCGTTCAAAAAATTGAGGCTTGAAGTAGTGGATAATATGCCCCAAATGTGGGTCCCTCTCACCCCATGCCCCTGCACTTCTCTGGGATCACACCTCTGGTCCAGCAGGCTGGGGGGCAACAAAGCAAGACCCACGCACACCTGGATATATGCCTCCAAACCCTGCCGCCGCTGCTCCAATCCTCTGGTCCTCCAGTTGGGCAGGCGTTTCGACGGGAAGTCAGGCACTTTGCACAGTTTCTTGATCTGCCAGGAGGTTACCGCGGTGCGATCACAGCATCCCACTGAGCCCTTAAGCTCATTTCACCCTAGCCAAAAGCCCTGCCCAGTCCTCCCGCCACCACCCCTATAAACTTGACTTAGACCCACGTGGCAAGTGATGGTTAGAACAAGGGCGAGAGGCGCCCCAACTCCCCCCCCATCCCCTGATGCCCAAAGGCGGGCGGACAGCGCAGGGGCACGGACAGCACAGGCTGGGACCTGCCCCCTTTGCGCCCATTCCTCAGCCCGCGGGTAAGTCTGTGCCCAGGACTTGAACTCTCCAGGGCCTGGGGCCTTAAGCGGGGGCGGTAGAGGCTGGGGCCCGCCGGCTCTTCTGCCCGCCGCCCAGGGACAGGGCAGGAGCCGGTCTGCGGTCGGTCAGTGGGAGGGTGGGTGGTGGGCGCCGCCTCACCCGCTTGTGTAGCGCGTGGAACTCGCTGTAGCGCCTCTGCACGGTGTGTCTGCGCCCGCGGCACAGCACCTCCACTCGGAACACCTGGCGGGCGCGGGCGGGCAGCCGTGTGCGCGTGAGTTCCCGCGGGAGGGCGCAGCAGGACCCGCGCCCGGCTACGCGCCCACCCTCCGCCCCCAAAGCCACAAAGTTGCCTAGAAAAGCCGCCGCTCTCTGGGGACCCTCCCACGCTCCCCACACACTTGGGGACTCTGCTGCGTGCAGTCAGTCCCTCAGGAGCGGGGACCGCCACCCGCAGGGCTGGACAATCCAGGCGGCCCCGAGACCCTCTGCAGGCTGCCCTGCGACGGCCTGGCCCGCTGTTCTCGGCCGCCGGAGCCCGGGGTGCGGGGTCCCCTCTGCGTTGTGCGCGGGGAAATCTGGCGGGTCCCTGCGCCCCTTCCCACCCAGTGTCCCCGCTCACCATGTGGCCTTTCTCGGGGTTCTGCCGGGGCCCCTCGGTCTCGGGCCCCACGGACGGGATGTGAACTTCCAGCATCCGCGCGCAGTTCGCACCCCGAGCTCTGCAGGCGCGGACCAGAGACCCTGAAGAGCCCGGCCCCGCCCCCTCATACCCTCGCGCCCCGCCCCCACGCCGGCCCCGCCCCAGGCGTTCCCTCGCGCCGCCAGGTCCTGCGAGGGACTGATTAGGCTGGACGCCGGGCGACAGGAGGCGGACGCCGCCCTCTGAGCCTAGTGGGGCCGCAATGCGTGGGGACCCTTCGGCAGAGAGGCATCCATTTGTCAACGCGTCCACATTCACTGAGCACCCACTGAGTGCCACGAACCCGGGCAAACCAGAATTTCACCTGCTCTTTGTTGAGCGCCTGCTAAGGACTGGGGCCTGTGGGCGCTGGGCAAGGAGAGAGGCTGGGCCCAGACCAACCAGGGACTTTCCCTGCGTTCCTCACACCCTTCCCTGGGACCAGACTGCCCCCAAACCCATTCCCTACACCTTCAACCCGGACCCTGAGAGCGCAGCCACACAGGGGTAAAACTTGGACACACTCTGGCTTTGATGTCCCCCTCCCCCAGCATTCATAGGCCTCTCCGTTCGTTCACTTTTTAAATCCATTCCTCCATTCATTCATCTTTCAGTCAAACCTGCATCAGTCCTGGGAGAGGCAGTTTAGGGACCGAGGCTCTGCTTTGGAGATTAGACAGCTTGGATTCCCCTGACTCTGTAGCCTTGTGCTCATCTGCAAAATTGGGATAACATGCCTCCCTCAGGAGAGTAGGGATTGAGAAAGTGGCAGTTTGTGAGCTTATCCTGGAGACACAGGTGGGTTGTGTTGGTGTACAGGGCAACGGAGGGGAAGAGACTGTGGGAAGTGGCACAGGGTTTCTTGCCCATTCTTGTGGCAGAGTCTTTCCGGTATGCAGTAGAATTTCATTTAGAACTGTCTCACCTCCTGTGTTAGAAGGGACCTCTGCTCCCACCGCCCAGCTCCGCTCCCACTGGCCCCAGTCTTAAGGGAGCTGTGCCGTTCAGCAGAGGCCTCCACTCCACTGACTTCTCTCCACGATGGTCTAGGTGGGCAGTGGAGTTTGGGGAGTCCCTGCCTCCAAGAGCTCACACCAAGGGAGGCTTTGTGGTGGGAAGGAGGAAGCAGAATACCTGTCTTAGGGGTTAGGGTCAAGGGACCACTGCCTCCCTCCTTCCCCTGCTAGTGCAGAGGTGCTTCTGAGCTGAAACTCTCCATTCCCAACTCTGCCCCCAGAGAGAGGATGAGTGGATGACCCCAGAAAGGGGGCAAGCAGGTCTCATTCATTATATGTCCCACACTTTTCACCCTGAATTCCATCTCACAAGGTCCCCAGAATCAGGAAGCTGAAACTTCCTGGAAGGGAAATGACCCCCCATGAGGAGAAGTGCTGGGGTTTCATTTCTTTCCTTGCACTCTAGGGCCCCACCGGTCAGGGACCCTGCTCTGCTTGTCTACCATCCAGGAAGTCTTCTCTTGGGACCCTCAGACCTCTAAACTTCTTGGTCACCCATCCTAAGGACTGTCTGCCTTCCGTCTCTATCCCTACCACCCAGAAAACTGTTAAGTCTCCTAGTGAATCTCACAGTTCTTCCTTGTCATTCTCCCTCATACACGGTCCATTCTCTACTTGGCAGTGCAAACTGTCATCAATGCTTAAAACCTTCCAAAGGCTTCCCATTGCAATTAGAACAAAACCCACCCTCCCCACCACCATCGACAAAGCTCTCAATGACCCAGCCCAGCTTCCACCTCTTATCTCCTCTACTTCCCTCTCCTGTATGGAGCTCCAGCCACAGTGACCATCTTCCAGTTCTTCAGACCTAACAAGCTCTTTCTGCCTCAGGACCTTTGCACTTGCTCTTTCCTCTCCCTGAAACACTTTTTCCTGACTCTCCACTTGGTGGGCTTCACCTAAAACTTTCAGTTCTTACCCTAAAACTCACCTCCTCAAAGAGGCTTTCCTTCCTTACCACCCTGTCAGTGTCTGTCTCTGCACTTATTCTAATGTGGAGTTACTGTTAGTTTCTTGTGTGTCTCCCTGGCTTTCCCACCTCGGCCCCAGACTCAGCACCATGGGGCCAGAGACATGGTCTCTTGTCAGTTGTTGCCACCATGGTGCCAAGCATGTAGTAACCACACAGACAATATTTTTTGATTTTAAGACTGGAAGATATGGGGGGAAGGTATAGTTCAGTGGTAGAGTACATGCTTAGCATGCACAAGGAAGGTCCTGGGTTCAATTCCCCAGTACCTCCATTGAAAAAAAAAAAGGACTAAATAAATGGGAGAGGGGGATGTTGGGAAAAGGCTAAAGAGAGAAGGGAGGGACTGCGAGAGGCAGGAAGGGAGCAGGGGTTGCTGAATCCTTAGAGGAAGGCCTGCAGAGGGATGAGAACAGCGATCCTCTTCCCACCTTCAGAGACAGACACCTCTCTCTCTCTCTCTCTCTCTCTGTAGACTGCTGTCCACTTTATCCATCTGTTTAATTTTCAGGTGTTCCCGAGAAGTCTCAAATCAATGGATTTTCATCACCTGTTATAGAGGGAGATTTGATGCACCACCTGACTTGTAAAATATCTGGTAGTAAACCTGCAGTTCCTTATTCCACAGCATTTCATTAACACATGAATGAAGATCCAAGTGAAGAAAAACAAGATCCTTGACCCGGAGACATTTACATCTTTGGGGAGCTAAAACAACATATGGAGAATATTTTCCTGTAAAGAGGACCACGGGACATGATGTACACTCCAGAGCAGTTATTACAGTCAAAGGAAAAGTTTTCTCCTGTATGGTTAAAGCATTGAGCTGCTCAGTATATGATCACTGAGCTAAATTCCAGACTCAGATTTTGCGATGCGTGGTCCTGGCGTGGGGCTTGATACTGTGCGTTCTGCACGAATTCGCTGGTGATGCTGATGCTCCGGGTCGGGGACCACCTTGTGAACACCTGTCTCCTGGCTCCCACACTATCCCTGTCAGGAAGCGGGGCCTCTCTCGCCCCACCGTTTAGGCATGGAGCCTGGAGACGAAGGCAGGATGGGCTGGGGGTTGGAGGTGTCCCCCACAGATGCCCCCGCGCCTGCAGGCGGCCCGGCAGCCCGGCGCGCAGGTGGGCTGGACCGCGCCTCCCGCTCTGGCTCGGCCCTCGCCCTCGGCCGCCCGCACACAAAGCCCCTTTCACTGGCTCGGCCTCCGGAGGCCACCGATGCTGCTGGGAGGTTTGGTTAACCCCGTTAAGAAAACAAACAGCTCCTGCGCCGCGGGCGGGCGGGCTCCGCTGGGCACAGAGGCGGGATTCTTCTGCCCGCTGCAGCGGCTGGAGGTGGCCTGGCCTGGGGCCCCAGCAGCTGGGGGCGAGGCTGGGCCTGGACGGCTCCTGGAGGTTGAGGGGGGGGGGCCTCTGGTCACCTGGGCAACCTTGGGCAACGCCCTGAGCCTCAGGGTCCTCGTCCGTACCACCGGGAGCTGTGTAGAGGCTAAATGACACCATGCTACCAAGGCGTTTAGCACCGGGCCTGGCACGCAGTAAATTAATGTTAACTATTCTTATTTGACTGAATTACACGAGTTCGCTGTTTCGGTAGGCCCAAACCATGGGGTATTGACAATTACATATGGTTCATCCTGTGTTTGTTAAGGATTCATCTTTGAAACAACAAAAACAAACTCTTCTATTCCTTCATTATCCTGAGGTTTCAAGGTTAGCTTTTAAAAAAACCAAAAAGGAGGACGGGTAATAGCTCAGTGGTAGACTGCAGGCTTAGCATGCACGAGGTCCTGGACTCAGTCCCCAGAACCCCACTAAAATAAACGAAATAAAAAAATTTAAATCAAAAAGCCAGTAATTATCCCAACTGCTAACTCTGTGATCAGGCTTTTCCTGATTTTCTTAATATTGTGCAACCAAAAAAAGGTAAAGAAAATGAATTGGAAGCAGACGTTGGTGTAAATCAGCAAGTATCCTGTTCATCCTGGCAGCCTCAGAGTCCTTACTAACTGCCTTTTTAATAACTACATCTTATACATTTGAAATAATATAGTAATAAAATTTAAAAATTTATGTTATGAGTATTGAATTTTGGTGTAGATGTCTAAAAAAATAGTTCTACTGCTAAAACATTTTAAATTATTGAGCTAAACGCATCATTTTATAAATGAGGAAACAGGTGTGAGGAAGGAGAAGTGGGCCGTGGAGAGGGCTGTTAGGAAGGCATTACTGACAAGCACGTCCTGCCTGAGCCCTGAGAGCTAAGTCTGGCACCAGGTTCGGCTGGTGCCCTCCTTCTGAGGGGACAGGTAGGCTCCAGCCAGCAGAGTCACTCCTAGGAGCCACCTGGCCCTTCCTTGCCCAGAAGATGGAGGCGGCCAGCTGCCTCAGACAACAGAACCCAGGGCTGGAGCAGGGGGAGCTGCGGAGGCCACCCCAGCAACCCGGCATCCACCCAGCACAGCTGCCCAGGGAGGTTTTTCTGGTGCTCCAACTCCTAGCACCCCTTAAGAGTGATATGTCAGTGGGCCAACCAGTCGCCCCGCTGGTGTGCCAGCACCGGGGTTCAAGGAACGAAGACAGGCCCAGGCACCCTCAGGTCAGAGGGGTTTATTGTGATCAGAGCTGTGGGACCAAGAACTAAGGACCACAGGAAAGCCACGGGCGGGGGGGCGGGGGGGTGGGGAAACCCCGGCCCTAGGCCTCAAGGTCCAGAATGGAGGTGCCCCCTACTCTCGCTGTAGCCCTGGGTGCTGTCTGGGGTTTCCCAGCAAGCAGAGTTTCTAGTCTCTGCCTTTACTGGTCCCCAGCCACTCACCCAAGTGCTTCTCTGTCTTCCAGCTTCTGTTCCTGCTCCCAGACTGGGCCACACACTGAGCAGGTCTGTGGAGAGAGCCTCAGAGGGTGGGAGCGGCAGATGCCTATGAGGTCAGGAAGGTAACTTTTCCTTGGGTTTCTGTGGGTTTTTTCAGGTCTTTAAGGAAACGACTTAGTAGATTAGAGTTTAGGTCCTTCTTGTCCATCCCCGACTGGGTCGTGTGGGATATGGTGAGGCAGGGGGGCTGAGTCGAGCAGACTGGGTTCAGTTCTTTGCTCCGGGGTGGGCCTTGGGCAAGCTGCTTGAGGCCTCGAGGCCTGTCTTTTAATGTAGATAATGACGCCCACCTGGCAAGGCCGGGGTGCTGATGAGTTTCAAAGCCCTGAGCACACTGGCACAGGGTAGGTGGGTGGGTGATTACCGCACGGCAGCTCTTGTTATGGCCCCCGCGGTGGGAAGGCACTATCGGAGGCAGCCTGGACCCGGCCCTGCACGTGTTCCCGGCGGCCAGGTGCCTCACCGTCTTCTCTGGTGAGGTTGCTGATGTTCCCAAGAGGAGGCCGACTTCGGGGCCCCTGTGGTCATCACTGCTGTCACTCATAATGGAAGAGGAAGCTGAGAGCTCTGAAGCTACGAGGGGGCAGTCATTTGGAAACTATCGTCACATCGCTTCAGGGAAAGGTCCTATCTCAGATTGGACAGGGTTTTTCTTTGGGTTTTTTTCTGGACCCAGACACAGTGCATCCTGTGGAGGCTGAGCTTCCTCTGAGCAGCCCTGGTGGGAGTGAGGGGGTTTCTGCCCGAGGTCTGGGCATCAGAGCCAGAAGGGCATGTCCACAACAGACAAAGGCAAAGGGGAGGTGGCCCTTCAGGGGCAGGTGGCTATCACCTCCCAGCCTGCAGGTCCCACCTGGGGCACTGAGCGCCTGCCAACCACAGCAAGGCCTACTGAACCCTGAATCAGGCCTGATTTCTGGATCACTTGAAAAATCCCAAGATGTGGGCCGCCAGGCTCGTAATGCAAGAATCGCCAGAGCTGAAGGGCAGCCACTGCCCTCCTTCAGCTGCCTTTGGAAGTGGAGGAGGGCACTGAGATGAGCAGGACAACACAGTCCATGATCTTGAGTTCAGAGCCAGGGAGGCGACTGAGATCATCTTCTTCGCCGTAACATTACAAGCAAGGGTGAGAAAGACCAGACGTTTAAAAGGATAACAAAGATAGTGCCAAGCAAAGAACTAAAAAGGAGGCGGGGCTCCCAGCCCAGTTCGGGAGTGGGATGGAGAATGGGTCACAGAAAGCTTCCCAGAGAATGCACGTATAAAGTAGGCTTCAAAGAATGCATTGGTTTGTTTTCCCATAATGAAAATAGCTTTATTTAATGGTTATGATTATAAAAATACACAGACATTCCAGGCAACATAAAATGGTATAAAAATTTAAATAAATGCAAAATTCCGTCCCTAGAGGCAACCATAGTTAACAATTCGATCAGTATCCTTCCAATATATATATAATTGTATATAAATGCAGACCATATCATACATGTAATTCTATAACCTACTTTTTTTCACTCAAAAATATGTTTTCTTGTCAGTGAACAGAGCTATATACCACCTTCAATGGCTGTATAATATCTAATTGTATTATGTACCATAATTCATTTAATCCCTTCCTGCTGTACATGAAGACTGATTTCAAATTGTACAACTGTAAACAATGCTATGATGGGCCTCTTGGCACAGTCTTCCTCATGGACTTGGCTTCTAGAAGCGTCTACGGGAATCCCCAGTGAGTGTTCTGACACATTCACCAATGCCCTCCGTCTCTGTTTACTTACACTCTCATCTGCAACAGTGAAGGCTGACGGTTTCAGGCAGGTGTAATTCTGAGAAGAGAGGGATGGGGGCTGAGACAGGGTGCTTCAGGTACAACGTCCCCCATTAATAAAGGCTTCTGAGGCCACACAGAAGTGAGGAAGGAAAGAGAGTATGTGGAATCAGTTTCCAGGAGGCACGCGCACTGCTGTGAAGCACTAGGAGATAAATGGGGAAAGGCGAGCTGGGGTCCTCTCCCAGAAGGCTGTGAAGGCCAGGTGGCAGAGCCTGCAACTGGAGACCATTCAACTGTTATCTATTTGGCACCTATTTTAAGCCCAGATCTTTTCAGGGGGCCACGGGGTTATACAGACGTTCCACTGTGGAGAGTTGACTGGTGGGCAGGGAGAGCCGACATTAAACCACTCAAGTGGCATCACAAGACATGGACAGATCATGTCGCACCAACCCTGGGGCCAGGAGACAGGGATGAGTTGTTCTAGTCCATTTCTAACTGTGAGCTCAGTCCTGACACTTCCCCACCGAGGAGCTGAGAATCTTAGCCAGTGACTCTGAACACAGTGTTGGAATCAGGCACGTGCCAACCGCAGCAAAGTATGTCCTTCCTTATTCCAGGAGGGACCCCCCTTCCCCAGCCCCCAGGCTGCCGGGAATGGTGGGGAAAATCCCACCACCTTAGGGGCTGGTGCCCCTCAAAATCCATGGTCTTCAATCCCACACAGGCCCTACGTTCAGCAAAGGACACTGCTTCCATCACCATGTTCCCTCCTCAACCAGTTCCTGGCCCCATGCTTAGTATTTCCATTATCTTCTCACCTTTTTAAAATTTGAGCTGCACAGGCATTCTTTCTTTATTTTTTTAAAGAGTTCTCAGCTAGAGGTGCATTCAGAATGAAATCTTCTGGAAAGAGCTCAATGTTACAAATTTCTATGTGGACACTTCCGGTCATTTCTACTTCTCCCATTATTCTGTCACTGAATACTCATACCGAATGTTGGGGTTCCTCCAGCTCTAAGCCCTCATCTTCAGGATTCCAGAGCCCAGGGATTCACACGGGACATAACCTCAGGGGAAGTAGGGGAATGCAGACTCATCTCCACACCTCTTCTCTAAACCACTTAACTCAAAATAGGTGAACAAGACATTCCTGTCTGAGGACATTTTAATTACCAAGCCGGAGACCATCACTCTCTGGCCCCCAGCCCCAGCTGTGAGGCCCCTTGCTCTGTGCACTTTGTGTTCCCAGACATGGCTGATGGCTTGTCCCTTTCTCTCCTCCTAAGTTTATTAACATGCTAGGTCTGATCCACCTTTCAATAAAACAAAGCCTGACTTCACTCTGTATCTCTCCCACCTCTCAGCAGAGTCCTCCCTTCCCAGGCAGAGAAGCCTCTTATATGACATGGTCAGCACCTGCTGTCCCCACGGCTTCCCTGCCCACCTGCTCCAAACCCATCTGGCCTCCTGTGTTACCTGCGTCATGACGGGCTGCACTGTCTACCCCGAAATCCAAGCCAGAAGCTTGCAGGTCATGTTAACTACCGCCCCCTCCCTCAGGCCTCTCATCCAATCAGTGACCAGACCCCAGTGGCTCTTCTCCACCTCCTGTACCTCTTCCCGAGCTCCAGCCCCATTACTACTCTGCTCCTTGGCACTCTGGCTGGCTCTCCTTGCCTCCACCCTCACACCTGATATGTCTACATCACAAATGTGACCAAGCTATTCGCTGCTCAAGTCCCTTCAGGAGCGCCCCACACGTCACAGGCACTGTGTGATCCAGCTCCTGCTCACCGCTTTCTGCGGGCCGTCCACTGACTAGACTCTGGCCACATTGAGCCATTGCATCCCCCTGGTTGTGCGCACCTCCCACTGCCACGACACAGGGAGGCAGAATGGACCCAGCAGAAGGAACAAATCCCTCTCTGCCTTTGAGACACAGTTTAAGCATCCCCTTCTCCAATTTCTTCCTCCTGAGCCCCCAGGTAGAAGGACTCCTTTGTGGAGCCCCCTGCACTGGCCTCTGGCTCAGTGCACTTACCCTGCTATTGGCCTTCTTAACTTCCATGTCTGCCGGCTCTGCCCAGAAATGCATGGGCCCTGGACAGCCAGCCCTGTCTGCCTCGGGATGCAGGAGGCTGAGGAGGAAGTTCTGAAACCAGAGGAGAGTCCATCCCAAGGAAATAACAAAAACAGACTTCTATCAAGATGATCACTGGATGGAATATAACAAAGTGAGGAGGAAGCTTTAAAAATTAAGTTTCTTTGGAGAAGAGAGTTACAAATATGCAAAAAGGAGATGAGAATAAACTCTATGGAGCTAGACAGGAAATAGAGGTGTGAATGCATGATTTTTAGTACCTGATTCTTTATTTATTTATGCCATTTATCTTCACCGCTTTTGGTATGTCCATATATCTGTTTCCTTGTTGTGTCTGCCAAGAGCCTAGAAGTCATGATACTCCAGTAGCAAGATCAGCACCCAGACCTTGGTTTCTAAATATCATTCTCCAGTAAAAGGAATCAAGATTCCTTAGAGAAATGTCTGATTCCAGGGCTGGTGCAGGGAAGATACAAGATAAGCCTGGAACATCTTGTTAGCCAGAAAGAAAGAAAGTGTTGAAAAAACGAAGGGGGCGTGTTAATACCTGGGACAGTCTGACAATCAAAACAAATCGAAGCAATGGCTTGCAATTTTGAGTAAAACAGGAATCCATTCGTCCATATTGATAAACAAGCAGATTAATAAATAGGGAGGAAAGATGTTTTTCTTGAGAAGAAGAATGCCAACCAATAAATGTAGAAGAAACCATGGAGTTAGAAAATCACACTGGATGAAGAACAAAATATTTACTTGATATAAAAGTATCTTCCCACAGAAAACTGCTTAATTACAAAGGAGAAGGAGTAAATTTAACATGGGGAAACCTGGCAGTCATCAACTTAACCAAAAGATCAGAGTTAACGTCAGCATTAATGGGACCAACCAACACCACATCACACTTAAGATGCGCTGAGGACACACCTCTACTGTGATGCTCCTGCCCAGCACGCAAAACCCTCATCTAACCGTGTGGGACTGTGTGGGACCATGAGACCAAACTGAGGAACATCCTACAAAACCCCTGGCTGTATTCCCCCAAACTGCCAAGGTAATGAAAGGCAAGGAGAGGCTCGAGAACTCTTCCAGATTAAAAAGAGACACATGTAACCCTGTGTCACCACTAAATGCAGCACATGATCCTGCACCAGGAAAAAGGGAATAAAGGACGTGACTCAGACGACCGACACAATTTAAACTGAGACCAGGGGTTAAACTTTATCAGTATCGTATCAGTGGTATGCTTCCTGATTTTGATAAGCATACTTACGGTTGTAAATTATGACAGAACGTCCTTGTTCTTAAGGGAATGCATACTGAAATTTGGGGGTAAAGGGGGACATACAATGTCTGCAACCTATTCTCAAATAACCTGGAAAATACAACACGTAAATATACATAAAGCAAATCATAAATCATTAAGCAAAAAGGTAAACCCCTGGGAAATGTGGATAAAAGGATATATGGGAGTTCTTTGTGATACTCCTGTAACTTTTCTGTAAGTTTAAAATCATACTAAAATTTTAAAAGTTACCAAACAAACCAGGAATCCAACAACAAGGGATGAGTCAGAATTATGGTACAGTCACTCTATGGAAGCCTAAAAATTGCATAGCCTTACAAATAAAGTCTGTGAAGATACATAACAAAGCAGGAAAAAATGCTTATAACATACAGTGTTGAGTGATAAAAGCAGGATACAAGTATTTTATGTGTATATTATTACAACTATGCAAAGCAAAAATACAAGAAGACGGGAAGGATAAAATCAAAGGTGGTAATAAGGATAGTAGGGGATATATGGGAGAGACTGAGTGCCTTTTTCTTAAAAAAAAAATCAACGTGTTTAAAAAAAATACTTGCAGCAGAGGTACTCCCCTGTCAGGCTGGTACCCTGGAGATCAGCGCTGTTTACTGCCTTCTTTTGCCTCAGGCTGCCCCTACCCAAACCTTACCAGCCCCCGCACCCCTCAAAGAGAACTGATAGAGCAGACGTGGAGTGCCGGC
This sequence comes from Vicugna pacos, assembly GCF_048564905.1. NCBI lineage: Eukaryota > Metazoa > Chordata > Mammalia > Artiodactyla > Camelidae > Vicugna > Vicugna pacos. Next base: position 5,133,555 of record NC_132992.1, read on the forward strand.
AGCCGGGGCATCTCTGGGGGTGCTGGGGCCGGGAGCGGCGAGGTTCCCGTGCAGGCAGTCTGCCAGCCCTGCCCCACAGGGGAGCTCCGCAGGCCGCTCTGACCAGTGAGCTGGAGCAGCTGTGGACACAGCTGAGGGGAAGCCCAGTGGCAGCACATCGGAGATCGGGCCTCCCTGGCCGGGCTGGCACAGAGACCCCTTTGAGCGCCCTTGGCTGGGGCCTCTTGCTGGCATGCTCCCTCCTGGGCACAGACAGCAAAGCTTCTTGGAACTGAAAAGGTTTAGGGACCCTTGGATGACTTTATCTAGAGGCAGAGTGCCTGGTTCTGTCATCTATGGAGATAAAATGTTAAATCCTTATCAGTCCTTGATATTTTTTAACGCGAACCAGTCTACTGAGGACGCGTTTTGATGGGTGGCAAAAAGAAGTTCAGAACACAAGGCTTTGCTATCAGAAGGCAAGACTCACAGAGCCCTGGGCAGCTGAGGGAAACAGGGCAGGAATAAAAGAGAAAGTCTGCCTTCTTTGCAGGAGAAGTGGTTTTGCTCCTCTTATTATAAAAGACATCTTAAAAACTCCTTCCCTAAAGAAACAGGAGTAAGGATTAAATAGATTGAGACCCCAGAACAGGTGGCTGAGGTAGACAGAGAAAAAGAAACTCCAGCGCGACAGGGAAGCAGCACACAAGCCTGTGGACTCCCATGGAGAGAGACTTAGTATTCCTGGGCGGCTCCTCGGTCAGGAGCATTCCAGACCTGCTTCCCACCTGCTCCGTAGCCTAAAGCAAAAAGCACCACCATTCTGAGTCAGGTGACCTGATTTTAAAGTATTTTATTACATAATCTTTTCATGGCACCATCAGGAGTAACAGAAAACGTTATTCCCAGTTCCTAACCACATCCTGAAAAATATACATTTGTATTTATATATTTATATCAATACTCCACCCCTAGCCAATAATTCCACCACCTATTATAGGTCTTTTGCTTAAAGCAAGAAACTATTCTCTCCAGTAAGAAAATATATATGGAAGCTAAATGAAGTAATGGTTAGAGTGACTGGGGACAGTTTGGTCTTGGGGGCAGGGAGGAAGGGGTGAAGTCCAAGCTAGGCAGGAGGCATCACTGGGATCCAGCAGAGGTGGAGGAGGACAGTGTATAAAAAGGCAGCGTCAGGCAGGTGGGCTCTGGTGTCCTTGGTCCATTAGGAGATGGCCTTTGCCTCAGGAAGGAAGGCTTCCCAGTACTTTGCCAGCTGCAAAGAAGTGGGGACAGTGAGCAAGTGCCCCCATTGAGTGGCAGAGCCTGAGCCTGGCAGGGGAGCAAGCGCAGTGCCACGGCACTCCCCACTCCCCAAAGGGAGGGCTGAGCTGAGGCCAAGCTGAGGAGGTGGCTAGGCTGGGAGTGACCTTGGAACAGACTGGCCAGCCGGCCACACTGCCTTTATTCCTTACCTCTCTAGACTGAAGGAAGCAGCAAGTGCAAGGGCAATCTCTGAAGACAGTCCTGGCTCTGCCCCGGAGAAGGGGCCACAGCTTGGCCCGGCTCAGTTAGCCCCTCACAGCGGGGGCCACTGTCCCACACACTGACCGAGACCGCAGCCTCAAGAGGACTGGGAGGTATCATGAGGTTACAGGGAGAGGAGAGTTGGCGTTTGTCCTTAAAAACGAACTCATCATAGGACTAAGGCAGTCCTGCTTATTAGCAAAACACCCTAATGGACACTCCAAGTTAGAGCAACAGGGCCTACTTTCAATTATCGATTAAGCAGGGGCCAGGCCCTCTGAAGCAGGGCCAGACTGCCCAGTCACCAAAGCCACGAGTAGGCAGCCGGCCTTCAGAGCAGGCAGGAGAGGCAGAATGCCGTGCATAAGTTACATACCTGCTGCTGTGAGTACAGGAGTGTCTCAAGGTACTTGATCACGTGGTTTTTGAAGTCCTTGGATTTCTCTTTCTAAAGAAAAACAGGGTTCTCCACTGACCATCCAGATAGTTGCTCCTTCCCCTCTTGATAGGATGGTGATGCTTCTTGCTGACCAAAGCTGAACACAGCCTCAGAAAGTAGAGACTGGAATAGCTACAATTTCCAGCCAAATAGCCTCTGCCAAGGCCTTTCAAGGCTCTCCTGTATGATGGGGGGGTGGGAGTGGGGAAGGGGAGGAGAAAGGACAGCGGACCAGAGGGTCTGTGACAGCTGCAAGCTTTGCTTTGTGTCTAGCTGCAAGTGTAGGACAGCCACTTGCCTCAGGAACAAACAGATGAACATGAACATGAACACACACACACACACACACACGCACACACAAAGGCCACAATGGTTCACGATAACTTCCAAGTCACTGGCACCACCATCTGTCTCCCTCCTCAATACACTTGGGCAAATCCAACAACACTACTAAACCAGGCACCGCACACCGGTGAGAAGCAGGATCTTCTATCTCACCTCAAACCGTATCACTTCTTTTCGTACCACAGTTGAAATCCTTTCAAAGTCCCTTTCATACTGAGTCACCCGAGACTCCCACTGGAAAGAAAGAGGAAAGAAACGATCACTTAATATTATATCACCATTAAGTCTTTACCTTTGAACAGCAATTCTATATCTGGGACCTCAATTGGTCATCTGTCTGTCTGTCCCTGCGGGTGAGATTCGCTATGGAGACTCCACACATAAGCCAGAGTCCACATAAGCAGAAGGCCACCCCTGGGGCTGGCTGAGAAAGAGAAGCCACGTGCCCCAGGCCAAGCCTGGTCCCTAAGAAAGCTCCAGTGCCCCAGAGGCTGTGGTTTAGGTGTTCGCCAGCAAGGCTGAGAGCCCCAGAGAACTGAATTTAGTTCTCACCAGGGAGGCATATCTGAATTATCTTGGAGCTTTTCAAAGACCCAGCCAGGACCCCTCCTGCAGAGACTCTGATTTGGCAAATCTGCGTGGAACAGGAAAGGGCCAGGTCTCAGGGCAAGCCTGGACTTGAGGCCTCTCCAGCAGCCACCGTCCTTTAGACTCAATCAGTTCTCTCGCCTGCTGTGGGGTTCCGAGCATCTGGAGGGGCTGGGACCTGGGCTCAGGTAGGAGCTGGCACAACACCCCTGCTGGGCTGCCTCGGGGGCCTCACCTCCACGATCTCGTCCTTGGCCTGCTGCAGCTTGTCAGGCTTGTTGGCCCACAGAAGCCGAGCCTCAGCCTCCCGCTTCTTCTGCAGTGTGGCCTGAGCATCCTGCCAGCGCTGCCAGGTCTTCATGCGCTGGTCGAAGGCGGCCTGTGGGGGCGGGGGTTGGGGGAGAGCAGGAGAAGCCCTTCAGGAGCTTAGGTGGCTCCACCTCGGCCTCAGGGTCTCTGCCTGCAGCTATGCCGGGTGGGACAGAGCGAGGGCGGGCCTTGCAGCCACGTGTTAGTGCCCAGCTGGAAGTTTAACGCTGAGAAGCACAAGCCTGGATAAGACTCCTCTCCACGTCTCCAGCGGGCCAGCGCCATGCTGCTTCATGCTACCCCCAAGGCCGGATGGCGGGGAGCACAGTCGGCGGCCCGATGCCAGTGCCCAGCGCTATAGCTTTTGAACTGCCTCCCTCAGGTCAGTCAGCCCAGGAGTCTCCATCCACACTTCCCTGAGTGCCTGCCGTGTGCCCGGAACTAAGAATACAGTGGGAAGTGAAACAAATGGTCCTGTTCTCATGGAGCTTATGATCTAATAGAAAAGTGGACAATGTATTAATAATTGCCAGTAAGTGACTGGAAGTATGCAGAGTTCAGAGAAAACAAGCAGTGTACTCTAATAAAACTGGGGACCTAGCTTAGCCTGGGAAAACTCCAACAGGCCAAAAGGCCAACCTAAGGAAGCAACCTTTAAACTGACGCCTGAACAACATACAGGGTTAGCTTAACAGATCTTTAAATAAACACTTAAAGCCACCATGGGGACACACGGTGTCCCCGGCTTTCACCGTATCCACATTCAACTGTTCTAGGCTATCAAAGCCCCCAGGAAGCTCTCTAAAGTCCACTTGCTGGTTTTTCCTGTTTCCAGTCCCTTGACCACAGTCATTTCCAGAGGATAATTGTTTGACCTAACCAAACCATCTCCCCTGCCACCCACGAGCTTTGCAGGATTCCAGAGGTGGCCTGGATGACAGACCTGGCCTGAGGCAGTCTCCCAGCCCTGTTCCTTTTGCTCCTCTTCCCTACAAAAGTTCCCCGGACGTCTCCTAGGCCACCTTAGTGCAGGCCTTTGCCAACACTTGAACCGTAGTGGGTAAAATGACACCAAATTTACCTTCCTCTGAATTGTCACTGCTGCTCGCCTGCAATTTCTTAATAGCCCAACATCAAAGGATTAGGTAAAGGGTGACCTCGTATTCCAAGTTAAGACTCAAGCCTAAGCCCCTGGGCTAACTGTGGCCCAGCTGCAGGTTCAGGGAACAGCAGAAAAGAAACATCTGCTCATCTCTCCGATCCCATCGCCAGTTCATGACCACGAGGAGGGTAGGTGAGGGGTCTCTGAGACCAGACCAGCCTGCAGTTCTGCACTCTTAACACCTGCTGCCCTAGCTCGGCCTCCCTCACCCCTGTCTGTACCGGCTCACCCAGTCTGGGGGTCATATCCAAGAGCTGAGCTCTCCAGAGACCCCAAACAATGCTCTTCTCTGAAAGCTTCCCCAGAGAACCCCTCCCCAGGAGGGCTCTCCAGCCAAAGTAGCCTGACCAGTTCTAAGAATTCCAAAGCAGGTTATTCTTCCAGCCTCTTATCACTCTGGAGTTAGCAGCCAACCAAATAGCAAAGGGAGAGGACAATGAGCAATCTCACAGGCTATAATAAGCAACTCTACCACAGAGGAAATGGGAGCCCTGGGAGCAGCTCGCTCTTGACAATACAGGGGCTCTCTGGCAGGACAGAGGTTGGGGATAGGGAGCAGGGTGACTCTGTTCCAACTCAGAGGATCATACATTGTGGCCCCAGACTGGATCGGGCAGACTCAGGCCCTTTTAGGGCAGGCGCCAGGCTCGCTCTCGGCTCTTTCCTGTCTCAGGGAGGCCATGCGAGAGCTAATACCACTGCCCAGTGGTGCTTCCTTGGCCACGCTGAAAGGTCATGGGAAACTAGAGTGCCCCGGTCACCAAGCGAGAAGGTAAGGTGCTTGACCTGAGGGACAGGCTGTGGTATAGTTACCAGCGTGGCCAGCACAGCACAAAGAGGACCCCGGTGACAAGCTCTCTCAGCCCCCTGGCCACACTCCTCCATGCAATGCCAAGCCGGTTCCGTGTAGTTACCTGACTGCACACATTGGAGGGACAAGTGGAAGCCAGCAAGAGCTCTTACCAAGGCAAAGCCGCCGCTTACTGTTAAGGAGGCAAAGACCAAAGGACTGAGGAAGTCACTGCTCCAGGGGGCCAAGACAGCAGGTCTGTAATAAGCCTTGTTGACGAAAGGAGCACAGAGCTGTCAAGCTTCAACAATAAGGAGGGGCCTACTTGGAAACTCAACACCGGTCTTTTTCTCCAAACTCATTTTAAAAACTGGGGCCTCAAAATGACTCAGTGATAACTAAGAGTTTAATGGACTTTTTTGATTCATGGGATACCTTCTCTTTTGAGAGCAGAAAAAATTACACCTATTTTGAGCTGTAATGGATGAAACTGTCTTGGGAAGGCAAAGAGCAAAGGAAAGACAAATTAAATCAAGGGGAGGAGAAAGAAGAAAGGAAAGAGAAGCTTACGCGGACTATGGCCAGGAGACGAATGTAGTCACTCAGGAGTTCGGCAAGGAGGAAGAAGTCATTGTTGGCCTGTTCCTGGTGGAGCTGCTCGATTTTTTCTTCCACCTCAGCCAGCTGGGAGAGTGCCCGTGACAATGCCGTGTTGTCCTCAGAGCTCCCAAGCATGGCGAGACTCTTTGCAAACTGGGCTGTGTTCAGCGCTAGCTCTGGAAGGAGGAAGACAGCAGAGGCCTCTGATCCCCCAAGGAAAAGGGACAAGTCAGCTGACACTGTGTGGCATGTCTTAGCAATGCTGGCCCCTCCATGCCTGGCAACTGTGGGCTCTGCAACTTAGTCACTTACACCACAGCCAACTGCATTCAGAAAGTGAGAGGAATGCAGCTGGTCACATGAGCAGGCACAGGTTGCTGTGGTCCTAGGTTCCTCTAGGTTAAACCTACTTGGAAGCAGCAGCTCTGACATTCCTGGAGAACCAGGGGCCAGTTAAAATGAACAGGCCAAAGGAACGACTGATTTTCACATTAGAGCCCATGTTAAGAGGCCCGTCTGCACGAGAGAGTGAGTGTGCATGCTGCGCAGTCTGGCAAGCTCTAGAGCAGGACAGCTTTCTCTGGGAAAAGCCAGGTATTTAAGCTTTGCAGGCCACACGTGGTCTCACAGTCTCTCTCTCCTCTCCCCACCCACCCCCAACTCATCTCTTTAAAAATGTAAAAACCATTCCCAGCTCACAGCAATAAGGCCCAGGGCCAGATCTGGCCCATGGGCGGGGTCATATTTTGCCAACCCTTACACTGACCTCATTCTAATGGTTTTCTGTTTGTGCAGATTTCTGATTATCAGCAAGCTTAAGGCAGAGAAGGAAAGCATTCAAATCCGGGCAATTTCACTAGCTCTTAAGTGAATCTCAGCAGAGAAAGGTGAAGAAGGGTTAGGAGACACATAAGGTTTTCCAGTATTTACACATTGCTTGTTGGACCACGTAGCTAAAGCCTGTGACATCATTTTGGATAGAAGCCACCAACTCAAATCACTGCAACAGAAGCCCACGTCCCAGGTCAAGCTGTAACTGGGGCACCTTCCCCGCACCCCTCCCAGGTAAAGAGTGCAACGCCCTCAGTGGCGGGGTCGTGTTTCCTGTCAGGAGACACAGGGCGTATCTTTCTGATCGGAACCTCAGGGAGCAGGGGGGCTGAGAATTTCAACTTGAATGGCTGAGAGGCTGGGAACAGCATGCCCTCCCATCTCCAGCTCACTGGAGACAACAATTTTCCCCAGCTCCAAGTGCATTACCTTTCCTGTGGTTGACTAGCGTTTCTACAACGGCATGCAGTTTCCGTAAGCGCTGCTCCTCACACTCTACCTCCTGGAGCTTCTCCTCAAACCACTGAAACACACAGGCCCAGAGCTTAATGGAGGCTACTCATGCAGGAGTGGAGCACAGTCCTTCCTTAGCAGTTTGTTATTTTATCTTTTTTTAAAGGGACTGAATTATCTTAAAAAGAAAGTCTCAAATTTCAGGACTCCCCGAGGCTTCTGCCCCCTAAGACGGGGTACGGGAAGCTGGAGAGGCACAGGGCTACTCACAATGTCGGATTCATTCATCTTGATGGTCATTTTGCTGACGGCATCTGTGGCTTTGTTGAACATCTTGAGGAGACCAGCGCCACTCAAAGCCTGGGTACCCACAGCGCGTGGCAGCTACAAGACCAAGAAGGCGGGGGTGGCAAGTTATCTGCTGCCCCTATTTTAGGTTCAGAAGAATTAGTATCCATCAGACAGCATGCCCAAAACTTGCCAAACAAATTATTTGAACTGTAGTTTGTTATTTTCAAAGGCAGTTAGACAAATCCCTAACTAGCATGTACTGAGGGGAAAAAAAAAAAATCAAAGGACCACATTAAATAGAATCAGCAAAAATTTTCAGCTTTTGATACTGTGTGCAGAAAGGGAGCGGAGTGTGAGTGTTATGTGGCCAAGTGACCTCACGTTGAAACCACCTGCCCACCCAGGCATGAACCACTTAAATACCAAGCATGCTTCTGTTAAAAGTCAAAAGTTCTTTTGGATTAGCATACTCTGCACACAGCTGGACTTAAAATCTTGAGACACTCTGAAGTTATGCTGTGATTCCATTCTGACTTTCCTCAGTGAACAAAGGTCCAAGGACAGGAGCACAATTTATTCAGACTGAGGCTACTTTTCTAGCTACTAGTTAAGCCAAGCATGCGAAATACTTGGAAAAATTTGACTGGTTCGGTCTTGCCATTCTTTTCCTAAGGCCCAAAAGGGATGCTGACGAATCCATAGCGTATACAGTATACCACACTGAACGGTTAAAGAGTTTAGTGCCCAGGACTCTTGGGGCAGTGGTTTGCAACTCAGGGCCATTCTGTCCCCTCTGGCCATGTCTGGAGATAATTCTGGTTATTAAAATGGACGGGGGTTTCTGGACAGAGGTCAGGGATGCTGCTAAACCTACAATGCACAGGACAGCTCCTACAACAAAGAATGATCCAGCCCAAAGTGTCAACAGTGCCACTGTCAGCACACCCTGTTCTGGGGTACCAAGTGAGGACGAGGACATGAAAAGGAAGAATGGATTTAGGGATCCCAGAGAACAAATGAAAAGATTTAGAGCATTAGAGAATTTTTAATTAAAAAATTTCATTGGGGGGGGAACCGCATATACTCAGCACCATTTTCCTCATTAGAGTAATACATATGATATGCAACGTAAAGAAAAATTTAAAAATAAAAACAAAATGAAAAAATAAATACCAAACAACAGCCCTACCCTGTCACTCATTTCCTTCTAGTTTCCTTTCCTACAACATTTTATTCCAGCGTTAATTTCTTCTGACCCTTAACAATTAACGTGTTTCTACAGCTGTATTTATATGCTATTGCACGTTTTACTTTTAAGAATTCTTTTAATATATGCTTCCAGTGAATTTCTGTATACTTTCTGTTTATGATGAGAATTAAGCATTTGTTGTATTGATATATTTTACTTAATTCTTCAATTGTTAGCAACTGGGCCATCTCCAGTTTTATTGACTACCATTGCCTAAAAAGACTGTCTGCTTGAATCAACCCCTTTGCTACATGGCAGTTCTGTGGTCTGTGGTAACTGGTTATGAACTAACACCTCCCAGCTCCTGGCACAAAATAAGCACTTAATCTGAGCCAAGCAGTAACCTATGAAAGACAATGCCAAGGACTTGCCAAACAGGTCACTGCATTGACTCAGTAAGACAAAACTAGGCTGCAGTTTGACCTCTACAACCAGGTACTTCTGACTGCAGGTAGAGCTTCTTTTAGTTCAAAGGCTGAAAAGTACTTGTCACATTTGACGGCTTACAAGCCAGGATACAGTTTCAGATTAGCCTGTATGTGGGTGCTCAAATACGTGTTGAATGAACTAATTTCACTTCACAGGGGCAGACAAGAATTATGAAATTCAGTCTGTACAATACTAACCTCTTCTTTTTCTAAGAACTCCCTGACATCAGGGTCCTGTAACATGGTAGGATGATTCACAATCCTCTGAAGGTACCTACAGGGTAAGCAGGTAACTGGTTAGTGGACCTGGCCTCACAAGGTTTCAAGCATCATGCAGTGCTGGCAGGGTTACAATGTCTTTCATTGCTTTAAAATGTCCTCAGATAAGGTACTCAAGTATGACTGTAAGCACATTCAAGTTCATGTTCTTCACATTTCCAAAAAGGGAAGAAGAAAAAGTGCTCAGAAAGAGACCTCAGACATTTGATTGTCGACATTTGATTGTCGACGAAGGAGAGTACGACTGTGTGCCCACTCAGGACGGGAAAAAAAAGCAGACGTTCTATTCCTAAAGTGGGAAGGTAAGAGACTTAGGAAAGGTTAGACACAACACGGAGGTGGGAATCTGTAATTCACTCAAGTTTCCCCACTACTAACTCCAGCTAAAGTCTCATGATAACTAAGTCTTAGTTTCAGCTTCTCACTTGTTCCTGTGGCATTCAAGAGAACAGCTGTCTGGTACTTACCTTTCTAGAGCAGCCCTCCGTTTTTCAAGAAATTCTGCAGAAGAAGAATCTTCCTTCCCAACTTTAACTTTTGTCATTCCTGGAATGGAATTTAAAAAGCAACAAACAAACAAACAAACAAACACCCCCCCCCCATAAATCATCAGCAAAAGGATAAACCTGTATAAAAGCCCACAGGAGCAAAGGCAGTAAGGACAGCACTACAAGACACAACCAGAGGGCACTCCTATGTCATGAGCAGGCAGGAACAAAAGGTTCTTTACAGAGAGCCATTTTTAAAAACTAGTCTCAAAGTGCTGAAGGCTCTAAATTCTGGGACTTCCAAAGCATATGTTTTCTAAAAGGAGGCCACGGGACTCTGAGTATAGATTAACAGACGTGAGCTGATGGTAATGGGAAGCTTCCTTGCCCCACCCTCTTTCCCTCATTCAATGCATTTCAAGGAGACAACAGTAACCATTTAAGAATCCTGGACACACACACACACACTGTCAAAACATGCTATTTCTCTAGATCTCATGTGATTTATTGGAAAATGCTGGAAATACTTCTCTAACCGCAGGATTCTATACTGTTATTAGGGGTAGTCCCATATACTAAGTAGAAAGCAAACTGCAGAAAGACTGCAAAGAAAAAAATCCAAGCAGCATTAAAGACCACAGGCTTACCTATTAGGCTCTTCTCAGGTGGAGGAGGGACAATAAAGCCATTCTGAGAGTGTTTCTCTGAAAGCTTCTCATAAAGACCCAGAAAGTCACTAAATCTTCTTTTTACTGCAAACTGTTTACTTCTGAACATGGGTAAGCTCGTCTTGGGGAAAGAAAAAACACAAGGTGATTTCATTTCAAACAGGGGATGAATGAGTATCTTGAAAGTCATCCAGCTGACATCAGGGGAATCTTTTGCCCAGATCTCTGTCCTTTAGCCACCTGGTAATTACCTTTCTCCAAGACTGAGATTCTTAAACTTTTTTTTTGAGCTATACTCCCCCTCTGGGTCTCTGGGAGTCTGTGGAGCCCTTATCAGAGCAATGATTTTAAATGCATAAAATAACAACTGTAGGGTTACAAATGCAGCTAATTAAATTCAAATTTGGTTTCATTTGCAGGTTAAGAACCCTTGCTCCAAGGAAAGAGATGTTGAAGTCTAGTTTAAAACTAGAATTCTATGGTCATCTATAACCCATTCACCTCTGCACTGACTTTTAAGGGTATTAGCTGCTGGAATTAAAGAGTAAACAGTGCTCCTAAGGGAGAGGATCAATCAGATGAAATGTCTACACTGCAGACACTTCAACATGTCACGCCACCTAGAAGACAGAAGGCAGGCCAACAAGTAGTGAGAGAGATAATATAAAGGAAACTTCTAGCAAAAAAAAGACTAAGCCTACATCATATTGAGAGATCATTTAATAATCAACAGACAAAATTTAATGAGGTTGGCCTTGCCAATTGCTGGCAAGGAAGTATATCAACGGGAACTTTTACATACTGCCAGTGGAAGTATATATTGGTGCAAAGACTTTAAAAAACAGTTTGTATTCATTTTCTTCAACATCTGCACTACCTATGACCCAGGGGAACTACTCCTGGTTACACACCCAAGAGAAGCCCTAGATTCTATGTGTACATCAAGACACATGTACAAGATTGTTCATAGCGCTTAACTACAAAAACTGGAAACACGCCAAACAGTCACAACAGGAAAATAGATAATTATGCCATAATCACACAATGGACTAGCTACAGCTACACACGACATGGATGGGTCTGAGGAACAATGCTAGTAAAGAAAGCAATTTTCAGCATGATACCATCTTTATGAAACTAAAGAAAAAGCCAAACAATATATTGTTGAGAGATACTTTTGTGAAGGCTTTTTATAAAGGAAATGAGAGACAACTCAGAAAAGTGGCTGCCTCTAAGGCATAAGGTAGGGGACAGGACAGGGAGAGACACGCAGGTGGATTCAATGGTACTCATCTTAAGACTGGTGGTAGGTTCAGGGCTTCATTTTTTATGCTTCATAACCTGCATACAACATTGCGTAAGTTTTGCATGCACTAATACTATATAAAAAAGGAAGACCAGACCTGAGGAGCAAAAGGTTAGGAGAAAGCATTAAAAGAAGCTCCACACAGGAAACCTCAGGAGATCTGATGATTTTTAAACAGGTGGTACAGTTTGGGGCAATCCACCAAACCAGCTGTAAGCCACACAGCTCCTAAGAGGGATGGGATTATATCAGATACACCACATGTCTTAATAAAACTTACAGAGTTTCACACTGAAGTGTTAGCTCTCTGGAAGAAAAGTGGAAAGGCTCAGATGAGATTACCAGAGGGATGCAGACTTGTTCCATCTTGAGTAAACTTGAAGGAAGATGTTGGCAAAGAAACTAAAGAAATACCCAGAAATGATCTGAATGATGACCTTCCTGGTATGAGCACCCCAGTCTATGAAGGTGGTCATCAGCAGGGTCACCTGGACTCACCTGTGTTGTAACCTTGTAGGCCACATAGGCATTCATGCCATCCCCTGCGGGAGAACAAGAAAGCAGGAGAGGATTATTGTGTAAACCAAAGCAGGACTAATCTTGCTAATATTTAACCAGGAATCATAAGCCAGCCACAGGAGCCCTGTATAAGAAGGGATACTTGTTTCATCTCCAAGCTTTTTATTTTATCCTGTAATCCAGTTCCTACTTTGCCTCAGGGCCTCTGTGGCACATATCATGCCCCTGAGGATGCTGGCTGGGCCCCAGTTTGAGTTAGATGAGAGATCAGCCCCTGTTCCAAAGCCAGGCTCCTTTCATACCCTCCACAAAGCAGCACTGGATACTGACAATCCATCAGTTGTTAACATGCCAATATTTGGGCTGGTTACACACATCTGTCAAAATCCAAACAATTCGCTTGCTATATAAAGCAGGAGGTGGAGAAGGAAGCAAATGATGTAAAAGGAAACAAGTAGTTCTACCCTAAGCTAGCTCTGGGCTTGGTTTGCTCTTTTAGAAATACTGTCCCAGCCCCACCCCACCCCCAATTGGTGCCAGGGGACACTGACCCCTATCAGCTAGCATGTTCACCCCGAGCAAAGGGCCTGGCAGGAAGACACTTTGGCTGCCTGATGTCACACAAATCTCTCTTTCCTGGAGGAATTATTTTTCTGAAAAAGCCTTTGACTGCTAAATAATTTGGGATTCAGGCAATTGTTCTTCCCTGTGGTAGTGTCCTGACCTCGACCACTTAGGGACATAAAGGCACCACTGACTCCCTAAGCAGTGAAAAGACACACATTGGACTTGAGATAGACATTGCTCCAGTGCTGGGCTCTGGTGCTTTGGGCTGGTTCCGTTTCCCTCCTCCTCACCCCAATTCTTCCCCACACCAAACAGGAAAACCTAGGTCAACAGTTACTAGGTGCCTGCGTCCCTAATGGTCCTGGGGTGAAGGCCCAGGGGAAGAAGGTACAGTTCCAGATCCGCAGGGTCACATCCTACAACCTGGTCTCACTGAGATGGCTGGGAATAACTGCTGTTATGAAGAACACAGAGAAGCTGGAGACCATACAGGAAGAGAGGGCCTGCTCTCTATACTTCTCCAAGCCCTACCAAGAGAGCACTGTATAAAACAGGAGTCACACGTGGAGCTTCAGAAATACCTTTCTATTGATTACCACCGTCAGTTCTCTTCTAAACGACTCAGACTACCTTCACTACCTAATACTACTAGGGATGCTTACCACTGATAAAAAGGAAAAAAAAAATCTAAATTTATTTTATAGAAAAAGTATTTGAAGTTTCATTCACAGTTGGATAGTTGTGGTCAAATGTCCAAAACACCAATCCCATAATTTAGTGCCTGCAATTAAGGGAAGACTAAGTGCAAACATAAGTAAGACATAGTAGTAAAGCAGGCTCTTCAGACACTTTATCTGCTTATCAGCTGCTTTTATTGAGGCAGTATGTGAGAAAAGAGACATACCTGCATGTCCAGAGTTCATAAGATAAGCCAATGGGCTAGAAATGCAGCAGTTTTAAATATACGTTAATTTCAGAAAGTTGAAAATGACACATGCAAATTGCCAAGGCTCTAAAAAGTAGTATCTGGTAGAAGCAGGATTCCAACTTATCTGGATGTGTGTGGGAATGAGAAGCACATGTTGAATAAACAGCCCACACAAACAGAAGTTGCTGTCATAAAGGTCAGGCCTTGAATATACAAATGCTTTCAGTAGCTGTTTTCTTGGCATCAACATGAGTAGGAATACAGACTATGGTGCAAGGGGGATGAAGGTTTAACACCAAAAGGGATTTCTGTTTAAATAAATCTGATCCATGGGATATTTAAATTACCATTATGGGTTGAACTCTGTTCCCCTAAAAAAGGTATGTTGAAAGTCCTAACCACTGGTACCTCAGAATGTGACTTTACTTGAAATCAAGGTCTTCTATAGAAATAATCAAGTGAAAATGATGAAAGTAATTCAATATGACTAGTGTCCACTTAAAAAAGGGAACTTTGGACACAGAGACAGACAGACTTATATAAAGGCAAGATGATGTGAAAACACCAGGGGAAATGCCATGTGGCAATGGAGGCGGAGACTGGAGTGATACAACTATAAGCTGCAGGATGCCTGAGGCTCCAGAAACTTGAGGAGAGGCATGAACCAGTCCTACCCTAGTGCCTTCAGCGGGAGCATGGTCTTGTCAACACCATGATTTCAGACTTCTGGTCTCCAGAACTCTGAGAGAATAAATGTCTGTTGTTTTAAGCCACCTTGTTTGTGGTACCTTGTTACAGAAGTCCTAGGAAACTAACACACTCCTGGTACAAACATCATGACTTTCAAATGTTAAAACAATTAGCATTATTTACTTTTAATTTATTTTATTCTACCAAGGATTTAAAACAGCTAATAACTAGCCTAAAATTAATGTGCTTACAGAATATTCATACATATTAGAGAAGCAAGAGAGAATCCTAAACATGTAATCCGAAGTTCTGATCCAGGCTCTACCAAGGACTGTACAGTGTGACCTGACAGGGAAGTGACATTTCATTTACTAGTTCTCAATCTGTTGGATGACGGAGCTGTATAAAGATGCTCATAGACATCTCACCCAGTGCACAACCGGGCAAAACTCAATAGTTAAAAGACAAACCATTTTGGCATAAAGTCTAATTAGATTTTGTAAATTCCTGTTCCTAGTTTAGAATAGACAAAGGGGTGGAAATCACATTTTCCCTCTTAACCACACAAACGTTACCTCTATTTAATAGGAGGAAAAAGCTTTGTGCAGCCTCTTCTGCCAGGGACTACACCTGGAAAGGGAAGTCCAGGCCTGTTGCTCTCCACTCACTAAAATCTCACAAGCTTGGGTCACAGGAAGGTTGTCCTGAAAACCCATGTTCTGGCCAAAGTTAAGTATTGTGCTTTTTGAAAATCTAATTTCAATTTGACCAAAATTCAACTCGGGTCCTTTAATCTTTAATAATGAAAGAGAGGTGTAGACTTCCCCACTTTATTAGATTATTATACTGAGTATCAAGGGTACATGATAAATGATATGTAACAAGAAATCCAAACTTCTTGAGTGAAAAATAAATCCAGTTTTCCCAAATTTTAGAACATGTATTTTCAGGGTGCTTAAATGGAATTTATGATCTCAGAAGGGGATAAAACGGCCTCAACAACTCTGTGGGAAAAGGCAATGTTTGGGTTTTTAAAAAGGGATACTAACAGTATTTGATTTTCTGATTTTTCTTCCTAAAGCCAGGAAAGCCAAAGTAAGTACTGATAACTGCTGTTTCTGGCCTTGCAACCATTGCAAGGGGCAAGAGTTTCACAGGGAAGACAGTGATGAAGTAGCTAGCTCAGCTCGAAGGTAATCATTTAGAAATTAACTAAGCGTGGTGGGGAAGGTAGAGCACATGCCTGGCATGCACAAGGTCCTGGGTTCAATCCCCAGTACTTCCATTAAATAAATAAATATGTACATACATACGTACAACTAATTACCTCCTCTCTCTCTCAAAAAAAAAAAATTAGCTAACTATGCTAACTTGCCACAGCCTAATTATCACAAGCCCCAAGTATACTCACCTATCTTCTCAGGATCAGTTATACCGACTGTCAAATCAAACTGGTCTTCCTGTTCTTCTTCCTCTAACTTTTGAAGAGAAGATAAGTCATGAGTTGATACCCCCCAAAAAGGCTATTAATTTTACCCTGTATTAACATTATACCAATATAATAACATCAAGATTTTTCCTTCTACACATAAGTGTTCAGCTCTGTCCATTTCCAATAGCCCCAATGAAGCAACTTCCACAATTTCAAGTTGGAGCCTGCTCAGAGGACTTTGTTACTTCTATTCTCTTAAAACCTTACTATGATCATAATAAATAATGACTAGGTTTTGGAAGACTTGCCTCTGTCAGGCTAAGGAGAGACTATACTCTTGAATATGGGAGCGTCAGACACTAAGTATCATTAGTGACGTTGAAAGCCTCTGTGCTAACCTCTGGGTAATAGATACTCCACCTAGGAAACTGTTCTTTATTGGATTCTGGCTGTTCATTAACCAAAAACGTCTTCTTCAAGAGTCATAAGTATTTTCTCAAGGTTGAAATTCAAGTGAACTTCAGGAAGCACAGTCCTAAACATCCAGAAGAAACAAGACCAATAGCACAGATTCTCACCTCCTCATAGCTTGGCTGGGGCTTAGAAGAATTTGTGGCTTCCTGAGGAGGAAGAGAAATGAGCGTTTTGGTGGGCACTCTCTTCTGATTATTCTGTGTGCTGTCCAGGGATAGCTCCACTGTGGCATCTAAAAATAGTTGATATTTTATAATGAAGGTCATAAATGGGTCTTTGATGGCTACATTTCAGTTCTATAGATTAAGAGACAAGAACAACAGCAACCACTCTCAATGCTCAGAGGTTCTCAGACTGAGAGAACAAGTCAATCAATTTTTACATGGATAAAAGGGGAGAATGGTAAGGGAAGTGTTCTTTCAGCACAAGCTTAGTAGAGCAATCTCTTTCATTTCCAAATACAAAAGTACTTGGCTCCTCTCTCCTACCCAGAATTTAGGCAAGAACTAGGCATCAAACAAAAAGACTCCACAGTCAAATATGAGTGACAATTTATTTTACTCTGAGGAGTATGCCTTGAAAATCTTCTACGATAAACTCTGTTTCCTCTTGTTATGATTACAAAAGAAGAATAAGTTTGGTTATCTGTTTTACAAGCTAATATGACAGCAGAGGCAGGTATACTGACAGCAAAAAAGATCCTAAAAGAAGAGTCAAAAACTGTAAGCTAGAAAAGATGGACCTAAGATACAAAGGAACACTTGGGAAAAGGCAGTTTGCCACATCTGAGGATGACACTGCTGTTTTACAGCAGTTTAGGAATTGTTCACAATTATAGTTTAAGATCATCTTGCAAAAAGATTGTTATGTTTAATATATGCTGTCCAAGGGGGATAAAAAGACATGTAATATTTGAAAATCTTTCTAATCAAAATAGTTAAAAAAATGTGCTTAAGAGCTGCCTTTGTCTATCACGGAAAATCTCAGTTGAACAGAACAACTCATTCTCTAAATGTTCTAGAGAGGGGACTTTTAAAGAGCATTATGTACCATTTTTAGCCATTAAAAACTTTTAGGCAAACAATAAGTATGCACTTTCAACTTGAAGCAATGAAGCTAGAAGTTCAAAACCCAAACAGCACAGATTTACGGGGGTGGGAATATAGCTCAGTGGGAGAGCACATGCTTACTAGCACTCACAAGGTCCTGGGTTCAATCCCCATTATGTATCTCTGTTAAAAAAATAAAATTAACAGCACAGATTTTTTTCTTTTTAATAAAGAAAAATATAAATATCCATTTGCCTAATTAGTAGGTATTCAGTTTTAGCCTTAGAGAACTCATAAAGAAAGCTATTTCTTTTTCTTTTCTATACTTTCATTTGTAGCTAAAATTAAACCAGAGAGAGGGGTCTATATATAAAGCATAAATTAGTCCTAGATCAAAGCTACAATCATTAAAAGTGAATCATGTCTATAACAGGGTTATGAGACTGTTAGAATCCTAACAGGATTCTTTTCCCTCTCAGGAAGAGAGGTGGTAATATAATCTGACTCGTGTACGAGTACAAAACACACAAAAAGTATGCATATGAACATATTAGGATAGTAGGATTCTTTGAAGCAAGCAACTTGCTAAAGTGTGTTTAAGATATTAACTTCATGAAGGCCCCACATAAATAATTAAGTTATCCAATCCAATAAATGTGACTGGAAATGAAACAGGAATTTAAACATTTAACACCACTGGCTTACTACAGTACTTCTAAAAGCCTTCAGAAGAGCTGTGCAATTTTTATTGAAGGTCATGTGACAAATATGCCAAACTTACATTAAAAATGCTTTTTTTCTCTGTATTCTTGATAAGAGTAATGGAAAAGCCATTGGACTCTATCAGAGATCCTGATCATCGCTAATCATGTGGAAAATAGCAGAACATCTACTTTTCCATAGTCAATATCTTAAAACATCTGAGAAACTACTTGAGTCCTAAACTCATTGTAGGCATTCCTTTGTATACGTTATGACAACCAAAAATGCTGCTTAGGAAAACACTTAGGGAATGAAGTAAATCAGAACCTTCATTAGAAATAAATACGTCCCTAATAAAGATCTTCTATATGTTCATGTACATAAAACCCAGCCACAGGGGTAACTCAGTCATGCTAAAGATTTCAGGTCTTCTTAAAGGGCAGATCATATAAATGTTACACCCCAAAGATGGAAAAACCTCCTTTTCAATCTGCCATATAACCAGATAATTCATTATCTGCATTTCTCCTACAGAAACTATTCAGAATATAAGCATTACCAGAATGAACAGTGGGCACTGAAGTTTCAGAGAAGAAGGAAGTGGAAAACCTGTGAAATCTTAGTATTTCTTCTTCTAACCTCTTCTTCCCTTTCATGTCTTTTAATTTTCCAACCAGATGTGTAATGTGAGAGTCCTCCCAAGAGCCTACCCTCTAGTCTCTGCTCTTCCTTATCTTTCTCTACTTTGAGGGTCTCATCCACATGGCAGTTTCAGTTACCACCCCCAGGAAGCTGATTCCCAACCTCCAATTCTTCCCCCTTCCCCAGGCAGAGTGCTACAGTTCAAATCACTTTCCGGGCATTTCCCTTTGCATTTAAAATCTTAAATATCTAAAACCTGAATTCACTCCCCCTACCCACCAACTCAAAGCTGGTTTCTTCTGTAGAATGTAGTTTCCAAAATGGTACCATTTTCTTCTCAATCCTTGGACTTGAATCCATTGACTCTGTCTTCAGTCCTCATTTTTGGACACCCATTATATCCAATTGCCAACACGAGATTTTGTTGATTTCACTTTTGAAACGTTTTCACCTTTCCCTTCCTATTTCCACTATTTCACCTTTGGTCTTTGCATTCTTGAACTAATTTGTGACTGCATTCTAACATCTCTAGTCTTTGTCCACTGTAATCCGTTTTTTATATAATAATTCCACCAGGTCAGTCTTTCATCACTTTGCCCATAGCACTTTCCTTACTCCAAACTGCCAATGGCTTTTAATTGGCAGTAGGATGAAAATTCAAATTCTAATAATTATTGATGTCTAAAATCCTCCTAAACATTTCCAGCCTTATCTTCCTGGAATCTCTAAGAAGTGCCTGCTTCAGCCCGCTAAGTTTATTGACTGTCTATCAAATACACCATGTATGTCCTGCCCAACCATTAGTATCCTTTCTCCTTTTTTTCCTACATTAATCTTGCTTCTTCCAAAAAGTCTTACAAGATCACTGTAGACCAGAGCTTAACAATGAGGGAACTACTGACATTCTGGGCTGGATTATTTTTGGTGAAGGTCTGTGCTGCATACGGTAGGGTGTTTGGCGCACCCATGGCCTCTACGGAGTAGATACCAGCAGCACTCCCAGGTGTGACAGCCAACAATGTCTGTAACCACGGCCAGAAGGCTTTGGGGGTGGGGGTGGGGTTCAAATCAACCCCTGTTGACAACAGGGCGGGCCCTCTCAACAAAAAATTATTGGACCCGAAGTGTTAACAGTGCCAAGATTAAGAAACCCTGTTCTACATTAGTGTTTTTCAAATTGCAGGTTGTCACTCATTGGGGAATTATGACAGTGATTCAATGGGTTGCAAATAGCAATTTAAAAAAAGAGAGAAACAGTACAAAATTTGATTGTTATGAAAGTATTAAGGGCAAATCATTTAATATAACTTTCAGTTTTATACAAGTACATATATATTTTAGATTATGACACAAATTGTATTTCTTACTATGAGTCTTGGTCATAAAAGTCTAAAGCCCCTGCTTTAGCCTCATCTCAGAACCCTCTGAGCTCCCATGACTTAATATTTCTATCTGTCCTCTGGCCACATTTATATTACTGTTTGACAATGTGTCTAACTCACATCCTTAAATAACTATATTTATGCCCTACTCCCTAAACCTGTAAGAATCTTGATAGCAGGCACTGCTTTTTACATGTTTTGGAATCCTCCACAATAGCATCTTACATGGAGTCGTGTTTCTCATATATATTTTTTTTTCTATGTATATATAATATACATATACATATGTGTGTGTGTGTACGTATGTATGTATATGTGTGTGTGTGTATACACACACATAGAGAGAGAGAGAGAGCATGCTTTTTACTTTAACTCAGTCACTTAGAAGATTCCTAGCTTATGTTTTGAGTCCACACTTGCCTGCAAAGAGATCCTGTGGCTCCTGGTCTTGTTCCTCATGGATCCCATTTTCTTTGGAGCCACTGTTGATGGGAAGAAGGGAAGCAAGTCTCTTTGGAGACTGGGGCTTACTCTGAAAACAAAGAGATATTCTGAATAAAACAGCACTGTTAAAAACAAACCTAGAAAGTGACTTTTGAGGCATCCCTCAGGTGCTCCCCCGGGAGTTTAGGGGAAGACAGGATCACTAGGCAACCAGTTCAATAAGCAATAAATCATTATTAGTGATGCAGGTGTGGCCCAAGGGATCACAGAGCTAAAATAAACTCATACATTTTAGAGTTAATTTCTAACATCATAACCCTGCTGAAATGCCGTACCCCAAAGCACATGATGCCAAAGTGGGTATGTGTATACACAGATAATTCTCAAAAGAACCTGTCCAAACGCATTTCTCCTCAGTTGATTATCTTTATTCTTTCAATGCTGACGTGGCACATTCTAGTGACCAGGACACCACACTAGAGTCCAGAATTCCAGCTCTGCTCCCGACTTACTCTGTGGTCTTGGCTAAACCATTCCCTGAAGCCCAGGTGTGTGGATATTACCGACCCTCCTGACAGGCAAAGGAAGCTGTAACACTTTACATCTAATGCTGTTTGTAAATATAACTTATCTTTATATCCTTAACTTATAGAGACAGAATTTTCAACCACAACCGTGTCAGGCTAGCAAAAGAAAAACCAGTCATCCTTAGCCTATGGGCACATGGTGAAAACACAGTCAGTCCATGGCCTTTATCAAAAGCTCAGTGATCAGCCACAAACAAGGGTGGGGTGAGGCCACAGACCGGTACCAGAGTGAACAAAGCCGGATTGTGTAGAAAATGAACAGAAAGCTGGGAATCTGGCTTCAAAAGCCATGGTGTTGTATTAGAAGGTTTTGAAGTCAGACCCCAAGGCCAAATCAGTTAAAAGACCTGACTTAAGGAATCTTTTATGAACCATTTCCTTAACAAATCTGAGGGAGTATGTGCCTTGGAGACAGGCCTTTTCTGACCCAAACAAAGTGAAAGGACAGATCTGTTGGGTACTCTGAATTTGTCACGCAAACAGCTCCATCCCAGGACTGGTGCCACCCTTAGGGAACGAAACTGTTACCAATTTGTAGATTTATAGTAGCAAACAATGTTTCTACTAGAATTCTCTATGCTAATCAAATTTAATGAGCTCATAGCTGTGTATGTTTGAAAGTTACTAATTCTGTTAGACACAGTGATCCTACCTTCTAGCTGCTTACACAATCTTAAAAAACAACAAAATCACTGCAGAGACACAGACAACAAATAATACGGCAAAACCAAAACCCATGGTTCCCTTTTGCCTCTCACACTGCCAATCACCTTTCTATATATACACTTCCTCCCTATACATGCTCTTCTGCTCTTGTACAGTAAAAGTCATCTGACTCAGTTCCCACTGACACCAGTCACCTTCAGATGGAGATCTAGAAGAGATTAAAATAAAACTCAAGATACATTAAGAATATATGTAGCTCACACAGGCACCTCTCATCTGTGTGGCTCACTGTTGCCTATAGCAGCAAACCCTAATTAACTCCTTTACTATTCTAAAAAAAAAAAAAAGAATATATGTATATAAATGTAATTTACCAGTAGCTCACCAGGGAGACTACAGCAACAGGAAAGGCACAGATTAGAATTTATCCATTTTAAAAAACAACCAGAAGAACCCATTCTTGTGATATGGAGATAATAAAGCCAGCTTTCCATGTGATTTATCATCTGAACTTGGAAGTTTAAAGATTAAGAATATTTTCTGGAGTGATGCTGGAATAGCATTATATCTTTCCCTAAATCAGAAGAGACAGACCCAGATGGATGGGATACTGCAGTGACAACCAAAGCCAGACTATCTGTCTTTGCTCCTCCACCAGACCCCCTTCAAGCCCAAACTATAGGCTGCTTGACTAGAACTGTGATGAAAACAAAGACTTGGGCTCCCTGAGTAAGCTAGGTAACAACTACCTGTAAGAATAGAAAACTGCTCCTTAGATATACTCTGGGACTCCATTCCCAAAACCACTCAAGGCTGAGTTCTAAGAAAGTGCAAGATAGTTAGATTGATCACTGTATTTACACTAATCTTTCCTCTGTAGTTCTTTTATAAAATTTATCTTTTATGTATGCAGAACTTTGTATTCTGGTTTTGCCCCTTCTATCATCTGAGCATGTCAGTTTCTCACATCATTAAGGTTGTACGAAAATCCTTCTTTTAGGATATATTATCATAGGATATACTACAACATAGTCATCTCCCTAATGATGGACATTTTAGACAGTTTCCAGGTTTTTATCATCACAGATGATATGCTAATATATATCCTTATATATAAGTCCACATCTGATTATTCCCTTGGAATAGATTCTTAAGTAGAATTATTCGACAAAATTTTCAAACACTCTATTAAGCTCTCTTCCAGAAAGATCACAATTTGCATCCACCCCTAGCCTTCCATCCCGCAGCCCTATAGCAAGATTAAGTATTCTCTCTTCTTTAAAAAATTTTTGCTCGGTTAACTGGTCAAAAGTTGTCTTATCTCCACATGTTTACTGGCCATGTGAATCCCTGTGTCATGTTTGGATGCTCTTTGCCCATTTTTCTATGCTAACTAAGTTAGCATTACTTAGATGTACATTTCTCTTACATTAGTATGTTAACCCTCTCTCTGGCATATTGTACAGTATCCTCCTCCCCAGTTTTATCTCTTTTCACATTTGTTTTATTTTTGACCTTAGCAAATTTATTTTCAGTTGACTGATTTGGATTGGCATTGGCTTATTTCTCAGGTATAATATTCTCAGGTTTTACTTAATATCAGATTCGAAAGAAATTGAGCTGAACTATTTTTAAGAATAAGAATGGACCCTTACTTGTGATATTCCACATTTACACAGGACTGTGAATAGAAAACAAGTCTTCCACGAGACTAGAGTTTATAATAATAGCTTATTTGTTATCGAAATTTATTTTGAGAGCCACCTGGCATTAAAATGTAACACATTTCAAATACTATGCCCCAGGTTAAAAGGTTAATTTTTCATCAGTATTAAGGAATAATTTACATTAAAAAGCTAATTTTTGAATCAACAATTTAAATTTTAGGAAGAAGTTACTTTGCGGAGAGGAGGTACACTGACTACACTGAGTAGCAAAATCAATACTAAAAATAAGCCTTGCTTTATAATCCGTATTTTAAAAACCTCTTAGTAGTCAGTAAGTCACAAAACTCTGAAGGGGGCTAAATTTCTAGGCAACAGATACATCTATTTTCTGTGATGAAAAGAGAACATTTGTGATGGAGTTAATAAAGCCAAAGAATGGCCCTGTATACTTCCCCCTGCTGGCCGCCCTCTTTTCCTTAATAAAGGAAGCATTCTTTATTTTAGTGATACAACCCTAGGCTAGGATATCCAATGCTTGCTGACTCCCTTTGGCTGTTAATTCTAGCAGGTGGTTTAACTGATAAACCTGTTTAAAAGTTCAACTGCATCTGTTCATAATTACCAGACAGCCTAATTCTGATTCTCAGAGAGGCACTAGAAAGATCTGCCAGCAAGAGGGCACTTGTGGTAAGAGCAAACAGGTATTCCTCGCCAATTACCAGGTTCAAACCATGAGGCTCAGGCTACTAATGCCTTTTCTTAGCTCAGGGAAGGACAGATGTGGGCTTGCTGTTCTCCAGGGCTGACACAGCCATTCCATACTGAAAAGTGCTGCTGTGATTCTGGGTAACTTCCTCTTAGGTTAACCAGTTGTGAATCTTCCTCGTGTTGCTCAGCTGCTCTTTGCTCCAGGCAGAACCTTTGCATTTTGTTCAAGGGACCTCAGAAGGGTAGTACTTTTAAAAGTGAGCCACACTTTTCCAAATGAAAAGCTCAGGTAACAGTGCTTCTGGAGAACTAACATACATACACATTTTCTGAAAATTAGTATAATTTAGTAAGGCAAAATGGAGCTACGGAATTGTGTGACAAGGAAAGGACAATTCAGAATAAGTCAACCCCAGAAGCTATACCTAGATGATAAAGTCTTTAAAAATTACCCTGGAAGGCCTTGGTGTAAAATACTGCTCCTTTTGCCACCTTTACTTCTGGGGAGAAATGAGCAAAGTGGGGCAGTGTATTAGTTTTCCATCGTGGCTGCAACAAATTATCACAAATTTAACAGATTAAACAATGCAAATTTATTAACGTATAGTTCTGCAGAAGTCAATACAGGTCTCACTGGGCTAAAATCAAGGTATTATCAGGGCTGTGTTCCTTTCTGGAGATTCTAGGAGAGAATCTGTTTCCTTGCTCTTTTTAGCTTCAAAAAGCTGCCTAAATTCCTTGGCTGTGGCCCACTTCCTCCATCTTCAAAGATAACAATGTTATATCTGTCTGTGCCTTTCTTCTGAAGGTAGTCATTCTCTGTCTCTTCTGTTTTCAAAGGATCCTTGTGGTTACATTGGACCCACTCAGATAACCCAGGATAATTTCCCTACCTTCAGGTCAGCTAATTAGTAACCTTAATCCCATCTTCAGCCTTACCCTTTGCTTTGTAACCTAAAACGTTCACACATTCTGGCATTAGGATGTAGACACATTGGAAAACCAGCAATTATTCTGCCTACCACAGGCCGTGACTCCTCTTCCACACCATGTTTCAAAATTGGCACAGATGCACTAAAAGCTTCTGTGCTTATGAGAATGGACATTCAGTGTCCACTGGATTTAGGAATAGGGTGCATTCTAATCTACAAACTGTGGGGTGAATATCTGACTAAGGTAAATGATTTTACAATATTGCCCCCTCTCATAACTTAAAGAGTTAAAGAACAGATTCTTATCTTGGAGTTCATGAGCCACAGAATTCAGGAGGGGTCTATGAATTTAGATGGGAATAAAATCATAATTTAATTCAATTTTCTGGGGGGAGAGTACATGCTTAGCATGCACAAGGTCTTGGGTTCAATCCCTAGTACCTCCATTAAAATAACTAACTAAATAAAATTAATTACCTTCTCCCCTCAACAAAAGGCAAAAAAAATATTCAATTTTCACTAACCTCTGAAATTCAGCATTGTTTTTAATTATAAAAATAGGCAACAAACCATGAGTAGTAGCATAACTGACACATGATTAATACAAGTTAGATATTTTTATATTTATAGTTGTTATAGATCTCAAAATACCATTTCTGCTAATCTAGATTTAAAAATTATGGTAGTTTTTAGGTCTATCCATAGATATTAAAAAAAAATTTTTTAAGCACATTACTAATATAAAATTATTTTAACGTTTTGATAACTACATTTCAGTATAACTGGTTTCCTTTGTAATCTTACGTATTTTATATATTTAAAAACATTATTCTGAGAATGGGTCCACAGGTTTCAATGGACTACTAATGGGTCCATGACATAAAAAAAGGTAGAGAACCTCTGAGCTACATCCCTAGGATTAATGAAAATGGAGAAGGGGGAGCTGGAAGGGTAGGAAAAATGAGCCTGATGCTGACCACTGAGCTAGTTAAGGAAAACTATGAGCAAGCACACTGCAGACTTCAAAGTGAAAGGCCATCCATGTTACCGAAATTTAGCTACAGACACTCTACTGAATCATCTAGTGTAATTTCCATACTAATTTTTGGGGGTCTCAAACTAATATTACTTAGAAGGGCCCAGAACTGCAGAAGGCTCAGAGTACGAATAGTGCATTAACTTCTAAACTGAAAAAGCAAAACAAATCCAGTTCAAATCTGCTCTGAAAGCAGAACGAAGCCCCAGCTGTCCATTTGACTAAGCAAAAGAATAAGCCAGAAAAAGTTGAGCAACAGGCTTTTCCTGGAAATGAGATACTTACGGCTACTTGCTCTAGTAACTATCAACTACTCATGATTTATTTACGCCAACAGTTACTCAAGAGTGCTAAGAAGCTTTGAGAGCTAAAGGAGAGAAATTAGAGTATTCTTTTTCCCCTCTCTCCTCGCAACCAACCAGACTCCAAGTGGCCAAGTCACCAGAGCTACCCTGACACGTGAGTAAGAAAAGGGGCAGCAACTCCCTATAGAAGTCGGATCACAACCTTAGTTGCCTCCCTCATACACCTCAAACTCTAATTTTCAAAAAATTTTAAGTTGGGTTCTTATTAGTCACCTTTAAAAGTCTTCTCTCACATTCCTTCCATTACTTCGAAAGCTCGGTTAACTGCCAGTATGAGTCTATGATCAAGAAACCAATGAATTTACGTACTTCAGGAAAATCTAAACTTACTATTGTTTACAATTTGAGCTGAGCATTAAAATGAACCTTTAGACATCACACTACTGCTGACTTTTTCAAGAACATTTGTATCTGACCTGGGTGAAAAATGTGGAATTTCAACTTCTGATCTTTTGGTCGTTTTTTTTTTTTAAAGTGGAGACGTCAGGGATTGAACCCGGGACCTGGGGCATGTTAAGCATGTATTCCACCACTGAGCTATACCCTCCCCCCACTTCTGATCTTTTGATCAGACCTGACCACTTGATGTCATGTTAGCTCCAAAAACAAGTGTTCTGAGACAATATGCCTACAGAAAATACCACACACTAGAGACATACCCACGACTATTTATTGATATTAGTTGTAAGTGACTACACCATTAACTAAAGAAACTAAGCAATAAATCTTTGTTTTTAAATTCTGTTGTGTAGAGTAACTTTCAGAAGTCTGATTTAGGAACACAGAAGGGACAGTATCAAGAAACTCACTGAGGATGCATTACACCTTTGGAAACAGCCACCATGCATTCTGTAGAACACAGAATTAAAATAACAGCTAAACTATCCATCGCCTTAGGCCTTTTAATAAAATCACTAAACTCTGTCCAGATCTAAAGAAGCTATCCTACAAGTACGCAAAAGGAAATAAACTGGTCTCAGAAAGAGCTGAGATAAGATTGTATAATGGCGTAATCGCAATGGAAAACAGTATGGAGTTTCCTTAAAAACTTAAAAATAGAACTACCTTACAATCCAGCAATCTGACTTCTGGGTATATATTCAAAAGAACTGGGGGAGGGGAGGGTATAGCTCAGTGGTAGAGGGCATGCTTAGCATGCACAGGGTCCTGGGTTTAATCCCTAGTACCTTCATTAAATGATAAAACAAATAAACTAAATTACCTCTCCCGCCAAGAAAAAAATTTTTAAAAAGAAAAAAAAAAAACCTGAAAGGGTCTCAAAGAGGTGTTTGCACATCCATGTTCACAGCCTCACTACTCACAAGAGCCAAAAGGTAGAGGCAACCCAAATGTCCACTCACGGATGTATGGATAAACAAAATGTGGTATATACATATGATTGAATATTATTCAGCCTTAAAAAGGAAGGAAATTCTGACACATGCTACAACGTGGATAAATCTTGAGGATACTGTGCTAAGTGAAATAAACAAGTCACAAAAAGACAAATACTGTATGATTCCACTTGTAGGAGGTTATCTAAAGCAGTCAAATTCACAAAAACAGAAAGTAGCACGGCATTTACCAGGGGCTGAGGGGAGGGAGAGAACGGGAGGTATTACTGGGTTTAGAATTTCAGAACTGCAGGAAATCTGTTTCACACAAATGTGGGTATATTTAACACTAGTGAACTGTACAATCTAAAATGGTTACAATGGTAAATTTTGTTGTGTGTTTTATACCACAATAAAAAAGAAAAGCTGATTTGTTTCTCCCTCAGGATACATGTTATACTGATTACAGATATAGGACTGGATTCTAAAAATACCATGTGCTTTTATGTCTAAATGTTAACATATCACTTACCCTTATATAATTCTCTGTAGTCCATAAAATGCTGTCAATCAGAAGCCAATTGCTATTCTTGACTTTTGACTACCAATAAAGGCAAGTTATATTGTTCTTTAGCCCCAAACACCAGTGGGAATATGTAAATAAGTCTTGATGAGCCAAAGACAATTTTTTCAATATATGACTTTTCAAGTCTTTGCTATTCCATCTTTATCCCATTTCTTTTTTCTGGCCATTTCTCTACTTATGAGGGTTTCAATTCAAGAACAAGAGCAGTGAAGGAAAAAAAAAATCTAATTGGTGTAACATGTCATCAAAAGAAGTTACCAGATTTGGCCAAAATCTGAACTGAGGATATCATGTACCTATGTTTTCCTCCTTCTTCTCAGTATGAGAACAGCCACCACAGTTCTCTTTTATCCAGAGGACAAATCTAATGGTGGTCCTGTCATACTGCTAAAAAGAGATGGGCATATAAAAACTTCTGGGAAGGCATATAAAGAACTTGCTTCAATTCTGTCATTCAGGTTTAGACATATGCAAATAAGACCAGTGAAATCAAACGAGATATAAAAATTTGTATGCTATTTAGTCTTTTTAACATAACCCTTTCAAGAATTAGGGAGAACCAAAAGAATGGCTCCAATTTAGTCTCTCCTATTGAGGGCAAAATTAATCTTATTCTAGAATTAAGTAAATTTTAACTAAAAAGATATATATCAGGATTTATATCCAATCAAAGATTCAGATAATATATTTAGAATTTTAGACCTTTTTATTCATAGTCCTCAAAATAAGAGGCAGAAAGAAGATAAGGTCTTAAGTATTCTTAAGAATCAGAACTTCCACAAGCTGGTTTTCAGTTTTAAGGCAATGATTTCAGACTTGTTATAATAATTCTTTTAACTCCAGTCTATCCCATTCAAATAACTGGCTTGTAGATTTTAAGATGCATATTATGGGCTGCTCTTTCAACTATAAATCAAGTCACATTTTTATTACTGTATTAAGAAAGCCTCTTGGGCTCTAAAAGAGAGCAGATGGGATGATTTAACAGCAGCAGCTGTTACATCAATGTCCAGGAAATTACTTGCATACCATAAATGAGTTTTAAATTTTACATGCCTCAGCTTCTCAATTCTTGAATACCCCTCTCCTTGCCTCCAATACGCAACAAAACACAGTATAAAGATAAACTTAAATTAGTAAGATGCCATTGAAATCATTAAGTGCCTACTTTGATGGCTTTTATCTAATGAAATTAATCTTACTACCAGTTTGATTTTGATAAACCGTATTAACCATTTTTAGGGTTAATTAACTTTCCTAACCTATTATTCGATTTGTGGGTTTTTTGATTCTTAGAGTTTTGGGGGGGAGGTAATTAGATTTGTTTTTTAATTTATTTTTTTAATGGAGGCACTGGGAATTGAACCCAGGACCTACTGCATGCTAAGCACTTGCTCTACCCCTGAGCTATACCCTCCCACATCCCTTGATTCTTACAGTAATTCTAGTTTACAAAAGTTCTAAGTGTTTTACAGGTATTCTAATTTAATTCTCAGAATAATGGTGGAGGTAAATACCATTATTATCCACATTTTACAGGTGAGGAAATTGTACAGAGTAATTAAGTACATTGCCCAAGGTTAAGCCAGCACCTAACAGAGTGCCTTCAAAATCCACTTTCTTAGTTACTTTATATTTCAATCTTGTTCCTTAAGCTACTGAAGCACTGCAATCCCTTATCTTACACAGGCTTACAACTAAAGCATTTATTGGAATATCATTTGTATTAATGCGTATTTAACAAGAAATTCACAGCCTGATTAGCAAGGAATCTTAAGATCTTGGCTTCCTGAAGATTAACATCAGGACAGGTTGCCAAAAAAAGTGGTTTACAGGTGATATTTTAGTTCTCTCACCAACTCAATTTTCCTGGATCAAAATCTGAATAAAAATAATTTGGCTTTCTGGGGTAGAACAAGTTTATTGTGACCCCTTCTTCCTCCCTTTAGCTGAAATTGGGCAAAGTATTTTCACTGTCTTGTAAGAGAGAGAGAGAAGTATTGAGGCCTCTGGGAAGTAATCTGGTGATGTCAATCAAATCACAATCTCTTGAACTTATTTAGAGAACTCTAGAAAATAACTCCTTAACCTTCCAGAGTCCTTTTTGGAAAATAAATCAACATTTGCCTATGTGATCAATCACTTTCAGAGCGAAAGTCTCTATTTTCAGATGCTGAGTCTGAATATCTACCTTCCCAGCAGTTATCAACAATAGCTGTTCTCCAAGGCTTATGAGAAAGTTACTAAAGTAATAGACTAAAGATTTGTTTTAACCGGGATACAGAAAGACTAAATTAGCAGTAAGAGTTATTTCTCAAAATTATAGACTTCATCGGACAGTTTGAGCTGTTATATTAGCATCAGCAAGTACTTTCTGAGCTGGGATTCATGGACTTAACTCCTACATACAGTACAGGGAAAATTCTAATCGATGTCACAGAAGCTACTGCCGAGAAACTTAACCTTTTTCTAACATAAACAGACAAGCCTCAAAATTCTTCAGACACATGCTTGCATAAAGAATGTTAAAGCTGTTTTATTTAGTCATTCATATACTGAGTAGCTACTATGAAGAAAAACACACCCAAGACAGAATGATACATAAATTCGGACCTAGCACTGCAGAAATTTTCAGCCTGAACTAACTACCAAGTGGTATGAGGCAGTATACTTACAAAACAGCCCAAAACACCTCCACTGGTTCCAGAACTGATAAGACTTCCACATATCACTCATAAAAATTGGTTTTCCCCAACACCTAACTCTTATTAAAAACCTGGATATTACTATGGGAAACAACATTTCCTCCTCACATTTACAGATCTGCTCCCACTTTGGTACTTAGGCACTTTAACACATCCCTTTAAAAGGGACAGAGCTTTCGGTCTATGTAGTGATTTATCTGGCAAGGCCTTTTTTTCAACCGATCTCTGGCAGAATTTTCCTAGAGATCAAAGGAGTCAACCTAACTCTTATAAACTAAGATTCAGAAAGGGCCTTTAGTAATTACCCGTAAGAACTGAGATAACGAAAGGATTTGTGCCCGGGTCACAAACCTGGGCCACTCCAGATAACATTATTCATCCTTGTAACAGCGAAGCGAGGGGAAGGAAAGTCCGAACCCCATCCTCTTGATCTATTAAATCAACCTGGCAGGAAGTCACCAGCAAAACAGCCCCGCGGGTTCGTGGGGTCATCACAAATGCCGGCCTCAGCGGCTCTTTGCTGTCAGGAACCTCCACGGAAAGGCCACCACACCCCTCACTCCTCACCGTCCGCCCAGCGGCCGGGAAGCCAGGCCCTACGTCTCGGTGGTCATCCAGGACCCAAGCCACGACTACTGTCACCAACGTAAGATCTCGCCAGGCCCACTATGCCCAGCCTCCCCGACCCTCGCTTAGCCTCTTCTTTCCTTTTGGGGCTCCCGTCTGCCTGCCCCGAAGGGTGCGAACTCACGGCCGCCGTGGCGCCGGTGAAAATATCCTCCCCCTCCGTATCGCTGTCCCCGGCCTCGGGTTCTGACCCCCCGGCCGCTCCCTCGGACTCCGGCTCCAGGCCGGGGAAAGGCGGAGGGAGTCTCTCCGAAGCGCTACAGCCACCACCACCCGACGCCATCTTCCTCCACCCCCGGCGGAAGCCGCAACAACAACTTTATAGAGAGATAGTGCCGCGAGCAAACAGTTCCAGCCGAGCGGAGGGGGATGGCAGCTACCTACCCAGCGGGACTCGCGGGGCGGGACCTAGGCGCTGGGGGCGGAGCGGGGCCGGCCCGCGGCTCCTGCCCAGCCAATCCGAGCGCAGAATCGCGACCCTGCGCTCTTAACCAAGGAGGCACAGCGGCAGAAGAGGAGGAGCTAGGGGCCGCTCGGGTTCATAGGGCTCTTTGTGCGTTGGGTAGCTTTATCTAACAGGCTTCTTAAGGAGATGGATAAAGAAGGCTAAAAACCTTTTCATGCCACCTACCCATGCCAAGCACAGTGGCTT
Source organism: Vicugna pacos (assembly GCF_048564905.1). Classification (NCBI taxonomy): domain Eukaryota; kingdom Metazoa; phylum Chordata; class Mammalia; order Artiodactyla; family Camelidae; genus Vicugna; species Vicugna pacos. The sequence goes on from NC_132992.1 coordinate 5,165,981, forward strand.
CATAGAAATTCAATAAATATTTTTGATTGGAGTCTCTGAACAGATGCAGTAAAGTTTTGCCATTTATTCTTTTCACATTTAATTCATTCAAGAAATATATATTGAGTATCTACTGCGTGCCTGGCACCTGCTACGCGTTTGAGATAGAGAAATAAAAATGCTCCTGGTCCGCTAGGCGCTTGAGGAGACAGGCATGTAAATTAACAATTCAACATATTCAGTGCTATAATGTGCTGTGGGAGCATAGTGAAAGAGATCATCAGTTCTGCTTGGAGAAGTCGGGAGTCCTCAAGGGAGCGGTGAGACATTAGCGTCGTAAATTTGGTCGCAAGAAAGTTAGGATCATCCTCTCAACTGCTGTGGAGTAAGTGTAGTGGAACAGATGGCAGGGGAATTATTAAACTCTGAACAAAATTTTCCTGGAACCTAAACTATTCACTGGTTGTCTGGCGGGCCTAAAGTCTAAATTAGCTAGACAAAACTTTACCTTTAACGATAAGTGGGATGTTGTCATGAGGTAATTCAGCAAGATAATCCTGACTTCCCTTTCAATTCAGATGCTATGAAACTTGGCATCAAAAACGTTTAGTTTGCTTGTAACTGCAAATCTCTCAACATCAGGGATTGGCTCCCTTACAGGTCCGTGAGCTGCTTGAGGGCAGGGGCCTCTTTGTTTCCTTTGTTTGTAGGCCAAGTCTGGCAAATTATCCAAAAAAATGTTTGAGATTTGACTGGAGGGATGGATGGATAAAATTGACATCATCAAACTTGTTACTGGCATCCATAACAGCCACCAACTCCAGACAGCTTAAGACGTTCTTTTTAGGATGGCGATCTCCAATGTCACTATTGGATTCACTGGACACAGGGAAAGCTCTCTCTAAGTTTTCTTTGAAGGCGATTGGCAGAAATTTTTAGCGGTGGTAGGAAAGTTGTGCTGGTCTGAGTCCCTACGAGACGAGAAAACCAAAAAGGAACCGCCCCCTCCTTCCACGCCTAACTAATCTTACTACGCTCCAAAGACTACTGGTTTCACAGCAACGGAAACTCACTTCCGGCCTAACTAGGAAGTAAGAAAACCTGGGCTGGAAGCGGCCCCCTCGGAGAAATAACAGTAGGAAGAGACCATGCCCAAGCTCCTCCAGCACTAGAAATCAAGATCTCCTTTCCCCTACCTCTTCATAATTCATCTTGAGCTTATCCAGGCGCTAAGCGAGGGAATTAGTGGTGGGTAACAGGCCGTTACCTCCTGCCCCACCTTTCACAAGCGGAGACTACAGGTCCCAGAATGCAGCTCTCCGTCTTCCGAGGAAAACGCCCATATGTCCTAGCATGCAACGCGCCTCACGTGCCGCTAGGATTATTTTTTTCTTCTGTCCCGCCGAAACGAAGCAAAGCTTGCTGGGGCTTGTAGTCCTTGCGGTACCCTTCCCTGGGTTCTCAGTGCTGCTCCGTCCGGTCTCGCCTATTCTCTGCTCTCCTGGACCTTTAGGCTTTTCTTGGCCCATTTGAAGACCAGGAAGTTGATAAATCGCGAGGCTCGGCTACTGAGAGACGGTGGCTCGGGTGGGACAGTCGCCAGGCATGGCGGAGCGTGAGGATGGAGCGGGTGTCGGGACTGCTCTCCTGGACGCTGAGCAGAGTCCTGTGGCTCTCGGGCCTCTTTGAGCGGGGAGCTGCCCGGCAGCCCCGGATCATGGAAGAGAAAGCGCTAGAGGTTTATGGTAATTAATTTTACCCACGGCAGCATTTGGCGGTTTACGTGGAGGCGGGGGTAACGAGGGCCTCACCTGAAGGGTGCCTATGGAATCCCGGGGTTTTGCCAGATGGCATTCGGGAGCGTGGGAAGCTTCTGCTCCGGGGTGCTAAGTCACGCGGGCATGTGGGTCTTTCAAGAACCTGGGTTCTTGCTAAACTTGGGGCAAGACGATCCTGGTCTCAGACGCTTCATTTCTCTTGTCTGCCCCACGTTCTAGTGGCCATCTCAAGACTTCTGGGCAGAGCAAGCGTCCAGGGTGCTTGGTTTGGAAGCAAAGCCGGCCTGGTTGCACTACTTGAGTCTTCTTCCTGTGCCTTGCCCCTAGACCCAAATTCCACCTCCTGCCACCACCGAGGGCACTGCTGAGTTGGGGACTGGCCCAAGGT